>NC_072821.1:18555180-18862471 GCF_027744805.1 Dunckerocampus dactyliophorus
CTCTGCTTGCTTGGCTCGACTCCAGCTCAAGTTCTCTATTTCGGTTTGTATGATATTTAAATTTATTTGGTAGACTTGTTTCGTTACATACGTGGTGCATTTGACAAGACAGAGTTGAAAACTGCTTGCGTCGCTTTGGTCACTGCCTCCACGAGTTTTTTTTTTAGGTTTTTTTCGGCTTGGTGCATTTGACAAGACAGAGTTGTAAACGGATCAGGTGAGAAGCACTGTCATCCATGCCAAAGTGGTGGGACCCTTGCTCACTGAGGACAACCTGGCCAGTCACCCACAACCAGCAACCCGTCGGTACGCTTTCGGCAACTTCCAGGCCATCCAGCCACTCAAGAAATGCCGCTGTAGTCGGGCATGGAGAGAGTCCACATAAATTGGAACCTGCTGTCAGCAATTTGCATGCCAACAAGACCTTCCTCCTGATTCACCTGGCATAGTTCCTCGCTTGTTCTAGCAGCTAGGGTATTTGACCCCCATCCAAGGGTTACGGTTGCTGACAAGGAGGGCGCAAACTCTCTGAGAACCATCAAATGGCCCTTCATCTTGGCTTTGAGACCAGGACCCGAGCTTTGGCAGCTCATGATGCTGGCCCAGCCCTCTAACAGTCCAGCGGTTGCCTTAGTTCCGGTCCAACCATGAGCAACGCTGGTCCAGCAGGACGAAGCTCTCCCCTACGCAGACACGCTTGTCTGATGTGAGCGTGGCAAGAATCCGAGACTGTCCTGGTCGAGGTAATGACGCAGCAGCACACACTTCCTAGCAACAGGCATGTATGACTTACTGACATGATCTAAAAGTCGTTAGCTACTGGACCCATGACACCACGGGACGGGCAAACCCACCAGTGGCGGCGACAAAGTGAAAAAAGTAATCTGTTCACCAAACGTTACGTCTGTGCAGTATACAATATCCACAGCTATACCGTTACACTTGACGGCCAGACTTGAAAGGAACAGTAATCATAATGAGGACCCACAACTCCATGTTATGAACATCACAGTAATAAGCACTGTGTTTAGGCTTGGTTTAAAAAAAGTTGACGTATCTATAAGGATTCAACAATGGTCCTCATTCTGTCATGAGTTGGTGTGTTGCTCTGCTGCCATCTAACGTTCACTTTGTTGCAGCACACCTAATCACCAGGGGAGGAGCTCAGGCACACCTGACAGCAATTAGCTGGACTATTAAGAGTAGACCATGCTGGAGCTCTCATTGTTTGCCAGAACGTCTTCCTTTGCACACCTGAGTCCCTGGCTTACCCATTGCTTTGATACCTTGTTCCCTAGTTCTGGTCGCAGTTCTGTTCCTACTGTGAGTAGAGCGTTTTCCATGTTTGCTTGCCTATGCAGTGGTTTTCTCGTTGCTGTGATTTTTGCTACCTTGCTACCAGTAGTGTTTTTCCTATCACCTTTTTGGTGATAGTGATTTTCTGTTTAGAACTTTTTTCACCTGCTATTTGTGTATAAAGCGTTTTTAGTTATTTCTTTGTTCACCTTTTTTCCCGCGGCAAGGCCCGGTGTTTTTGTTAGCATTTTTTTCTATGGACATTCTCATTTTTGTACCTTGTGGACTTGATTAAACCTTTTTGTTACACGGGAGTCTTGTTCATCCTGTCTGCTTTATTGGGATCCAACCACGACCACCTCGTGACACATTTACATATGTTTGCGAGTGTTTTATTGAATGTAAGAAAGCTATTAATGAAAATACCTCAGATTGATTCATTCTTAAATGGAAATTGACACCTGCCAACTGATCCTCATATACATCGTTAGTCAATGTGGAACAATTTGGAGCAACACTCAATGGCATACTTTCTTAAATGTTAGTGCATACACTACAGCAGGGGTAGGGAACCTACGGCTCGGGAGCCAGATGTGGCTCTTTTGATGACTGCATCTGGCCCTCAGACATTTCTTAACACCATAAAATGTGTTTATTTTAATTTGTTTTCCTGACATTTTCAAGTAAAACATGACAGAAATCACAGTGTTAAAAATAACACGCAAAATATGCATCCATTTTTTTCTAGTGCAATGCCAGCTGTCCTTCCCATGTTTTCCATGTCAGACACTAAAACTTGATTATTATTGGGGTTGTCCCTCCTTTGATCTTATAGTCAGCTAGCTAATTGTGCAGAGACAACCCTTTTGATGAAAAAGGGCGCAAAACCATGCAGCACCAGAAGTCGCATTAATGGTAAAAAGTAATTTATTATTGGTCAGCTTCAACATAACATTATTACAAAGAATACTTTCAGAGACTTATTATATTCTAAAATTGTTAGTCTTCCTTAAATATGCACACATTTGGTTGGTGTTAAAAAATATGATATGGCTCTCACGGAAATGCATTTTAAAATATGTGGCTTTCATGGCTCTCTTGGCCAAAAAGGTTCCCGACCCCTGCACTACAGTCATGGAAAAAAAATTATTGGACCACTCTTGTTTCTTCAGTTTATTGATCTATTTTAATGCCTGCTAAAACTAAAGGTACGTTTGTTTGGACAAATATAACAAATATAGCTCATAAGAGTTTAATTTAAGAGCCGCTGTCTCGCAACTTCCATGGTTTTCTTGATAACCAAAATCACGTACGTTCTTACATGAATAGTTATAACATTGTACTGCCAAAAAATTTATCTCTCAGGAGTTATTTTTGTTGTGATTGTTATATTTGTCCAAACAAAAAGGTACTGAGCTGTATCAGCCATGAAAATGAGCAAGAAACTGAAGAAACAAGGGTGGTCTAATAATTTTTTCCATGACTGTATGTGGTTGAATAAAATAATTGCTAATCCACCTTTCTGCACTCTATGGAATGGTCTACATACAATTTAAATGATTACGTATTTGGCACCCTAATGATAACTTCCCAACTTCAAGACTTTGTGAAGGCATGTGGCATAGGCTAAGGAGAAAACAAATCATTACATTTTTAGTGCAGATGGTGAATCCAACAAGCTTTCATCCTTCTGCTCACAACTGCAGACCACATGTAACCACACCAGCCCAGGACCTCCACATCCAGCATTTTCACCTCCAAGATTGTTTGAGGTCAGCCACCCGGACAGCTGCTGCAACAATTAGTTTGCATAATGAAATATTTTCTGCAGAAACTGTCACTGTCCAGGGCAGATGGCAGACAGCATGCTTGGTGTCGCGTGGGTGTGAAGTTTGTTGCCGTCATCGTTGTGGATCGAGTGGCCCGTGGTAGCAGTGGGGTTACTGGCAGGCGTATATTATGGACAATGAACACGGGTGCATTTTATTGATGGCATTTTGAATGCATAGAGATGACATCCTGAGGCCCATTGTTGTGCCCTCCATTTACAACCATCACCTCATGTTGCAGCATGATAATGCAGAACCTCATGTTACAACAATCTGTGCACAATTGCTGTAAGCTGGAAATATCCTACTTCTTGCATGGCCAGCATACTCAGTGGACACGTCATGAGTACGTTTAGGATGCCTTGGATTGGCGTACACGACAGCGTCTTCCAGTTCCTGCCAATGTCCAGATACTTTGTACAGACATTGAAGAGGAGTGAACCAACATTCCACAGGCCACGATCAGCCATGAGCAGGAACAGCTAACCTAGCAGAACAAAAATTCACCGCTGTAGTAAAGCGGGCAGGTACTCACTAAGCAGGACTAGAGTAAAAGCCAGAAAGCAGGGTCAGGATAACCAGAAACACGAAGTCGGGCTGAGCGGTGAGTGTGAAGCACGATGGTAGCAGCAGAGCGACATCACAGAATATAACATGGCCTTCCTCATGTGGCCCGCAGGTCGTAGTTTGGACACCACTAACTTAAATTAATGCATAATGGAAGATGTGTTAAAACAGTGCGTAAAATAATCAGTGAAATTACAGTTTTACACGGTGCTTATTGACAATTTTTTCTCTGATGGACACAAAGATTCTACTGCTAAAGACCATTTTCACTTGTGCTTTGTTTTTCAATGAACTTAACTGTAATGGACTTAACTTTTGTCTGCTAGAGGAGAGTACTTGCTTTTCAGAGCCACAGTATTTATCGTAGGTGTCAAAATGGGTAGCGGCTGGAATTTGAAAAGGCTCCCCTTTTTAGTTGCCATCCTTTTTTGCACGTTCACTGCTATTTCTTCTCTTCTGTTTCTGTACAAGCATTACAGAAAGGACACCAGCACATTGATTATTAATTTGTTGTGTCATACTACAGACAACAGACACAGCAGCACAACTATGTATACAGAAAATGCCATACTATCCAATAGTCACTCAATAAATAAGCCAATCTTTTCTACTTAACTCAAAAATGAACAAAAATGGACCACACAAGCAGTGTCCCATCCTTGGGATGTCTTGCACCCTCATTTCATGTATCTATTAAATGCATCTGTGATGTTTGAAACTAATATAACATTATTTTGTTATTATTGTTGTAGTATACAGTAGTTTATATTTGTTATTATATGTTGTTGGGTTATTATTTAGTTCTTTTATTTCTGACTCTTCCCATCACGGCTGCAACCTATGAGCACTCAATCTCCAAGTTAAAACACACTAAAAAACACTTGAGGAGCACAGTGGGACAGGAGAGACTGGGTGAACTTGCCATGTTGTCCCTAGAGAATGAGAGAGCAAAGAAAATAGACATACAGAGCATCATGGACAAGTTGTATGCCCTTCAAATAGTGGCGAGTAGGCCTATACTACTTCATCATGTGGGCCACTGTGCCAGTTTTACTAAACTTCATAGCTACTGAGCTCTGAGTTGAAGTGGGTGTCAAAATTATGCGGTCGCTGTCCTTGCAGCTGCACTGCTTTGAATTTGTGTTGTTTTATTATTTGTGTGTTTTTGTTGTTCTCTTGGTATGTTGTATTTCATGTCCGTTTAATGGACTTCAAAATTACATAGTCGCTCTCTGTGGTGCCGAGGCTCGTAAGCTCCGCTGTTGCGGGCATGTGTATGTTGTAAAATGATGTTATCATGAGCTTTACTACTTGGATTTAAAGGGCCCGGTCATTTTCCCCGCCCCTGATTTGTTCCGCTAGTGCTGACCGGTCGCCAGCTAATCGCAGACAGGAACCAAATATTAATAACTACTAAGAAAATGCATAGCGTTCAGCTCTGCTTCTCCCTAATAGCCTATCTTTCAGACATGTTGAATTGTGAACGTGTGATGTAACTGATTGTAATACATTTCAATAAATCACTGCTGTTGTCACAATTACAAATCATTTTTCTGTTTTTCCTTTTTTTTTATCCTCTGGCTAAACCCCCAGGTTAGTTAATCATAAATATTTAGTGGGTGTGTTTCGGGAAGATTAGCCATGTCTTGACTGGTTCAAAAACTACAAGCATGCTAATGAATACCAACATAACATAACATACTTGGGTAGTGGGAACATTTGATTGATAGAGGGTGTTTCTTTGCAACCTATAATTTTCTTCAAATAGAGCTAACGACCATTACATACACCATACATATCCATTGTTTGATGCAGCTGCCCTGCGATTGGCTGGCAACCAGTCCGGGGTGTGCCCCGCCTCTCGCCCGAAGTCAGCTGGGATGGGCCCCAGCATACCCCCGCGACCCTAATTAGGATAAGCGGCATGGAAAATGGATGGGATGGATGTTTGTTACAAATGAAACATATGTTTGTTCAATAAGGGAGCGTTCACACTTCCACTCTCGTCCATTTGCTCTGCTAGTAAGGTTTGTTACTCACTTAGTGGCCTATTCTCCCATTTGCGCTTAAGTATTTTTCTACGTGTTTGGAGTTAAGCACGTGTCCCTTTTTCGTATTGTCCCACCCAAATGCGACTCATGGACAAAGGAGGTGGACTTTACCATGACGCCATTTTTTTGGGCTGCTTGAAAATCATTAAACATGAAGTTTTCCTAATACTTGTGAACGTCATTAAAATCAGTGAAAAAGAAAAAAAAAACACTTGTCTTGAAGGAGAATGTGGTTTAATTGGTATGTGCATTTCACTGAGGGGGATATTTGGCTACATTGTGTTGGCTCCTTTCCTTGTGATTTTGAGCGTGTGTCATAGTGATGCGAGCGTGTAATTGCACGCGAGAGCGTCTTCTTCCTAGCTAGATGTAAATAGTAACTCTGTATATCAGGGGTGTCAAACTCATTCGCACAGCGGGCCAAAGCTTTAGGTTGTGGGCCGAACTGGACATTACCCCCCCACACGAACCTCCAACTCTGTACCTTTCTTATTATTTATCCTAAAATGCACAACACTTGTATATTTCTGCATACTGAAAGTACCTTAAACCTTAAAACTGTCCTGTCCATGCTTGTTATAGTTCTGATACTGTTATGCAGTTGCTATGCAGAGGAACAACAAGATGGTAATGAACAAATATGATTTTAGAAAAATAAGTTTCTTCCAAATGAGTTTGTCACATTTCAATTATTGTGCAGATCTTTGTGCAATTTCTCAGTCACTTTTGTCCAGCTTTTTCCTGTACTGTTTTGGAAAGGTGTCCATTCCCCACCATATTTGATGCATCAAACCACTCACCATGTGAAATGCTAAATTAAATTTTTTTTTAATGTTACAGATTGTTGATTGTTTTTTTATTTGTTTTTGTTTTTTGGTTATAATCAAACTTGGCCTTTTGGTGAACATGCACTCTAACAGAGAGATGCAATTTGAAATTGCTGTTTATTATGATTCATTTCTTAATGTCTGCATGGTGAGTAAACATTCTCTCCTTTGCTAAGCCAATGAAAACATGGCGTCATCCATGTTCAGCAATTTGTTGTCATAGTTTGAATGTATTAATTGCAGAGCTGGTGTATTAATATTCAGTGTCTCAGGATCAAATGCTGTATCAAAATACATTATTTTTGACAGACAAGTTGTGTGACATCCAGCAAATACACAAGAAAACATGTTTAACGTCTTTGCATATTTTCAACCTTTTAATTCAAACTCTTGCTGCCCACATTTGGTGTAGATATCTGCCTGCCTCCTCTGTCTAATTGCTCCCCCAGTCATCCGTTAATGTCCAATAAACTCCATGATGACTGTGAACGGTCATTCAGTGGCAGTACCCTCACTTAAATGCCACTCAGTAGAATATTTTTTTTGTCATTAACAAGACTGATGAACTAAGACAAATCAAAGCAGTCATTTAAAAGTATTTTCTCACTCTTCATCTGGACAAACCTTACCTCTGACCATCGTGCTCATCTCCCTGCTTGGCAGCGCTGAGTGTGGTCCTTCTTTACTTTACAGCTACACTGAGTTGGTGGAGGAGGATAGACGAAGCAGGATGGTAATAAGATAAGAGTTATAAATATGTTTAGTATCATAATATATGGTACATATAAAGAGTCTGAATGGGATGTAACAGCCCATTAGTGAGATGCAAAAAGATTGGAAGAGACAACAGAGCATTGCACACAGATGTGGCGACCCACAGCATTGAAATCTTGCATTTGGGGGATTGTTTTAACAGGTGGGCACCTGCAGACCTTGACTGTATCGCTCTGGAGATTAAACACTCAGCGGCACGCAAAAAGACCAAAAGACACGTGGAGAGGAGTTGCCGGCGGTCATGTGAGAGGAAGCAGAAGCAGCGTAAGAGAGCTAGGATACAGGCTAGGCTACGATTAGCCCTGTACAAGCATGCCGTGCCCAGCATCTTCGTCACCTCCCTCATCAACACACTAGACAATATAAGATTGCAGGATGACAACCGCTTGGACAGCTATATTTTGGTGATCAAGGAGACCTGGCTACAGAATAACATCCCCAACCCACTTATGGAGCTCGCAGGCCGCTCCCTTTACCATGCAGACCACACAGACGACACCGGAAAGAAAGAGGAGAAGGTGTGTGTACATACAGTATGTCTACACCAGTTGGTGCACGAACACTACTGTCATTGAGAGACCTTGTAATAGGGAATTAGAATATTTTATGATGAAATGCAGACCATTTTACCTGCCCAGACAATTCTCAGTTGTTTACATGACTGCTGTCTATGTCCACCCTTGAGCTAATGCTAATGCATAGGGAAGCTATATGAGGTAGGGATGCTTCAACACGTCTTCTTTCACTCGGTTATACAGTTCAGGAATTGGTGCTCGTGACATGTACGTTCTCCCGAGCAATTCGTACTGTCTGTCAAACATTTCTAACATTTGCCAAAATGTTGGCTGTTCACCCACATTGAAAGGTTGCATTTCTTTTGCAATGTAGCGAGCGACACTGTCTGTGTGTGCGCACCATTTTGCGCTGTTTCGTTGAATATTTACTTTGCCGATCAAACACCTTAGTACTCGTTGACTGTCGGGACAAAGGCTCTGCTGCACTGCCACACCGAGGTGCGGCATTCGGCTTATATTAGCTATATTATATTAGCTCATATTAGCGTTAGCTTGCTAACTTGCTAACTGCTAGCACTCTGCCTGTGTATCCACTCACTAGTAGCCCCGTCCTCACGTGGGGGACAAAGACACTGAATGAGGTATCATTCTCTCCATTCATTCCACTGTAGAATCAATGCTCACAGACACATGCAGCGTGAACCCTCTTGTCATCCAGCCTTTGTGGAACAGAGAGACGATGAAAACGGGCATATATGCACAGGTGATTTTATTGAGGCAGAAAAATTATGACTGTTTTTTTAATCCTTCGATTAATACCACCTGAACCATGTTGTAGTCAATATGTATTATTTACACTGTATTCCTTACTTGTGTATCTTGCTTGCTGCTGTAACAAGTGAATTTCCCCGCTGTGGGATAAATAAAGTACAAATACAAATAGTAGATTTATTGATTATCGTGACAGGCCTATTGACCACCGATCAGTATCGGCCAATTTCCGTGAAAAATCATTCATTTTTATCATATGCCGATAAATCCTTTTCAACGCCAATCACAAAAGCAGCTCACCTGTGGCTAGCACTATTGCAGCACACAGCGACCCATGCATGCAGTGTAGTGTCTTACCCTAATTAAAGTCTTGGGCAGCATCCTCCTCCCACTTTCCTTAACAGTACGCAAGTGTGCTAAAACAAAAACAATCATGTCTGCCGTGTGGACCCTTACTGCCAACACATACCACAAAAACTATCGTGCAGGCGTAGTACTTTAAAAAGCTTTAGTTTAATATTCCATTTGAAGAGCACTTTGACTGTTAGCATCAGCCAAAGTGGCAGCTAATCCAGCCATGTGAACAACACTGGCCCGTATGTCTGTGACAGTCAGAAGGCTAAACAAATAACACAATAAATAATGCAATTCTTCGAACAAGATGACCAGCGTTTGTCAGTGGTGGAGGATATCGGGGTTCGCCGAGTGCTCTCTTACTTACCTGGAAGTCCTGCTAGAGTTCCACCAATGTACTCTCACATCCAAAGTCTCCTTAAAGAAGGCGTCTCATCCTCTGTAAGTTTCATGAGTGATATATGTTCTCTTGTAAAAAAAAGTTTTAAAAAGTAAGTAAAATGTTGTCTAAATTAAGGTGATTTTACTCTACCTTTTTTCATATCATATAGCTAGTAGCAGTCCTATACTAATTTTATTAGTAATTACTTATTTGGGCCCCTTGGCAGTCTTGGAAGCTTGGAATTATCCTGACTTTTCCCCTTTATCCCCTTAATGCCTAAATTTCTTTCCAATAATAAAAAAAATGTTTTAGATGTGTTTTTACTTTCAAATAGATGCTAAATTAAATTGAAAGTGTTAATTTGAATATAGCTCATAAAATAGGCATACATTTAAGTATGATGTCGATTAGCGACAACAGGCAAGTAAGTAAAACAAATACCAAAAAAGGCACATGTTCCCAACTCAGGTCTGAACACGTTTTTATTGATACATCTTTTTTCACTGCGTGTGAAATTCAGAAAAGCAATTATTGTTTCTGTTTAAGCACAGATGTACATTGCACTTTTCACATTTGAAAACGCTCTGCCCCCTTACAGTTTGGGAGTTTGCAATTGCTCAGTTCTACAATTTTGTCCAAAAGTTCAGCATCAAAGAAGTCTCTGAAATATTGAATGGGCAATCTTGGTGAATCAGCATCAGGAAGAGCACCTAGCCAAACACGAACTTCTTTTGCAGAGTTCTGCTGTTTTACAGTTCTCCAAGGTATCCTTCTGTTTCTTTTCGATGCAGTAGCTCTTGCAGGTGCAGCACTGGTGGTTGGAGGTGGATGAGGCAGCCCATCAGCATCTTCCTCACTGCTGCTAATTTCCACTGTAGACTCATTATTGCTGCTCTCATCACCTGGTGCAGAAAATAATAAATCACTTTAGAAAACACCAAACATTTTTATCTTTTCAGTAGATGCCACAGATGTCAAACAAGCTCAAACTTGACACAAACTCACCTTCACCTGGTTCACTACAAATGCCCTTTTTTATGCAACACATTACTTTTGTAATGTTTACAGATGATAACGAGAGTGATAGTTTATACATAAAACTCGTGCGAGTGTTGCAAACCAGCGACAAACAACGCATTTACGTTTGCGGGGGGCGGGGGGCAACAACAACACCCATGCCATGTGGCAAGGCATAAGGAATATTACTAACTACAAACAGAGCAAGAATAACCCAACCTGACCAACTGACCTGTACCTCCCAGATCAGCTAAAAACATTCTTTGCCCGTTTTGAGAACCGCACCAGCTCCCACCAGATCGAGATCAAAGGCATTGACCTCATCCTTAACACAGAAAGTAAAAGAAATGATAACTGATAACTGTAGCAAAAAAACTGTACATGAATGGAGAGGAGGTGAAGAGGGTGACAGGCTTTAAGTTTCACGTAACAGAGGACCTGACCTGGAGCCTGTACACATTCCACATCCTCAAAAGAACCCAGCAAGAGGCTGTTCTTTCTGACGACACTGAAAAGGAACATGCTTCCCCAGAAAATTTTGACCAGCTTCCACAGCTGCACAATTGAGAGCATCCTTACACACTGCTGTACTGTGTGGCACTCCAGCTGCACAGCCGCTGAGTAAAAAGACCTGCAGCAGGTGGTCAAGATGGCCCAAGGGATAATCATCTCCCCCTGACAAAAACCTGGGCAACATCCACTCAGACCATCTCAACACACGGCCCACAAAAATAAAACAGGATCCCTCACACTCTGGGCATCCCTTCTTCACAACCCTTCTCTCAGGCGGACTGAGAACCCCAAGCATGCGCACAAACAGACTGAGCTAAGCTGAACCCCCAACAATGACTGCAATGCTGTATTGCGGGAAATCACAATTACTTTTGTGTTTCTATTGTTTAATTGTCTTACCCTGCCTGATAGTATACATACTGTATATATGAAGATGCTGCTACAAGGAGGATTGCTCGAACAAAGTTTTGTTGTATAATTTACAACGACAAATAAAGAAATGTAATATTAAATAAGTTAATAGTTTAATAGTTATCTAATACATGATGTTGACATACCTCTGATACATTCTTATTTTAGTATGCATATGGACACTGGGGGAAATGTGTCAGGGTAAAATAATGGATGAAGATGCAGAGAGCACAAATGTTGGCAAATTATATTATTAATTTCTGGAGCTATTTTGCAAACAAACTTCAGTTCTGGATAGAAAATCCTTTCGGAGGACGGACCATTTCATATGCTCACATAAGGATGTTAATTAAACTTGCTGTAGCTTTTGCCTGGAGGATATTACAATGCAGGTATGGAAACCAGGCTAAATTTGGGGTTTCTGTGTACAATTCTATCAATTCCTCTGCTTATTCTCTCATGCAGAAAAAAACAATCAAAACAAATATATCTGCATTTTCATGGGATTCATGATTATTTCCAATGCACTGCGGAAGTGCATTCGCTCATCATTATACAGAGAAAATGGCGATGCAAGCCGCCAAGTTGTGATAAACACATGAATACATGAATATATGAGTGAAAGCTGTAGCAAGCAAATGTGCTGTTGAGTGGAGAGCTCAGGCTGTTTATATCGTTCAGATGTGTTTTTTGATGCTTTCTGTTGAGAAAGGAATGAATGTCTGTATGAAGTCTCACACAGAGCCTATCCCAGCTGACTTCGGGCGAGAGGCGGGGTACACCCTGGACTGGTCGCCAGTCAATCGTAGGGATCATAGAGACAAAGAACCGTTCACACTCTCATTCATGCCAATGGACAATTTAGAGTCACCAATTAACCTAACATGCATGTTTTTGGAATGTGGGAGGAAACCAGAGTACCCGGAGAAAACCCACGCACGCATTGGGAGGACATGCAGGCTCCACATGCAGATGCCCAAGCGAAGATTCGAACCCTTCCAGATGTGGCCAACATGCTCACCACTCGGCCACCGTGCGGCCCGCCCATTTAAACCCGTTCAGCCATTCAAACCATACGCCACCAAATAAATGATTGCATCTTCTCTTTGTGTATATTCAACATAATGTCGTCATTGAAGAAAAATCAATATATTGAGCTATACTGAATTTCAACGCCTTGTGTATACTGCACAGTATATATGATACACATTTGCCTTTCTATCTGTCTGGGCATTGTAAAACACAAACATTTAAAAATAACAAAACTGAAAGCACTATGATGATTTATACGCCTCATAAAAGCTTAGCACAACCTGCAAGGTTAGTCAAGGGCATTCAGCTTCCCTGCCTGGCTCAGTATTCAAGGTGGGAGTCCTCCTGTCCCTAAACATACACACGTGCAGACACATAAACACACACACCCCTTTCATATCACATTTTACAAATATCCCATGATACAAAGACTCGATGACCCAGATGTGTGATCTACAGTATGTCGGCATGTGTTGGCAGGTGGAGACTTGTGGTGGGTGGAATAGGTTTTTTTGTATCACAGCTTTTTAATGCAGTCTTCTGCTGCACATGCATGGACCTATGTGTAAATTATCCTTTCCCAAAACTTTGGAGGACATTTTTAGGATATGAAGGACACTGAAACATGCCCAGGTTTGCACATCTACTTTGTAGGGGGAGTGCCCCCTGGTGACTGTAATGCATTACATGCCACGGGAATGTATACCTACAGAATACTAATGCAAGCTTTTGTGAGCAATGTCATAGTATTTGCCCGTGAATTCCTGTTTCTTTCATTCTTTCTTTCTTTTTCAACAAAGAACATTAGGGGACAATGTAACTAACTCATTGACATCTTTGTGGACTCTTCTTATTTGGTTTTGCTGTCTAAGGAGATAGATTAATTACATCACATGAATTTCACTGGACAATATAAGTAAGGTCATTGTTGGGTTCATGGTTTATGAATGTGAAAGACTGGAATGAGGCCACTAAAAATTGTAATATAAAAGTGGTTGGTTCTGTTAAGACTGTAAATCATCCCCTTTCTGCCAGGAGCAGCTTCAGAAGGACACTGAAAGGAATCAGGATGATTGGAGGCAGTGACATGCAGTGAGGTTCATGGCTGGGGAGGAACTGACATTTTGTTTAAACTTTAAATTACTGTGCTCTAATCGTTTGCTGTATTGCTGAAACATAATTTGTCAAATTAGGCTGGTTTTCTCAAAACCACACACCCCAACAGCAAAATACCTCATATATCTTACAAAATGGACTGTATCAAAAATGACATACAGCATGATCAAAATCAAACTTTTGCAACAAACAGCACACACTTAATTCATATTACCTGATAAAACGACACACTGTTGGGCATAATGAAAAGCACTCTTATCTTGAGTATGCTTTGCCATAATACTAAAATAGTTCAAATTGTAGAACAGTCTTCAGATTGTTCACATGCACAGAAATATTAACAGATACACAAAAACATTTACTTTTATTTTTCACCAACAAGTCAGTGCAACATATGCACCGCAGATATGTTTACATTGGAGTGAACAAATACAGTATATGCTCACGAAACAGTAAACTGAAAAAGAAAATTGCAGAAAAAATGTGCAGAAAAAATATCCAAAAAATATATATATATATAAAAAAAGAGAGGCAAGAAAAATTAGGCAGCATCTTGCCGCACAGCTGGGTCTGGCCACAACGCCTCGTCCACATCCCAGGCAATATCTTCCCTTGCCAGACATCGAGGGAAGAAGCACCTTAAGTGCCTTATCCATCCCTGAATCGCAGCCACATCAATTTCATCACATGCCTCTTCCATAGCCTACACAAGAGGCATGCGCACAAAGGGCTGCTGGTCGTATACCTTCTACCGCCATGGCGAAAAAAACTTCTATGGTGAATATGGTGGGAGGTATTGCACGAGAAATGCTGGGTGGTCGGCCAACCAATTTTGGACTGGGGCTGCACTATGAAAGCTCACGTTGTCCCATACTACACCATACCGGTTTCTTTCATGGTCTACATCATTCATATGCTCTGGTGGTATGAGAATGTTGTGGAGTCTGTCCAGAAATGGGAGAATATGGGCTGTGTTGTATGGTCCAAGGATGGCATGACGGTGGAGGACACCATGCATATTGGAGATGGCAGCGCACATTGTGATGTTCCCACTACGTTGGCCAGGAACATCTATAATGACTCTGTGGCCGATGACCTTTCTTCCCCTTCTTCTGGTCCTTGCTAGGTTGAACCCAGCCTCATCTATGAAAATGAACTCATGTGGGATTGCATGAGAATCCATTTCCAGTACTGCCTGAAAACAAAGAACAAAAATCAGTCATAATGGTGTTATCCAGTACACTGGGAAACAGTGTTGCGTGTAGTATACTGTACTTACAGTACATCCACCTATGCTCGTCTGAGCTCTTTGTTTCTTTCAGAGTTTCTCTCAAAAGGCACCTTATAAAGTTGTCAATCTGATTTGGTTTCGCTTGAGAATGCGAGCCAATGTGGACAGACCAACTCGCTGAATGTTGTTGAATACGGTGTTGTCTTGGATGATGTGGTTTAGAATTTCTCGTAATCTGATTTCATTATTTTCCAAAACCAAGTTTACAATGGCAGCTTCCTGTACCCCGGTGAACATTTGGCCCCTTCCTCCACCATGGTTGCGTCTCTCAGTCCTTTGGAAAAACAAACAAACAAAATATATATCTATAGGGCTTGGACAATGCAACCTACAGATATTTCTTCCTCTTCCTCTTCCTCTCTTTGCCACGTCTTCCATTGTTGTTGTAAAAAAAAAAAAAAGGTACTCACCTGTGGTCTATTTATAGTGCTTACTTCCTGATTGAGGTGGTAACAATTAACCATTGGGGTGTTTGGCCAGGTGGCACATATTGGCCAATTAGCTCATGTACTGTCATTTTGAATGGCAGTGTTTTGAAATGGCAAACATGTGACCTTATGTCAGATTGTAGTGTCTTATGCAGAGAAACGTGTTCAGTGCATTTAAAAAGTGCCATTTTGAATTGCAAAATGTGTGTAAAGCAGAACATGTGTTTAGAGTTTTGGAGACTTGAGAAGAGGTTTTGCTCTCTGTGTGTCAGTTTAAATAATTGTGCTATGGATGTCATTTGAGTGTTTTAGCAATTGGAAAAAAATGTAAAAACAAATATAGTATTAATATAAGACAAGCAGCAACTTGGAACACAAATGGGTCTGACTACAGCGCCTCGGCCACATCACAGGCAATATCTTCCCTTGCCCGACATGGAGGTAAAAAAAGTGCCTTGAGTGCCTTATCCATCCCTGAATGGCACTAACATCAATCTCATCACATACCTTCTCCATACCCTGAACAACACAGAGCTGCCGGGAGTATACCTTCCGCCGGCATTCCCAAAGTAACTCACCTGTGGTCTTTTCATTGTGCTTCCTACCTGACTGAACTGTTAACAATTAAGCATTGAGGTGTTTGGCCGGGTGGTGCATGTAGTAGTCAATCAGCTCGTGCATCGTCATTTTGAATAGCAGTGTTCTGAAATGGGAAACGTGACATTATCCCCGATTGTTGTGTCTTATGTAGAGAAGCGTGCTCAGTGCATTTAAAAAGTGCCATTTTAAATTTCAAAATGTGTGTAAAACAAAAAATGTGTATAGAATTTTGAAGACTTGAAAAGAGGTTTTGCTCTCTGTGTGTCACTATAAGTAATTTTGCAAAGCAAGTCATTTTAGTATGTGAGCAATTGGAAAAAAAATAATATTTTAGATCGTTTGTCATGTTAATATGCTCAGGCTTGCTGATTCCATGCCATGCGTTTCCTGCTCTGGAGCTACACTTCAGTCCCTGGTCGTAGTAGTGGAATTATCATATTGCCCTTTTAGTTGTTGCGCCTTGTGATTCCGTCCCGGCACCTTTTGTATTAACGCTATGTGGGCTTGCCCTGTATTTTTGTATGTTTTGAACAACCTCTTTATCCCACGATTTTCTGTAATTTATTGGTTTGCACTATGTAGCTTTTGTTGATTTTTCTAACTTCACCCTCCTTTCTTGTTTGGTACTTTCGCCTGTGTGTATTTTTGTCACCCTGCTTGGAATTATTATTTTAAAATTCTGTACTGACTCAGGCTGTCTCTGACTCTGCATCCTGTGTCCACAGGAAACATAACATGTACACCTCAATGCCTGTTGTATCAACTGAGCTTACAGTCATGGCCAAAAGTTTTGACAGTGACACAAGTAATTGTTTTCACAAAGTTTTACTGCTTCTGTGTTTACAGACATTTTCGTCAAATGTTACTCTGGTATACTGAAGTATGACAACCGTTTCATACGTGTCAACGGCTTTTATCAAAAATTACATTAAGTTTATGTAAAAAGTCAATATTTGCAGTGTTGACCCTTCTTTTTCAATTCATTGTAGCATGTTGTCAATTCACTGTGGCATGCTGTCAATTCACTTCTGAGCGACATCCTGACTTATGGTAGCCATTCTTGCATAATCGCTGCTTGGAGTTTGTCAGAATTTCTAGGTTTTTGTTTGTCCACCCACCTCTGGAGGATTGCCCAGAAGTTCTCAAAGGGATTAACGTTTGGGAGTTTCCTGGCCATGGACCCAAAATGGCGACGTTTGGTTCCCCTAGCCAGTTAGTTATCACTTTTACCTTATGCTGCGTTATGCCGGAAAAAGCATTGTTCGTCTGTTCTTGGATGGTTGGGAGAAGTTGCTCTTGGAGGTTGTTTTGGTGCCATTCTTTATTCAAGGCTATTTTCTGAGGCAAAATTGTAAGTGAGCCTACTTCCTTGGCTGAGAAGCACCCCCAAACATGAATGATTTCAGAATGGTTTACTGTTGCATGACACAGGACTGATGGTAGTGCTCACCTTTTCTTTTTTTTTCTGGATGCCCCAAACAATCAGAAAGGAGATTCATCAGAGAAAATGGTTTTACCCTAGTCTTTTGGAGTCCAATACCTGTCTGTATCTTTTGCAGAATACCAGTCTGTCCCCAATGTTTTCCCAGAGAGAAGTGGCTTCTTTGCACCCTTCTTGACACGAGGCCATTTTCCAGTCTTCACCTCACTGCGCGTGCAAATGCACTCACACCAGTCTTCTACAATTCCTGAGCAAGCGCTGCAATCCTTGAGCTGCTCAGGGAAACAACAGTGTCATGTTATTATTAGTAGTAGTTCTGAAGTAAAAGAGATGTAACGAGAATTTAGACAGAAATTACCGACACCACCGCAAAGTTTAAGAAAAAAGTAGTGGCTTATACACCAGAATTTACGGTAATTGGTGGAATCAATTCATATAAATTAGTAAAGTGGATTTGCAAGACGGGGAACAATCTCCTGGAAAACTCTTGGGGTCTGTCACTCAAGAAGCAATGGAGTAATCCATCTGGATTAGAATTTTCTCATTGGACAGACTCAGATGTCGCCTTTAGACTCTGATACAGGTCAGTTTGCAACCTGCCTGACTTCTGGGCTCCAGGGTTTATTTGACTAATCAATACCATGACCTCAAACAAGTGAGCTTGCCTTTGCATTTGGCACACAAATGTGTAACTAGTACATTTCCTCTCGCCAAGCAGTAAATATACACAGGTATGGATTAAAATAATGCATTCTGAATTTAGAAACACATCAGCAAATATTGACTGAAACGCCAATGCGTCCATGATAAAATGTAAAACATTAGTAAATAAAAGAAAAAGGATAAAACATGAATACAACTAAAATTCTATTATAAAATATATCAAATTTTCTTTAAAACATTAGCTTCTTGAAAGTCTTGAATTACAAGTAAAGGTTAAACAGAAACAATGAAAGTTAACTTTTAAACAAAAGTATTCTGTTCTGTTATTCAGTGTAATATCACCTGCTTAAGTTCCGCTGTTGGTCCCTTGGTGGGTGGGGCTCAGCGGAAGTCCGCTAAGCCAGGGATTCAATGTTGCACCCCTAAGGTTAACTAGCAACAGCTTCCTGTTTTTTTTTTACTTTACTACTCCGCGTCATACATTAGCATGCATGCATATTCACATTATAACAGCGGTGTCCAGTAGGGAGCATATTGCAAACTCTGCAGGTAGGCTTGAGTAAGTGTCCCTATCCCCGACACAAAAAATTTGCTGAACTCTCAGATATGGCTGTGTCTGCTCGCCACTTGAACAGCAACATTTTCTACATCTTCATTCCGACTGTGGATTTTACCTGTAGCTATTTCAGTTATTATTGCTATTGTCATTATTGCCGCAGTTTCTTAGATAAGCATCAGTAGGCGATTGTGCTATTGATACACTCCTGATCAAAATTTTACATTTTGTATAGTTGGATGTTAACGAAGTTCTTCAAAATGCAAGAAGAATTAAATAAAATTGAGAAACCAATCAGCTGATCAAAAATGTAAGACCAAAAAATGTTGGCAAATATGAAAAATTAAAGTTAGTTATTGTATTGTTTTTACGTTTTAATATTAACAGTGGTTAACTTATTTTACACTGGTATGACAATTAAGTATGATTAAAAAAAATGACAGGAAGCTTTTGTGAATATTTTTTAGGTTTTCATATTAACAATATTTAATTCGGGGGGGGTGTAATTGTGGCCTGAGGGGCATTTGCAGCCCATTTTTATTGGCCCGCAGCACACTGTTAAAAAAAATAATAATAAAGCTAATAACAACGCAATACTTTGTCTTTGTCAATTTAAATATAATATTTTTTTTAGACTTTTTACAAAATGTAAAAATATATACTGTAGAAAAATATCAAAGTGGACCCCCACATCCTTTGATTTTTCAGTATGTGGCCCTCGGTGGAAAAATGTTTGGACACCCCTGATTTAATTTATTTATACACTCACAAGATCTTGTGAGATTAAAACTTGACAGGATTTCTCATCCAGAAAGAAGATTGTGTCGTGGACACTTGGCGTGGGACAATAATTGCTTTATCAAAGTCTTTAAAATGGCTGTCCAAACATTTGGAGTACACTAGTGAAATAAATTGTTTAATTATAAATAATTAAAGGCCAAAGCTTCGACTTTTCATACATTGCTAAACTTTCCCACAATAAGGAGTATGCTTAATGTTAGTGTAATTTGGAATAAAAATATACGTTAAAAGTATCTGATTCCCACTGATATGTGATGTGAATGAATTTCCCTGAATTGCATTGAATTCAATTCCACATCCTGTAATTCGATTCAAATTCCTTTCAAAATCTTGTGGGGTGGAGTCAATTCAAGTTCATCCATTGAATTGAATTGAATTCTGAAATTCAGAATTTTGCATTTGTTATAATGTAAGGTGCAGAAATCCACATGAGGGAAAACAACTCCAAGGTTTTAGGCCAAAAAGTAGAGAGGTGACCGCCCCCCGGAAAGGTAACATCCTGACTTTTACCCACAATGGATGGCCCAGAATGAGGAGGGAGTGGGACACAACACGCCTTTCAGCTGCAGCCAAGGTTTTGATGTCCTGAGCCAAACACTGCTGCTTGCTAAAGATAGAAGGCTTTATCAATTAGCGGCTGAAGACACCCCACTCCCAGCCCCTTGGTCAGATAATTTGTCCTTGTGCTGGGCTATTGGATTCCCACCTCCCTATTTGCTCGCCCCGCCTCCTGTCCTTCAGTTTTTGGCATAATATCACACTCTCTCTCCAAGCCCCCTCTATAGGTAACCTTAAAAATAAAATGCATGAAAGTAATAGAGAAACAGTAGGCTGGAACACAAAAACATTTTCACGTGCCTTTTTTCTCCGACCTCGAGGGTAAATATCTCAACAAAAACATGTTTTTACGGCAATATTGTAAATGCAAACACAAAGCATACGTGTGGTCCCTTTTTAAATGCAGAATTTTCATTGCATTCTCTATAATTTGCTGTTCTATTCTATGTTTCAACCCTACAATCCACAGCCACCCCCAAAATGCCATTGTTCCATGCAAATGAAAACATGACCTCTGAATATTTCAGAAGATACAATGGATATATTGCTTTTTCTTTATAAAGATCTGCCCCAAGTGAAAATGGAGTTTGGAATGACAAGCCCTTAGAGAGTGAAGTTTTCATGTTCTCCCACTGCTTTAATAAACATCAGAGTCTGTACTGTTGCAACTTGACTCAACAGCAGCACTGTTCATCCGCATCGCACCCTTTATCAGAGTACAAATTCAAACCACTGATTTGAAAGATTTATGGATTCATGCAAGTTTTATACTAGACTGGGAGCACTAATGGCTTTTAGTGCTGGGGCCCTAAGGAATTATTGTGCATGAATACCAGAAAACGCAGAACAGCACTTAAAGCTTCCCACAATGTCAGTTTTCTGTCCAAAAAATGCTGTTGACTTTGAATACTGGTTCCAAACAGTTAGGTTTTAAACAGGAAAAGACAAAGTGCTTCAGGTCAGCATGGGCTTAAATATCGTACCTTGCAAACTTTCCCCTTTTGTATTAATGCTCTCCAATCTATATTACCTTTACCAAAGGTTATGTTTCCATCACTGTTTGTTTAGTTTTGAGCATGAGAAGGCAAAACAATTTAATCAATATTCTTGAGAATTTGTAGAGGATTGGGCATACGCCAAGATTGTATCACATTTAAGTGCTGTTAAGGATATATACATCGAGGAAAAGGCTTCTTGAGACGTCATCTGTACTTCTGTGTAGAAGGTGTCGGACGTTTCGCTCCTCATCCGAAGAGCTTCGTCAGCAAACTAATAAGTGCTGGTAGCTTAGGCCTTAAATACAGTAAGAGTGGGCGGAATTGGTGTGCCAACACCCTCCTCCTATTGGTTCGTTACACTAAGCCTGGGCGGAGCAGTGGTATAATCCTATCCTGTTATTCACACCTACGATAAAAGGGAAGTGTCGCTCCCTGAATTGGGTATGAACGACTCTGATACTGGCTTGTTAGCATCTATTGTTCTGGCTCGGCCCTGCCTTCACCTCATTTGCAAGACTAAGAGCTGTGGGTTTTGGTCTCAGTAACCTGCTGAACACAGGGTCCAAATTAAACCTCAAACCAACATTCCGGTTCAATGATGGGTTCTGTTGTTTGACAAAAATAGCTTCCTTTACTCCTCTTTCAAACCATCTGTTTTCTTTGGCCAAAATCTTTACCTCGCTGTCCTGAAAAGAGTGATTGGTAGCTTTCAGGTGTAGATGTACTGCTGATTGAGGACCACTAGCATTGTCCCTGCGATGTTGATAAAGCCTTTTTTGGAGCATTTGCTTAGTTTCCCCAATGTAGTGCTCTTTGCATTCCTCATCTTTACAGTGGATGGAATAGACCACATTGCTCTGTTTCTGGTTTGGAGCCTTGTCTTTAGGATGCACTAATTTTTGTCTCAGGGTATTTACTGGTTTGAAATAGGTAGGAATTTTGTGTTGCCATAAGATCCTCTGGAGTTTTTCGGAGACCCCCGCTACATAAGGGACTACCACTCCTCTCCTTTTTGCTTCTGTGGGCTTTTGGGTTTCTTTCCCTACTCTCTTCTTTTGACATTTGTTAAAAGCCCACCGTGGGTACCCACAGGTTGAGAGCGCTCTCTGGACATGTTGTGTCTCCTTTTTCTTTCCCTCAGCACTAGTTGGTATTTGTTCCGCTCTATGTTGGAGGGTCCTAATAACCCCTAGTTTATGTTGTAGTGGATGGTTTGATTCAAAAAGCAGGTATTGGTCAGTGTGTGTGGCCTTTCTAAAGACCTCTGTAAGTAGCTGTCTGTCCTCTCCTATAATTACCTTGCAGTCTAAGAAGGCTAGTTGGTTTTCTTTAGTGTCCTCGCGAGTAAATTTGATATTGGTGTCCACCGCATTGATGTGATCTGTGAAAGACAGAATTTCTTGTTTTTTGATTATGACAAAGGTGTCATCCACGTATCTAAACCAGTGCCTTGGTTTTGTCCCTGAGAAGGATGTGAGAGCCTGTTTCTCCATCTCTTCCATGTACAGATTCGCCACTATGGGTGAGACTGGTGAGCCCATAGCACAACCATGAATTTGTCTGTAGAATTTCCCTCTAAACTGAAAATATGTGGTGTTAAGGCAAATTTCCAGTAATTGGCAGATGTGGTCAGCACTAAGTTTTGTTCTCCGATGCAGAGTTGAGTCCTCGAGCAGTCTCTTCCTCACCACCGAGACTGCTGCTGAGGTGGGGACAGATGTAAAAAGTGAAGTCACATCATAAGACACCAAAGTTTCCTCTGGCTCCAATCTGAGGTCTTTGATGCTCGCCACAAACCCTTTTGTGTTCTCTATATGATGATCAGTGTTGCCTACCAAAGGGGATAAGACTGTTTTTACATATTTCGCTACATTGTACGTGGTAGAGTCAATGCTACAGACAATGGGTCTGAGGGGAAACCCTTCCTTGTGGATTTTTGTCAAACAACAGAACCCATCATTGAACCGGAATGGTGGTTTGAGGTTTAATTTGGACCCTGTGTTCAGCAGGTTACTGAGACCAAAACCCACAGCTCTTAGTCTTGCAAATGAGGTGAAGGCAGGGCCGAGCCAGAACAATAGATGCTAACAAGCCAGTATCAGAGTCGTTCATACCCAATTCAGGGAGCGACACTTCCCTTTTATCGTAGGTGTGAATAACAGGATAGGATTATACCACTGCTCCGCCCAGGCTTAGTGTAACGAACCAATAGGAGGAGGGTGTTGGCACACCAATTCCGCCCACTCTTACTGTATTTAAGGCCTAAGCTACCAGCACTTATTAGTTTGCTGACGAAGCTCTTCGGATGAGGAGCGAAACGTCCGACACCTTCTACACAGAAGTACAGATGACGTCTCAAGAAGCCTTTTCCTCGATGGACAACTCCTGTACGACTGAGAGCCTACACAGACGCAAGGATATATACAGTAAACCCTAATTTATCGTGGTTAATTGGTTCCAAACCCGGCAGAAGTAGGATTCCTACGGCCCTATGAAATCCGTTTTATTTTTCCCAAATTCCGTTTTAATTTTTTAGAATTCAGTTTTTCACATTTTACACTTATTTTTACCAGCAGAGAGAGTTTGCTTGATTCTTCTTCTTTGTCCGTTCATTAAATGCAAAAATCCTTACATTTATTGATGCAATGCATCAATGGACAATTTTGCCCAGTAATTCAGAAATGGATGTGGCCTGGTTAACTTTTTTAATGGGATGTCAGCCTCTGCACACATTGCTACAAAATCTTAAACAAACTGGAATGTCTGTGCTGTGATTAAGGAAGATGTAATCACCGATGCAATTCCAACTGCATATGTATGACACGCTTATTTTGTTGTAAATTACACTCTTATTTTGAAAACCGGAAGTGTGTTCTGTGTGTGTTGAGAATGTCTGTAAGACGAGCTGGGTGTAAGAATAAATGCGCTTCTCGTCTTTTTTCACTCAGAACCTGCACGTCGTCATCGGGCATTGTAAAACGCTCCTTACTTTAAAGCAGTAAAACACAACAAGGTGAAAATACACTCATCCACCCTGAATCACACACAAAACTGCACTAGCATACTAAACTAAGCTA
This sequence comes from Dunckerocampus dactyliophorus, assembly GCF_027744805.1. Classification (NCBI taxonomy): domain Eukaryota; kingdom Metazoa; phylum Chordata; class Actinopteri; order Syngnathiformes; family Syngnathidae; genus Dunckerocampus; species Dunckerocampus dactyliophorus. The sequence goes on from NC_072821.1 coordinate 18,579,049, forward strand.
ACCCCGCTACCTTCAATTCACGCTACATAAGAGGAGGTTCCGCCAACTTTCGCCGGTGTTTATCGCCATTTCAACATGTTTAGTTCGGGAGGAGGTGGTTTAGTGTTTATTAATTAGATTCCGCCATGACTGAGTGGTCCGCCGATTAAATACTTCCCCACAAGAACGTTCTTTCTCCTCACAATGACAGCATTTCATTCACATTATGTCAATTTCCGAGAGATTCCGCGTTTAACAGTAATTTCTCTTTTTATTGACCAATTCCGCGATTCCGTTAACGCGGAAATCATAGGGTCCTAGATTCCTAATTTATAAATGGAATATTTTCGTCGTTAGAGCATGGAAAACCTGTTTACAACCTGTTTAAATATGGGTTTTAACATTATTTGCGCTCTCCAGACATGAAATAAGATCCCTAAAAGTCACCTTTCCACTTGTATTACTTGTATTAGTAAATATAATAAGAATACATAAGCCATTTAAGACATTAATAATAATCATGCGTGTTATTATAAATGTGTTCCCTACTGGACCTGAAATAGAGGCAGACAGGAAGTGACATCAGGGGTTCATAGTTGTGTTTCAGCTTTGCCTGGGTAAAGGCCACAACAGTAGCCCGTGTTTTTCTGAGGGATTATTGTGCCTGTTCCATCGATCCATCTATCCATCTTCTACCGTTTATCCGATATGGGGGTGCGGGGGCAGCAGCCGAAGTATGGAGGCCCAGACTTCCCTCTCCCCGGCCACTTCGTCCAGCTCGTCCCGGCGGATGCCAAGGCATTCCCAGGCCAGTTGGGAGACATATAGTCTCTCCAACGTGTCCTGGGTCTTCCCTGAGGCCTTCTACCGATCAGATTTACCCTGAACACCTCCCCGTGGAGGCATCCTGGAGGCATCCAGACCAGATGCCCAAGCCACCTCATCTGGTTCCTCTCAATGCAGAGGAGCAGCGGTTCTACTCCGAGTCTCTCCTGGATGACAGTGCTTCTCACCTTATCTCTAAGGGAGAGCCCAGCCACCCTATGGAGAAAATTCATTTTGGCTGCTTGTACCCGCGATCTTGTCCTTTCGGTCACTACCCATAGCTCATGACCATAGGTGAGGGTAGGAATGTAGATCGACGGGTAAATTGAGAGCTTTGCCTTTCGGCTCAGCTCTCGCTTCACCACAACGGACCGATGTAGAGTCCGCATCACTGCAGACGCCGCACCAATTTGCCTGTCAATCTCACATTCCATCCTTCCCTCACTCGTGAACAAGACCCAGATGTACCTAAACTCCTCCACTTGGGGCAGGATCTCATCGCTGACCCGTAGATGGCACTCCACCCTCTTCCGGGTGAGAACCATGGACTCAGACTTGGAGGTGCTGATTCTCAACCCGGCCGCTTCACACTCTGCTGCGAACCGATCCAGTGAAAGTTGCAGCTCAAGGCTCGATTAAGCCAGCAATGCGAACCAAACTCTGACACCGGTCATACAGGGAACGAACAGCTTGAATTAGCTGGTCCGATACCCCATACTCCCGGTGTACTCCCCACAGAAGTCCTCAAGGAACACGGTCGAATGCATTCTCCAAGTCCACAAAACACATGTAGACTGTTTGGGCAAACTCCCATGCACCCTCAAGCACCCTGCTGAGAGTGCAGAGCTGGTCCACAGTTACACGACCAGGACGAAAACCACACTGCTCCTCCTGAATCCGAGATTCACCTGTCCGGCGGATCCTCCACTCCAGAACCCCTGAATAGACCTTACCAGGGAGACTGAGTAGTGTGATTCCACGATAATTGGAACACACCCTCCAGTCCCCTTCTTAAAAATGGGGACCACCACCCCGGTCTGCCAATCCAAAGGTACTGCCCCCGATGTCCACGCAATCCTGCAGAGTCGTGTCAACCCAGACATGCCTACAGCATCCAGGGCCTTAAGGAACTTCAGCTGGATCTCATCCACCCGCAGGCCCTGCCATCGAGGAGCTTTTCAACAACCTCAGCAACCTCAGCCTCAGAGATAGGAGAGCCCACCGTGGAGTCCCCAGGCTCTGCTTCCTCATAGGAAGACGTGTTGGTGGGATTGAGGAGGTCTTCGAAGTATTCTTTCCACCGATCCACAACATCCCGAGTCGAGGTCAGCAGCGCACCATCCCCACCTTAAACGTTAAACGTGTTTGATGACTGTGCACTGCTTCCCCCTCCTGAGATGAATGGTGGTGCAGAATCTCTTCGAAGTCGTTCTCCATTGCTTCTCTGAACTCCTTCCATATCCGAGGTTTTGCCTTAGCGACTGCCAGAGCCGCTGACTGCTTGGCCTGTCGATACCTGTCAGCTGCTTCCAGAGTCCCATGAGCCAAAAAGGCCCGATAGGACTCCTTCTTCAGCTTTACGGCATCCCTCACCACTGGTGTCAACCAACAGGTTCTGGGATTACCGCCACGACAGGCACTGACCACCTTACGGCCACAGCTCCGATCAGCTGCCTCGACAATGGAGGCACGGAACATAGCCTATTCAGACTCAATGTCCGCCACCGCCCTCGGAACATGGTCGAATCTCTCCTCCGGTGGGAGTTGAAACTCCTTCTGACAGGGGACTCTCTGCCAGTCGTTCCCAGCAGACCCTCACAATACGTTTTGTCTGGTCCCTCACCTAGTACCTGTTTGTCGTGGGTGACTCTACTAGGGGCATAAAAACCCCGGACAACAGCTCCTTGGATCATTGGGACACGCAAACTCCTCCACCACGATAAAGTGGTAGCTCAGGGAGGATGTGAGATAATACAAATCTGCAAAAAAAGCCTGTTGTTACTGCAATTAAGTCTGATTCTTGGGTGTCTCACCGGACACTACAGTAACACTACTGATACCGAGTGACCAGTGTAGAATACTACATTTCATCAAAGTTGGAATACGTCTTCTGAATGCTATATTTAAGTATTTTAGCTCATTGAGCCATGTTTGTTTGAAAATGCTTAACCTGGGCAAAACATACGTAATATTTGCTTAAATATGCATATTTTTGACAAATTATAGGCCGTATTCAACCACGAAACAGCATAATTTATTCATAAATATACTTTATAAAAAAACATGAGTGAAGCCATGAAATTGAAATCACGATGTGGCCAAGGATGACTGTATTATTTTTTACTGTAATAATTTTAATTCCATTTTTAGCGCCATTGTATCGGAATATAATTACATTTATTAAAGTTAAAATTCCAATATTATTCATAGTATCGGTCCATCCATTTCCTATACCACTTGCCTTCATTCGGATCATGGGTGAGCTAGAGCCTAACCCAGCTGACGGGCGGGGTACATCCTGGACTGGTTGCCAGTCAATCACAATACATATATAGACAACCATTCACACTCACGTTCACACCTTCGAAGTCTCCTATTAACCTAATATGCATGTTTTGGGGATGTGGGAGGAAGTCGGAGTGCCCGGAGAAACCCTACGACGCATGGGGGAACACACAAACCCCAAACACAAATTTATTTATATATTTAAAATAGGGACAGTACATATTGATGAACATATACACAATATGTAAATATGTCAAATTCTAGCCAAAGGCTAATTTTCATCTGTTCTTGGAATCCTCAATCTCCTGACTGACGCCAACATGCTAACCACGTGTCCACCGTGTGGTCTGATTCACAGTATTGTCATTCATTTTGTTTTTTGTTGTGCATCATACAAGTATCACTTCATTTCCATATGAACGAACTTGTGCAGTAAAAATACATTATATATAATTGATTACAGAGTAAGCATCAGCCATTTGACTCTGAAAAAGGCTGAGAAAGTAGCTAAATGTCTCTCCAAGACGTTGGCAGGCAGACATGCACCACTAGAACCCTGAGCACCCAATAAATCAACCAGCATCTTCCGCCACTAACCTGTCAATGTAAAAGAAGTAGACAAGCGTGAAGACAGAAGGTGTCTATATGGTTGAGAAGCATGAGGGGATTTCATATTTTGTTTGTTTTTTTTTTAGAGAAATTATTCGAGAAGATGATGCTCACAATGGTTGGGGGCACTGAAGAAATAACACAAAAGTGTAAAAATTTGTAAACCCGACTTGAGTGCTGAGAGAAGTAGCATTTGAGCTTACTGTAGCAGCAGCTTCTATATAGAATAAAAAATGCCACTGCTTGCTGTTAATAATTCAAAAGATTGCAATGGCACAAAAATAACAGTTGGAAAAAGCTTGCCATTTGACCTGACATTGTAGAGTACTCATGTTTTCCATGTTCAAATATTATGCCACTAAAATGTCTCTCATTGACTGTCGTAGCCAACAAAGGTTTGTCATACACCAATTAATTATTCCTTAAATTATTCCTTAAATTATTCCTTAAATTCCTTAAATATGCAATTCACTCCAAATTAAAAAAAAAAAAAAATCACACAAAAAAATAGACCACCACCACCATATAGCATATGTTACCAATAGTCGTTGAACAGATGTCTATATTTTTCACAATTATGAATTAAACTGCATAAAAATTGTCAGAAATGTTCATCTCTTCCACATGGCCATGTCCATAACACATGCACAAACACAAAATCAGTCTCAGAGACAATTTGGAGTCATTGTGTGGTTCTGATAGGCTATACGAGTGATTCTCCTGAACGAGGTGCCAATAAGGGCGCCGTCACTTCGAGGGGCATGATGCACAGACTACAGTGATTTGAAGCTATAACCATTTAATGGTGTACTGCAAACACATTGAATAAACAGGGGAAGCAGTGCTAAATACTATCTTTGTGTCGGTTGTGTATAAAACACGATCTGATGTCAATTTCAGCCCGTTTGCACGTCGCCATTTTGTGACATGAAAAACTTTGTCACAAAGACGATTAAATAAATAACACAAAACAGTGGAATTAGGTTTCAGCTTCTGTGATTTCCAGAACACCTCATTGTACACCAAATGCATTTTGTTGCATCCAAAACGTATACTTTGACCAAAATCTGACAAAACATTCCACCTTGTTAAACGTAAACAGCGTAGTCCGCACACATTGAAACTAAAGTAAAGTCTGTCTAAGTCTAAAATTGAATTGAGGAAGACTATATATAAATGACCTGATGTCTGCGTTGACACACAATGTGAGCTTTACAGTATTTCCGCATTATTTATCCTTTTTCAGACAATAATGAAAGTGACACTAATTCAAAATCTGAAATATGCCGTAATGTCCATGATACGCCTTTGAGGAACAATTTTCGTACATCATGTTTCCACAGAAGATGGAGTTCCTCTTCTGTTAACTAACAAAGCTTTGAAAAACACAGTGTTGAGTCTTGCACAGAGTTCGAAGCCCGGTCCATCCACTAGCTTGTCCATCCATCCATCCATCTTCTATTCGCTTATCCAAGGTCAGGTAGGTCTGTGTTACATCAAATATACGTCGTCATTACGTCACATCGTGGTCGGCCCAATGACACCAAAGATGGTAAACTGTGAAAAAAAACTTCACAGAAAAAGCCTCACCATCATAAATTGTTATAAATACAGTGCACTGTCATTTTTCCTTGACTGTTTATGTGCATGGATAGGAAAAACTAAAGAAACGGTGAAGCACTTCTTAATCACACTGAAGCACATGTAAAAGTTTCAAAATTGATTTTTTTCAAAACCTTTGACTTAAAACTAATGTATTTACTAATACAAAGTGGTGCAAAACAAGCATTTATATATAAAAAACAATAATAACTAAATTAATTGTAAATACGTTAATGTTACAATTGAGATTTCAGTAAACTATCCCAACTAAAATATCCCAACATGTCATATTTTCTTGCATATTTTCTTCATACACTTTCAAGTTATACTTTATTTTAATGTGCATTTATTTTAATATGGTTAGAAAATAACTGTAATTTTTGCTTGCTTTGTTACGCTTTTGGTACCCCTTTCAGAAGAATGACCCTTACATTCAATGATAGCTAACGTTAGTGGCTAAACATTGCCAAAATGCTATCATAAGCTGACAACAAAAATAACTAGTGTACATGTTACATCAAAGTAGATTCCCTATTCAAAGCGGGAAGAGGTGGGATATAATGCTTGCAGTACGTTTGAATGTTGGCGCCCCCTAGGCAGCTGAAGGCACCAGCTGCATATGCTGTATTTCCTTTAATTTATATACAGAAATTACCAATGACTTGTCCAAATCGACATTTTTACTGCAATATTTAAGATAATTGGAAGTGACTCAAATTATTAATGCATCTCTGAATGGCAACTATTCTTACTGATCCACTTTTAAATAACCTGATCATCTAAAACATTGTTTTGAATTTTTATATTGGTCATTGTAAAGAAATCTTGGATCATCCTTGTTGTTCATCAATATTATTGTATCACGCTGTTAAGAAACATTCAGTGTGGTTAACAGTTTTAATTTAGTTTGATTTATTTTATCACTTCTACAATCCCAATTTACAACATCTACAGTCATAATAGAGCAGTTGGTCTTTGTATATATGTAAAGAGCCCCCAAAAAAGTTCCATGATTTAATACTCCCTTTTAACTGAAGAAGGCTTGAACAGAACCAGACTCATAATGGAGCAATTGTTGCATTGCTGACTGCAGCTGCAACAACTTGTCCATCCAAATGCACGGACAAAGACGATAAACAGAAAGAGATACATTTAAATGAATATACACTCAATTTAGTACTGGTCCCTGAGAGATTTGATGTGATTTACAGCAGATTGACTGCAAACATTTACCTTGTTTTTTTTTCTATTGTGTTATTTGACAGTCTTTACAGTTTGACTACATTTTATGCTTCGTCTTCTCTTCATTTTAGTCAATCAATTCATACACAAACTCACCTGGGAGCCTCTGATTTGTTCCAGCTTGCTGCCTTTTTGAATACACTGTGTGCATCTAAAGCCTGATGTGTTGAAGAATAATTAGAGGCACCCTATGCTATGCTGTCATGAGAAGGCAACAGGTCTCCAGTCACCAACAAACAAGACACATGACATGCAAATATATACTGTGTAATAGGTCACATTTTGGACACTGAAAAGAGACTGCCGGATCTCACCAAAACAATCTGGTCAGTGACGTACTGTCAGGGGCGGCAGCTGAGGCTCTGCCATGGTGAAAACTAAAAAAAACTAAAAATAACATCAAATAAATATTCGGATTTGCCCATTGAACTGTACAGTAGTCCCTCGCCACATCACTGTTCAAATTTTCAAAAATATATGAATGAATAAATCATGCTGTTTCATGGTTGAATATGGCCTATTATTAGAAAAAAAAATAAATAAATAAAAAATGCAAATTTAAGCAAATTGCAAACTGTATGTATGCCTTAAATTGAGCATTTTCAAGCACTAAAATGGCTAAATCAACTAAAATACAAATTTAAAGCATTCAGAAAACAGAGACATGATAATATGTCGTACTCTACACTGGTCACGAGGTGTCAGCAATGTTAGTGAGACACAGAAGCACCAGAATTGATCGTTGGAGCAACAGGCTTATATTGCAGGTTTGAATGATCTCACAACAGCCACAATAATCCCTAATAAAAACACGGGCTACTGTTGTGCCCGTAGCTCATACCAAGCTAAAACTGACGACATCACTTCCTGTCAGTCCCACCACTCAATTCCCCTTGGGAACACATTTATAAGAACACACACTTATTTTTAGTTATAATAATAATGCATTTTATTTGTAACTGCCTTCAAGGAACCCAAGAACACTGTACATGGACCCGGTTAGAGAATTTGAGAATAACATGTCCTGAATAAGTGGGTTTTCAGTGTGGATTTGAAAAGAGGAAGAGAGTCTATGTTGCGGATGTCCGGTGGGAGAGAGTTCCAAAGTTTGTGAGCGGAGTGGCTGAAAGCTCTGCAACCCATGGTGCTATGGTGAGCAGGTGGGACAGTGAGGTGAACAGACGAGGAGGATCTGAGGGAGCGAGAGGAGGTGGCAACGTTGAGGAGATCAGAGAGGTGGGGGCGGCGAGCTTGTGGATGGCCTTGAATGTATACAGCAGGATTTTGAATTCAATTCTAGATGTGATGGGGAGCCAGTGGAGGTGCTGCGGGATGGGGGTGATGTGATGAAAAGAAGTGGTTGTGGTGATGCTGCGGGCGGCTGAATTCTGGACCATTTCTTGCAGTAATCAATACGGGAGGAAACCAGGCTGTGAACAAGAATAGAGGTAGTATGGGGGCTGAGGGAGGGGCGTAGGCGATTGATGTTGCGTAGATGGAAGTATGCAGACCGGGTAATGTTATTGATGTGTGAATGGAATGACACCAAGCTAACGAGGATGACATCCAGACTCTTAACCTGAGGAGAGGGAGAGACAAAAGTGTTGTCGATGCTGAGGGAGAAATTGCCATCTTTGCATCGTGTACATTTAGAACCGGCCAGAAGGACTTCTTTTTTTCCCAGCTGAGTTTAAGGGAATTTGAGGTGAAGCAGGATTTGATTTCAGTTAAGCAGGTGGTGTGAGAGGAAGGAGGGAGGATTGGCATTTGGTTTGCTAGACAGGTAGAGCTGGATGCCAGCCACAAAGCAATGGAAATGGATGTTGTATTTATGGAAGATATTGCAAAGTGAGAGAAGGTAGATGATGAAAAGGAGGGGTCCTCGGACAGAGCCTTGAGGCACGCCTGTAGTAACGGGTGGACTGGGATCTGTGGGACTTGAGCTGGATCAACTGAGTGCGGCCTGAGACATGAAAATGAAACCAGCTCAGGGGGGGTGTGGCTGATGCCGATGGAGGAAAGTCTATTGCGGAGGATGGAGTGAGATGCAGGTTAGGTTAATTGGAGACTCTAAATTGTCCATAGGTATGAATGAGAGTGTGAATGGTTGTTTGTCTATATGTGCTCTGTGATTGGCTGGCGACCAGTCCAGGGTGTACTCCGCCTGTCGCCCAAAGTCAGCTGGGATAGGCTCCAGCATACCCCCGCGACCCTAATGAGGAGAAGCGGCATAGAAAATGGATGGATGGATGGATGGATGGATGGATGGATGGATGGATGGATGGAGTGGGATATTGTGTCAAAGGCTGCACTCAGATTCAGGAGGATGAGGATGGTAAGTAGGTCGGAATTTGAGGCCATGAGGAGGTCATTGGTGATCTTGAGGAGGGCGGTTTCAGTGCTGTGTTGGGGGCAGAAGCCAGACTCTAACTGTTCATAGAGGGCCTTATTGATTCGATGACCGTGGAGCTGAAAGGCAACCGTTTTTTTTCCAATATTTTGGAAATGAATGAGAGGTTTGAAATGGGGTGGATATTATTGTAGTTGTTGGCATCTAAACCTGTTTTTTTGAGGAACTGGGTGACAGCTGCAGTTTTGAATGAAGAGGGAATAGTCCCAGAGGTTAGTGAGGAGTGGATGATGGCAGAGATGAGAGGGAGCAGAGAGGGGAGGCAGGCTTTGCCAAGAGCTGTGGGGGATCGAGTTGGCAAGTCAAGGGTTTGGAGTTGCAGATCATGTCTGAGATGTAGCGGGGGTCGGGAAACTGGAAGGTGGGGAATGGCTCGCAGTGGGTGAGATATTCCGTTGAGAGAGACAAAGAAGTTGAACTTAAGGCCTGGTGGATGGTTTGAATTTTACAAGTGAAGAACTGCAGCAGGGAGGTGCAGGTGTCAGTTGAGTAGAAGTGGAGGGGTGAGGGTTGTTGTGGGGGTGGAGTCAGGGGGCTGAAGATCCATCCATCAATCTGCTATGCTGCTTATCCTCACTAGGGTCGCGGGTATGCTGCAGCCTATCCCAGCTGAGCCTATCCCGGTCCGGGGTACACCCTGGACTGGTTGCCAGCCAATCGCAGGGCACAAATAGACAAACAACCATTCACACTCACATTCATACCTATGGTGTGGGAGACGAAAATATTCCATTGATAAATTATGAATACTACTTCACGGAAATTCACTTCTAACGGTCGGGCCTGGAACCAATAAACCACGATAAACAGGGATCATTGCATAATAAGTGCATTTTCTATATGATTCCAGTCTTCTTTAAAATAATGTTCTTGAAGGAAATCTGCACTTTTTTGGGAATTTCACTCATCATCCACAATCCTTATGTGGGACATGAACACACATCTTTCTCTTTTTTTGTGCGAAAGATATAAAAACAGCTAAAAAGAGGCAGCTAATTAATGTGTAATGGGACACACTTACTCCGCCTAGAAAGCCTGCTATTGAAACGCCCCCAAAAACCTCCAACAAGGTTTTAAAGCGAAAGTAGGCGTATGTTTACTCTTATAGACACAAAAAGTCATTTCAGCATGCTTGAAAGCAGCAATGTTATGTTTACTATTGCGCACATTAATTTATACTTATCTAATGTGGAAATAACGGCACACAATTGTAACGTCTTCTGCCAGAAACAAGCCAAAAGCTCCGTCTTCGCTATCCACATGAATACGCTGTTTAAGGACAAAAACCTCCGGATGAGCGGTCTAGAAGAATATGCGGTTTTAAAAATTACGTATTCGTGTGGACAGGGCCTTATATACTCAAGATCACGTGGAGGTGATCGCACTTTTACAACAGTTTCACAGCTATTCCTGGAGAAGGATAGGGCGCATAAATAAATGAGACTAAGAAAACTTGTTTTTTAACCAACGTAAATTATTCTCTTCTTTTTCTCATCATCCGTAATGAGCAACCTGAATTAACATTTAAAGAGTCCAAACAAGTCAGTGCCTCACTAGCCATGAACCTCACCGCATGTCACTGCTGGTGTAGCTCTACCCACGAAACATGTCCTTGCAAAGTGTTACTACAGCGGCATTGGAACAGTTGGACTGCACACAAAATAAATGATATGGCCGTGACCTTTTTACACCGAATTACATGGCGATGGCACACTCTGTGTTCAACAATATAAGTGAAATGTTAATTAGGATCCTTTGTCATGGTGGTCACACTAATTACCAGGTTTTCAGAGCATCACACAACGGGTAGCGGTTACTGTTTTGGATAACGGTCTAAGATGTATAAGAAGATGAATCAATTTTGTTTCTAATTGACATTTTTGTTTTTGTTTTTAACATTTTTTGTTATTAATAGGGCACAGCAAGGTGGCACATATAGTTACCATGACTGCCTTGCAGCGGGATGGAACTTGGTCCCAATCCTCACTCTGACCTCTCTGTCTAGAGTTTGCATGTGAATGAATGAATATTAGCAATGCTTTCATTACGCAGTCTGTAGTGTTCCATTATCGATCTGCTCATTCAGTTGACGTATTCTCAAATCGCAAAAACCAATCCAATAAACAGGACCAGCTTTTTATCAGTTGTTCAGCTCTGTTCTGTATCAACATGAAAGTCAAGAAGTCGTGTCAAAATATGGCCTTTGACACACGCAACCATATCTGATCAAGTGCCACTAGCAACATTTCCACCAAGTTGTCAGTTTGCCACAGCACAGACTGGAACAGTTAACTTTTTTCTGACTATCCTTTTCCCCACAGCACATGTCGTTTGGATTAATAGTTGTCTGTTCCGTCTAATTTGTCTTATTACATTTAGGCTCAGGAAACCTAGCAATGAGGAACCCACAGCCTACAAAATGAGCTCACTGCAACTCATTTGAGAGGGAATGAAGGGAGTTGTAGATTTTTGTGGGTTTTTTGTAGTTTTTTAAACCTTTTTAACAGGAGCGCCATTTTATGTTCACGAGACCAGTGATCCCCGCGGCCCGGGACCGAGCCGTGGGTCATTTGGTACCGGGCCGCACAGAAAGAAAAACTAATTTCCATTATTTATTTATTTTTTGATGTTTTATTTTGAAAAGTGGCCAGATTCTCTCCGTTAGATCCGTCTCACTTGATGTCCATTGTGCGTGTGCTAACTTTATCTCATGCCGCACAGATAGACTACTACTGTATTTTTACCATTTTTCTTTCACCTCATATTTGGTGTCAAATGCTGATACTTTGTGGGAATGCATGAAGGTAAGTTTTGATGACTTGTTGAGTGCTAATGTGCACATTTGTCTCAAGTTAATTCATGCTAGCACACTGCCTTGTACCACACACGTCAAACAGCAATGTAATAATCTCTCTGGAAAAACTCTAGGCTTGAACTGGTGGATGGTGGGTCGGCATTCATTTTGTGCTTTTAATTTGATGTTATTCATGGCTTAGTTTTACACAATACATAATAAATAACCACATAAATTAGATCGCTATAATGTACGAAACCACCAACACCAAAACACCAACAGTCTTGCTTGTTTAAATTTGGACTATAACTTATAACTTAGAACTATAACTTAGAACTTCTCAAAAAATGTCTTGATGACGTGAATAAGTGTGGTTTTGCACCCCAGAGGTAACTATGGTTTAAATAGAAAGCATATTTCCTCATATTCCCCAGATTTGCTTGCTTGAAATATCCTGCTCCAGTCAGCATCATACATACTCGATAACTCTGTTGAAAGCTTTATTTTTTTTCCTTGTAAGGCAAGTAATTGGTGAAGTGGGAAATACAAACTACCGATTCTGACGTGAACAATAGTACATGAAATAAATTCAAGAAATATTTTACCACATCGTGAGCCCACAGCTTCACCTCCTTTGTGATTATTTGGTCGTTTTGTCTGTCGACATAAAAAAGTGTCATAAAGAAGTATCTTGTAATAGTACAATGATATAGCTGACTGTCACAACTTTGGGCACACTGGTCTCTCCTTTTCTCAGTAAACATTTCTTAAAATAGCTGAGATGTACTCATTTTGATGTAATGTATCGTGCAACTTCCTTTCTAGTTATGCTACATCAGCTGCTGAGCAGTTCACTGATATCGCTCTTATATAAGCACAATAGTCTCAGGACCCCTTTGATTGTGTAAAATGCGCAGTGTGCTCTCTGTTATTCATCTAGGTAAGTCTCTCAGATGAACTTTGTGGTACTGATACAGTACAGTGGGGTGAAAAAGTGTTTGCCCCCTTTCTGATAATTTTTGCATGTGTGTCACACTTAAATGTTTCAGATCATCAAACAAATTTAAATATTAGTCAATGACAACACAACTGAACACAAAATGCAGTTTATAAATGAAACCTTTTATTATTAAGGGAGAAAAAAGTCCGAACCTACATGGCTCTGTGTGAAAAAGTGATAGTTTCTACATAAACAAAAGCATACATAACATGAGGCAAATAGCCAATAACACCAAAAACATAAGTACCTGTACAGTATATATAACATATACAGAATATAGCATTCCACATACAGAACAGTCATCCCCCACACCTAATCCTTAAACTGGACAGGGGGGCCACAACGACTTATCAACCCATGATAGACTGACTAGGCATGGCAAATGCCTGCGATGGGGGTACCTGAACTTGGGTCACAAATCAGGCATGTCAACCCCAGAAAAGCACATGCCTGCAGGTCTATCACGCGTAATAACATTTCCCTGCATCACAGCAGATGGGGAAGGGGAGAGGTTTTCTCCGAGCAGGGTCCCTGACCTCGTAAGGGCTGTTACAGTACAAAGTCTTTGACTTCCTGCTTGGGAGAATGTTGTTGTCCCTAGCATCACCTCCAGAAGTAAAAGGCAACTTGAGTATATCGGCTGCAACCTGTGGGGAAGGCCTCTCCACTTGTGAAGTCTTCACAGGAGCATGATGTCGAGGAAGTGGAGTCTTCTTCCTCTGATAGGCATATAATCATGGCCAGATGTTTTGAGAATGACACAAACATTAATTTTCACAAAGTCTGTTGCCTCAGTCAGCTGCCTTATGATGGCAATTTGCATATACTCCAGAATGTTATGAAGAGTGATAAAATGAATGGCAATGAATTGCTAAGTCTGTCTTTGTCATGGAAATGAACTTAATCCCAAAAAACATTTCCACTGCATTTCAGCCCTACCACAAAAGGACCAGCTGAAATCATCTTAGTGATTCTGTGGTTAACATAGGTGAGAGTGTTGACAAGAACAGAGGCTGGAGATGACTCTGTCATCCTGATTGAGTGAAAATAACAGACTGCAAGCTTTGATAGGAGGGTGGTGCTTGGTATTTTTCTTTTTATTCTGTTAACCATGGATACCTGCAAGGAAATATGTACAGTCATCATTGCTTTGCACAAAAATGACCTCACAGGCAAGGACATCGCTGCTCGTAGGATTGCAGCTCAATCAAGCGTTTATTTTGGGTCCATGGCCAGGAAACTCCCCAAACCTTAATCCCTTTGAAAAGTTGTGGTCATTCCTCAGGAGGCAGATGGACAAACAAAAAGCTGCAAATTCTGAGTGGCCCAGAAGTGAATTGACAGCACGTCACAAAGAACTGAAAAACAAGGGTCAACACTGCAAATATTGACTCTTTACATAAACTTGATGTAACTTTCAACAAAAGCCTTTCACATGAAATGCTTGTAATTATACCTTAGTATACCATAGTAACATTTGACAAAAATATCTGAAAACACTAAAGCAGCAACAAACAAAACCAATACTTGTGTCATTCTCAAAACCTTTGGCATTAACAGTACATAGTGGGCCACTTACGAGGGTTTCAGCTACATGCAATGGATCGTAGCGGGCGCCACGACTCAGTAAAAGTCGCCACTCCTTGGAAATGAGTTTTTTTTTTAAACATGAAAACAGTGTTAAGTAGTACAGTATATGAATAGACATATGCTATATCAGGGGTGCCCATCATGGCCATCGCGACGGTAGTGTGGGTCGCGTGTCACCAGCTCATTACTGTCACTTCATAGATGTCATATGACATCAGCCAGCTGACATTAAGCCCCCTCCTGATTCGCTCTCATGCCGCGGCGGCGGCATAAAAAAGTGTAAAACAAGCAGCCACACACAAATAATGCAACTTTCATCTTAATTATTCAGATTACGGATAAACTAACTCAGCGGTAAGATGCCTATATCTGTAACAAAAGTTATTCGTTGACTTGTAGCGACTATTTATGTAGAAAAAAAGTCAATTGTTTCATGACTGTGCTTCTCGTCATGAACTCTACTATTTCACGATGACTTGGAAAATGTGCCCACTGCTGAAAGACTTCTAATATGTTGACTTGACTACAGCTGCATTGTCTTTTGCATCATCCTTTTAATTTCTCATACACAGAATCTGTAATGTGTTATAGCAAATGCTAACTGGACGTAATACATGATGAACACTACATAGCTATTTCACTGACATATTACTCAGTGTTTTTACACAAAGAGTGAGGAATTGTGTGTTGTTATCTTAATTGTCACATTGATTGGAATTGTGAATTACTGAATGATATCAACTACTTTGATGACCCGTAAACTTTGAAACTGTAAATGTGAAATACTAATGATTAGTATTTGGTATAGTATTTGCAAAGTTTACCGCTTAGATTTGATATATGCTATATGATTTATAGTAAGAGGTAGATCATTTTGACTGCACCCCTGATATACAGTACATGTACAATGTACATAATTAAACAAAGTAGGCCACAAGCTGAACAAGTGTGAGCACCCCTGCTATATAGGTACTGTACATGTATAGCCTAATATTTACATATTGACCATAATTAATTTGAAGCAAAATAGCTATCACATATCCTAAAAACGTTTCACTACAATGTATTTCGAAAAACATGCACCGGAATCACCTGTCTTCCCTGTTGCCACTTGAGTGGAAGGCATTTAAAGTTAATTAATTGATTTGTTGTTCAAGCTTGTGAAAATGACCCTAATGTTGACATTTTTACCAACAGTAAATTTAAATATTAAAAAAAAATATATTTCTGCCACAGCGACGCAGCAGCGGCACAACACAGCGGCGACAATCTGCCTCCCATGCAGCCCACCACCAAAGCTTCAAAAAATCCTAGGTGAAACGCTGAGCAACATATGCCTCTGGCACCAACCAAGACCCTTTCATAGGCAAAGTGAGCTGCCGGGGGGGTGCCATGCAGGTGTCCAAGGACCTCGGGGACCAATACAGCTGGGACCACCATATCAGACAGCCACATGATCCTGCACAACAGTCCATCGATGCAAGCACTCATGCCACATGCTCTTCAAACCACAAGTAGCAGTCTTCAACCTCCATCTAGGGCGTCTTTGGCCCTTCTCCAGCCAGGCCAAAAATTGACTGATATCAGCGTCACTCTGATAGAACTCTTTGACATTGGAACCATTGTGTGACAGAGTGCAGATTAAGGCCTGGTCCACAAAGCTTGAGGGTCAGAAGACAATCTGGGCCTTGAACTGTTACTAGGGAATCGTGGTCTCTATGGTGCACACAGTGCCAGGGGCATCGTCCGCATCTGTTTGGGTCCCCGCTTGCACGAGAAAGGGGGTTGCAGCAGTGGTACCTCGGGTTCTCGGTTGTTGTGAAGACCACTCCCTGTCATCTTATCCTCCTTGACTCCTGCAGCGAGGTCTCGGCCGCCATCTCCTTGGTAGTGCCCGGAAGTGGACGTGCGGCCGAATCCACCACAAATGTAGTGGCAAGCATGTTGTTGATCCTTGCATTCCCCCAGGCTGCTGATAAGCCTCAGGACAATGACTGTCACACTCACACTCATGGATACGAGCTCTTAAATTCGTCACCTCCATCTGCAGTTTGTCCATCCAGTAAGCCGTTCCACGGCGTGAATAAGCTGCTCTATTGCATCCCTATCCACAACTCTCTGTCATGCCGAATCTCAGGCTTCCCCCACCATAGGACACGAGGTCGAGTAGGGCAATGCAGGCGTTTTTACCTTGAGAGCCAACCTGGCTTGTTCACAATGTCCTGCGATAATCAACATCTCCTCCACATCTGTCGTCCCTGGTTCATGGCACTTAGCCTGGACGGCAGAGTCAAGGCCAGCAAGAAAACATAGAAAAATCGCACGACTTCTGGCAGCTTTGTATATTCTGGAACTGCCTCTGCCACGAGTCTGGAGATGTCGGCTGCATAAACATTCAAACTCTCATTCGACTGGCAGGGTCTTTCAGAGATGCATGTTTGGAAGTACAGGAGGAAATGTTTTTGTCCAAAAGCCTCCTTCAGTTTCTCCTTTACCTGCTAATAATCACCCTGAACATCCGGCAAACTGTAAGCAACAAAATAATGACGAAAAGAATAGCTTTTAAGATATGGCAAACATTTGCTCAGGTGTGCTTTTTAACAGTAACATTTTGTTCTGTCTAGAGTTGCATTAATTTTTCACCACAATGTTGCAGATTACAGCACTGTACTGTATATTGGCGCTCATTAAATTGTGCCACGTACCCAATGTTATTGTTGGTGAGTGTTTATCCCGAGTCATAAAAAACAGGAAACGTCAGGGAAAAGAAATGCAAGGAAAACGGACAACAGAAAACTAATTGTGAGTATTCTATTCCACTGTTGGAGTGGAACAACCGCTAAGTTGTTTCTCTCAAAAGATTTCATATAATTAAGTATTATTATTTTTATTATTGGCTTTTGTGGAGGTACACAGGGAGGAAGACTGATGTATGCCTGGGTAGTTGGTAGACTTAATCTTTTAAACAACATAAATCAAATTCTTTTGTATAAGATTATTTAATATTTGTGTGCAAAACAATAATGCTAAATGCTAAACACAACTCTCTCACACGCATGCACATACAAGACACTGCCTGCCCTCTTTTTTCACTAGTAGGTATCGGGTTGCATAATTTCCAAAACCTCGTTAAGCAAGTCTAGTCTTTTATGAGTTATAAGTCTGGACTGATCATGTTTGTGGGTCGCTCTAATTAGTTGCGTGTCCCACAAGCTAGCTCTCTGATATGATAATGTGTGTTATGGATTGAGAATAAACTAGTAAACACAATCATTGTTGTGTAAAGATGAAAAGGATGATTAGAATGATTTACATTTCTTGTTATTTGCATTATGGATTTAGCATTTCTTGTGCTATTAAAGGGATAGTTGGGATATTTTGACATGAAGTTGTATGACATCCCCATCAGCAGTGTAGTCCATCAACAGCGACTCACCCCCCACTTGGTCTCCTAAATCCAGTTCTGGTCGGAGTTTGGTGATGAAGAGTAATACATCTGGATCACAAAAATGCCTACTCAAAAGATCTGACCTCACAAATTGCTTGCGTCTTCTTCCACTGTGCACCCACATAAACAAGATGGCCGCGGTGCTCCATCGGGGAAGTAGATGCGAGCGTCTACGTGAAATACATAACAATGGAGAGGCGACAGTGCGCAGGGATACAGCGGGAGACAAATATAACGCCGATTACCCTTTTGAACGCATATTGTTTTGAGAACCCAAATTCCTTACTTGTGAAACGCCAGCGACTACCTGGATCTATGTTCTTCATCACCGAAATCCAACCAGAACTGGATTTAGGTGACCAAGTTGGGGGTGAGTCGCTGTTGGTGGACTGCACTGCTGATGAAGATTTTACACAACTTCAAAAAATCCAAACTATCCCTTTAAGGTAATGAAGAATGACATGGAGAGATGAAGCAACAACCATATAATAGCATGCCATGAACATTTAACTGTAGAATATGGGAAACCTGGGGATCACCTCCAGAAGTCTGTCTAAAACCAACAAAGGAGAACATTCTCAGCTGTTTGAACACATTACTGAAACTTTCAACAGACTGCCTGCAGCCAAAGTGATGCCCTCCCCTGCTGTGTGAGTATCACCCACACATCTGCCACCTCTACAAATGATAACAAAAGGTAGTCTGAGCATGCTGAAAGTGCAGAAAGATACAACATGAGCTCTTTTTGTGAGGAAAATGTACCTGAAACAGCTTTGGGATCTCTGGCCTGTGCATATTGCTGCACAACTGCATCGGCATACATTACCAAGGCATCTATTCCGACAAAAACAATTGTGGAGAGGTGTCAGAAAGGTTCCAAGACTGGTGTCACAAAATATATATTTCAAATCCAAATTACAAACTAACTTCCAAGTAGTGCCACGTGGACGCTGTTTCATTGTAGTTCGTCACAAATGTAACTTCATTGAGTGGATGGTAATAGCTCTATACTTGCTCATTTGAACCTTATGGTAAACTTGAGCAGCAGATATAATCATCATTACACACACGGGCCCGGCTCACTAACTGTTATGTGTCTCCATTAAACTCATCCCCCTGCAACCTGTGTTAACTAGGAACCCTTACACTGCTATCCTATTTTTATAGATGCTACCTTCCGACTTTGCTACAAGTTCTTTCTTGAATTAAATAGTCTCTTTATCAAAGTTATAGCATGTACGACCTTTTTTTTTTTTTTGCAGCTGTCCTAAAAAAGCCACCAGAGAATCCTTACACTCAGTAATGAGAGTTGTTCATCGGCCTGTGTGTGTTGTATGAACAAATAAACCACCCACACACAGATAATAAAGATGTTGAAAGGATTCCCAGGCCAGAAGTTTGTCTGTAGAGTTCCGACTCTAAAAGAACCACTGTCCATTCTTCACAGAGACTGGTTCACCCGTGTGTGGATGTTTTGTTAGTAGGCACTCGAGTAGTTTGTTAAGCACACTGTTTGGCCATACGATAACCGAGACGGTGTAGGAAAACCGAAAATCATTTTCGAAAACCGAGGTTCTACTGTATTTAAAACCATTAGATGACGAAGGCTGTTGATGTCAAAACAGAACATCCAGTTCCGAATTCCATCAATTTTCAACTGGTCTTTAAACTTGCAAAACCATCCAAAAGGGTATCTGAGGACAAAGGTCATATGAGTACATTGTCATCTTTGAACTTGTATGACACGTGACCAATCAGGGATCGCTTAATGCAGCCTGCACACTGATATATACTCATGATTCGATTGCTAAAACGGATGTCTAATTTGTTCATTATTTGTAATATAATTAAACTTTCGCATTTAACCCGTTGCTCCGGTCATAGAAAATTGCAAATCTTTCAAACTCTTCAGTCTGAATTGCTTTTGCAGCAGAGCGATAAGGGGAAATACAAGGATGATAAAAATAAATCAGCAAGTACGGAAATCAATACAAATGTTCTTTGGCCTGACAGTTTTCAATGATGTTAAGAACAACTCGGGTGATAGCAGCCTCCATTTTGTTTTGGCCCTGGGTTTGATTGACAAATAATGGCCCCACAGTTGTTGTTTTTCTTCGCTCGGCACACAGTGTGTAACAGACACCCATCTCACCAGCTTGTGGCATTGGGGAATAATTACAGAGGGCCGCCTGAGGTAAGGCCTGGCAGAGAGAGTTTGTTAGCGATGAGGGGGAAGGGCGGAGGGGAGAGGCAGGGCAGAGTAGATAGCCTTACACTGCATGAGTGCACATTCTGTGCAGACTAAACAGTTTTCCCAGCACAACCTCTTTTCGCATATCCACTGCCTGTCTGACTAGCTGTAGGTGCAAAATCACCTACAGCTAGTCTGTTTGGTTTCTTAACTCATTTGTATGGGGGTTTATGTAAACAGTTCTGCAAGGTGAAATCTGGGTACCGACAAATTGTACTTGAATAATGTTAATGTAGCAAAACAGTCATGAACGAACAGAAATAATTGAGCCTGCTATACAGGATGTGATGCATGGCACCTATGCTGACAGTCACACAGTTTGCAAAAGCAGAATGAAAATAACACATCACACAAATTGCAGAGGCTTATTTCGGAACTGTGGCTTGCTTGTTTGCTATCCCCACAGAGTTCAACAGAAAATCATATTTATAGTTCATTGTGGTTGTTTTTGTTTGGAAATATTTCATGGAGAATTAATCTCTTGATCCGCATCCGACTCAAATGTTTAAAATGTTTAAATGTGGGTGTAAAATGTGGTCAAATTTAGGTGAAAAAATGTTGCTAATTAATATCCGTCCCTAACTCAGCACAGGGATTCAGTGTTTTTCCCGAGCAAAATGCATTTAGACATTATAGTAAATGAAACTGACGCATCAAATGGATACTTTCAGGATGTATTCATGTATGCGTCCCAAAATCAACATTGGACATTTACTGTATATGCCAGAATAAATAGTAAGTCGCATACAGACTAGATCTGTCCTATCTAGTTTTTGAGCATGAAATGATTAAACCTGCTCAGATGAGAAGTGAATGGTCCACTAAGACAGCCTGAAAAGTCCTGGTGCGTTCAATTTAATGCCCTGAGAATACCACGACCTGGATGAATGAGAATATTCTCATGTAAGTTGTACACAATTTTATCAACGAGACAGTCTTAAATAGAATCTTGGGAAGACTGAGCCGAGACATGAGGACTAACGTTAAGCAGACCCTGTTAAAGGTCCACATTCAACTAAAGTTTCCTCTTGATATTTTTTGAAACAGTTTTGGTGGATAGTAGAGGCTGAAGAATGCGGATGAGTTTAGGACTATGCAGTCAGGTAACACTATGTATGGACCCCTGAGGATGTTGGGATCGCCAAGATCAAAGGGAACGTGGAACACGGCTGAAAGAGGGATCTCTGAGCTTAGAGACTCATTAGGAATATTACAAAGGTAAGGCATGGAATTAGGTGTCTGGGAATTAGTGCTGAGACAGTTTTAATACAAAACCCAGGAAATGATAGCTTTTACATGTTTTACTGGCATAGGTAGGGGATTTGGCTGTAGTTAAACAGTCTTGGTCTTGTGTCAGAAAGCCTATTATGATCAATCTCACTGCGAGATGTTTTTTGATCTTGAATTAGAAAAGTACCGAACATGGCTCAAGTGAATGCTACCAACGTTGGGTTCATAGTGACTGTTTATCATAATGAATTGTTAGTTTTCATACTTATATTGTAAAGCATGACCATACAACACATGTTTTAAAACAAAATGTGCCAATTTCATCAGCTTCTGATTAAATCTGCTGGTCACTGGTTTGTAATGAGGACTGTAAAGGACTTGTGGTCTAAAATATTTGTGGAAAGTTATTTATTAAATATAAATGTATTGATTTATGAATGTTCACTTTAACATAGATGAGTGTTATGACTGTTTAACATACAGTGTATGTTTTTAGACTATCTTTTTGAAATGCTCACTGCTGAGCTAAATTATATTCAAGTCAACTCACTGGCTGAATTGCATTATTGTTGAATTTGGCCAAAAATATGCATATTGAAGCAAATTTTACATGTATTTTGCCTAAATTAAGCATTTTCAAGCATAAAAATGGCTGAATGAACTAAAATACCAATATAAAACAAACAGAAAATGCATTCAAAAATGCTGTGAATGATATGTAGTATTCTACACTGGTCACTAGGTGTCAGTAATGTTACTGTAATGTTCGATGAGACACACAAACACCAGACTTGATCGCCGGATGGCTTATTTACTCTTATTATGTCTACTATATTGGTGTAATACAAGTGTAAAGGTGAGTATAGGGGTGTTATTTCACGTCTAGAGGGCTTGAATAATGTTAGAAACCGTATTTACAAGGTCGAAAACAGTTGTTCTATGCTCTAACTATGAAAATATTCGATTTCTAAATAAAGAGTCCTACCTAACTCAGTAAAATTTAAATATTTAAATGTATATGGCTCCGTAAATTATCTTTAATCGTGAATACTAGTCACTGGTTGATGGTATTAAGCTAATTTTGGCATCCTGCTCCTACCAAATGTTAGCTGTGTTTTAAATGAAGTAAAGATGACAAGCCAGCTGTTCACAAACCAATTTTTCTTTGTTAGGAAAATGTGTGTGTGTGTTATAATGAGATCAGGCAGGTATTCATGGCTTCCATATGCACTGTCCATGCCCATGGGCAACACTCCACTGGTGTATTTAGCGAGTGGAAAAAAAGCAAGAGGGGATTGAGATTTCGCCACCATCTGGGCAGGAGCATCCGAATTCAGGAGAGGATGAAGATGATGAAGAATTCCGTTCAGCTTGTGGATAGACTTTAGAAGCATTGGACTCATTAACATCACTTAACTAGATGCTGAAACATGACTCTTTGGGATTCATGACTGTTTATCATTGTTTTGTTTATTTGTAACCAGGATATAAGGCCCGATACACCCACGAAATCAAACTATATGAAGTTTTCAAACCATAAATGTCCAAATCACATCAGCTTGTGTGGTTTTACAAAAATGCTTTTCCTCAAGACCTTTGCATGCATGTTTGTAGAATGTAAAGTCAGTTTGTTTTTTTCGGATTTGTTTTTTTTTATATATATATATGACCATCCTGTTTTAGCCACAAGGACACTCACTGATTACACTGTTATGCACAGGATCATACAGATTGCAAATAACATTTCTGCCTTTACTATATATACAGTATTAATATATAAGCAAGACAGTCAAGTGGATAACACCACTGACCTTCCTTGTGGGAGGCAAAGGAATCGAATCACTCCATCACAAAGACAGAATGTGAGGTACGAAGGGCTGGAAAGCGTCAAGGTCTCTGGCTCAAATCCTCATTCAATTCATACATCCTTGAACATGGAGTGCCTATTGTCAATACATAGTTTCTCTACTGACTTTTTTTATTGCAAGAGTTACTCAGAACATACAAAACATAGTTTGATAGTCAATAGTAGATGACTCAGCATTAAAAACTATGAGCACAGTGTAATTCTTTTCTAATGCTGCAACCTGTTTTATCTTTTGTGCACTGTTGTGTTGTAGAGAGAGGGTCATGTCCCAATTGTATGTGTTATTCAATTGTTAATGCTCAGCATAAGGTTATATTACTTGTGTTCCATGTTGGCCTCACTCTCCTTGTTAACATGAGTCCCACGGTACGTTTTGTTACAGCACTGCATGATTCATCGGTGCAGTCAGGGTCAGGCAGTATACGCGCTGCATTTCTCAGGTGTGAAACCCAACATTTAAGACTTTTATCAGGAGAATACCGAAGCAGTTGAGACAATACTTGAGCTGCCTCATGATATCTGGATGGCAATACTGCACCACCATTTGAAATGAATTTGCTTCTCTGTGGGGGTCACCTTTTTGTTGATCATTGTTGTCATGTTATTGCATCTCTGTTTCGAGTTGATGTTCGAACTGCCTGTCAGTATAATTATTATTATTCATTATATGATTCAGCTTCATATCATTTTTGTTTGTTTTTTTATTTGTGGTATTCTGGAGTAATTGCACAAAAGTCCACATGTAAGATACTTTGTACCACTTTTATTGTTATTGTTATTAATTTGGCTCAAAATATTGATTAAAATGACACCGCCGTGCTCTGCGTCGACATACGGTCTTTTCTTTTGTCTATTCATCCCCTCAACTAGTTCTGTTGTTTGCGTTTCCTCTTTAATCACTCTGTTTCTGGAGTTTGGCTGAGCCACATGACACACCCGAAGTTGCTTGCTAGTCAGCACTGCATTTAAAGGACACCGGGCTGTCACACTTGTACTGTCTTTGCCAAGCCTTTGGACATATGGACACACCATCTTTCACTCTGGTCATTTCCACCTTGTGTAGTACGACTTGTACAGTTGATCCCTGCTTTTCACAGGGGTTATGTCCCAGTTCCAAGACCCCCACCGAATGGTGAAAAACCGTGAATAACGGATGCACCCATAAAAATGCCCATTTTTGATACTCTAAAAGAAGGGTGTCCAAAATCTGGCCGCAGCTCATGCATATTCTAAATATTAAATGAATACATTAATAATGAGAAATATTATTAGATGCTATACTAATTTGCTTTGCCACTTACAACACAAAGCTAAGATATGGATGCTTTCTTCAGATAGCTTAGGATATGTTGACCTACTGTACGTACATTGGATTGGTTTCATCATGCATCTTTACTGCACAAAAAGTGATCCTTCAGTTTTTCCGCCCTTGATAGAAAAAGTTTGGCCACCCCTGCTCTAAACCCTACTGTATGCCTCTCATAGTTATTCACATTTTGAATTTAGTTTTACACATGAAGACACAATTTCAAGCATATAGTATACTGTATATAGATACTGTACTAACAAAATGTGTAGTTACACAATGTCACATCTTGTCAAAACATTTTCCGGTGCTGGAAAATGGTGAGTGAATTGACTTGTGACACGGCTTCACAGTGGCCGAGTAGTTAGCATGTTGGCCACACAGTCAGGAGATCGTTAAGACCTGGGTTGGAATCTCCGCTTGGACATCTCTGTGTGGAGTTTGCATGTTTCCTCCCACATTCCAAAAACATGCCACTCTAAATTGTCCATAGGTATGAATGTGAGTGTGTTTGTCTATATGTGGCCTGCGATTGGCTGGCGACCAATCCAGGGTGTTTTCTATTAAAGTTAACATAAACAAACTAATTATTTACCATTTAAAGTAGACAATAGAAATCTGTGAATAGGTGGGCATCCATCCATCCATTTTCTGCACCGCTTGTCTTTGCAGCCTACCCAAGTTGTCTTGGGGCGAGAGGCAGGGTATACCAAGGACTAGTTGTAGGAGGGGAGCCTTTGAGAAGTAATCTGATTGTTCCTTTTTTTGTCATTATTTTTTGTCTTCAGGCTAGTCTTGTGGTTTTGCCCTTGTTTGCGCCTGTTACCGTCTCTATAGTATGTAATGCTTTTTGCACCGAGAGTGTCGCACCTATACTGTATTACTTTTTTTGGTCATCTTAGGGACTTGCCTTTACTAAGCCATTTGTGGATATTTTGTAGGCAAAAACGGTATGGATTTCACAGCACTGCAAATGTTGACACTTTTATTCATGGGAATAATATATTTAAGCTAAATCCCGTGTTCTGTGTCAACAGCGTTTTGAACCATTTCTTTTGCACCCAGACGTGGATCTATCATCCTTTTTTGCCATTTTGCGTCAACCACATTATCAGGGTTGAGTTTAAAATGTTCAAATGTTCTCCCCATATTCAACACAACAAATTATTGACTGTAACAAAACCATGCTTTCAGCGTTACACTTGGAATTCATCTACCTGAATAGAAGGGTTTTGACTAAATCCATACGGTCTACATCTGTTTGGACCTGCTTTCGACCGTGAGTCATATTTTAACCCATTGAAATGTTTGTTATGAGGTTCCCCCAAAGGCAGGGCTTATTTGTGAATGACAAAGAAAACAAATTCACCATTTTGTTGACATCTCCATCATCCCGATTTATAAATCTCCGGATCATCTATAATGTTAGATTCTTCACAGTTTGCAACCTTTCTTTCGAAGGTGGGTTAATTTTCATAACTTTTGACGCTTGAAAATAAATGCGTAACACATATTGGCAAAGAAATTAATATTGCAAAGGAAGAAGCAGTTCAAGGCCCATCAAAAATGCACTGAATAATTAATAATGAAAGCTATGAGCAAAATCAATCTATGCTGCTAGTATACTAGCTACTTTTCAGTGAGTGAGTTGCCAGATTTGGATCACATGGGAGTGTGCCTTGATTACAGAATTTACATGCAGGATTCCAAACTAATGTTGCATACAGAATTAGCATGGCAGGTTAAATAGGTATATTTGTTTAAATACAGTTTATTATTATTATCAAAATGTAGTTTTATGGAAACATTTTCCCAAAACCAGAAACCCTGGATGACCAGCCAGGTCCACACACTCCTCAGAGCCCGCAACACTGCATTCAAGTCAAGTAACACAGCTCTACAAGAGTTGCACGAGTCAAGCTGAAAAGGGGAAAAAAGCCAAGACAGACCATGAGAGGAGCATAGGGTCCAGCCACAATACACGAGTGGTGCGGCAGGGCATACAAGACATCACAATCTACAGAGGCTGTCATGTGACAACAAAAGACCGGAGTGCGTGGCTAGCAGAGGAGCTAAATTGCTTCTTTGCTCGCTTTGAAACAGCACAACAACAGCAATCATCTGTCCCAGCCCTGCCCCACCCCCACCTAATTCTTGCACCACACCACTCACTGTAAGGGAGGACGATGTCAGATGTCAGAACTCCAAGAAGACTGCTGCCCAAACCTAGTACTTGATAAGGTGCTCAGAGCGGGGGCCCTCCAGTTTGCCCTGATCTTCACCAGAATCTTCAAACTCTCCCACGCTTAGGCAGTCATCCTGTCCTGCCTAAAACCAGCCATTATCTTATCAGTGCCAAAGAAGTCTCCCATCACCAGCTTTAATGATGATCATCCTGTGGCTCTCACTTCAGTTACCATTATCAAGTGCTTCAAGAAACTGGTTCTCCCCAGACTTCAACCCTTACCAGTTTGCATATCACGCGAACAGATTCACAGAGGACGCCATCACTGTAGCTCTTCAGTCTGTACTAAGTCACCTGAAGCAGCAGCAATGCTACTTCAGGATGCTCTTTGTGAATTACAGCTTTTATTACAATTATTCATGACATTCTCACTAAACTGGACACTCTCGGCTTCCCTCTTCTCACATATGCATGGATAAAGGACCTTCTCACCAACTGGCCCCAGACTGTGAGAATCGGCTCCCACCTCTTCTCCATTCGCACGCTGAGCCCCTCCTACTGTCTCTACACCCATGACTGCAGTCCTGCCCACAATAACAACCTCATGGTCAAGTTATTTCTGACGACACCATCGTGGTCTGACACATCTCAAAGGGAGACTAGGCAACCTAAAGAGGTCATTGTTGACCGCAGTCGGCACAGCACCGACTTATACCGCTTGTTCATTGAGAGCCTGATGACGTACGGTATCACAGTATGGTACGGCAGCTGCACCATGGAAGACAGGAAGAGGCTTCAGAAAATAGTAAAAGCAGCACAGAAGATCATTGTCTGCCCTCAACCCACCCTGATGGAAATTTACACCTCCCGCTCTCTCAGCAGTGCAAAGAACGTTGTCAAGAACAGCTCCCACCCTGGCTTTGATCGGTTTGACCTGTTGCCCTAAGGGAAGCGCTACAGGTGCACATGAACAAGGACTAACAGGCTCAAGAACATTTTTTCACCGAAAAGCTATAACCACTCACTTATGCACTGACTCCATTGTCTAAAACCCTGACCTCCTTTTTATCCAACTAATGTGTAATATTCAATGTGATTGAAATACTGTACTATATCTGCATGTGGTGCAATATCAATATCATGCCACTACTCGTTATTCATTACCATACCATTTTTTTATTTTATTATTATTATCTTTCTTGCACTATTGTTTATTTTATTCTATGTTGTAAATAGTATTACATACATATGCCTGCACTGTAGAAGGAGCTGCTTTTAATGTCATTGTGTATAGTGACAATACAAGCCATTCTATGCTATAATTTACAGTACATTGTTATTAGCTAGCTATCTAGTCCAACACAATTGTTAGCCTTGATGCTATTGATGCTTGCAGCACATTCCATATGGGGTTTGTTGTCACCTTCTTTGGGGATGTTTGTCACATATAGTCATATATTCATATATTTCATACACATATTAAGCTGGCCTGATTATGTGCTTTCTGTTCATGTTCCTTGCTGATTTTGTGTTATGATCCATTGTTACGTATCTCTCAATTTGTGAATGCAATTCAACTTTAAAATTTAATTCTGCCTTCTTTTCCCCATTTGATTTTCCCCATTGTGTCAGACAACCCCATCATGTGTTTCTTGATAGTTGATAGTTGATTTACCTCCTTGTTATAATGAGTTGGGTCTGATAGAGATGCACTTTTCAAGCCAACACCTTAAGCTTCAATTTAATGTAGGGATGACAAATGAAAGATGTTTTGATGATGAGCAGTTCACAATACAGTAAAAAGTGTGACAACCAGTGGCGGGCGGTGCATTTTGTACATGGACCTTTAGATATTTAGGACTTCTCCTTCTTGGTTTTAAAAAAATAATGATAATATATATATTACCCCATGTTGCCATTTACCTTGGATTCAAACCACCGTCACTTGTGCCAAGTGCCGACGTTGTTACCCACTACACCAGCAATCGCCAAATGGTGGACCTCGGTCTGGATGCGAACCCAGTGATGGCCCTTTACCAATTAGAGTGAATGGGAACTATAATAACATCTAATCATGCTCACCGACCGATCGCAGCTAAAGTTTGCGGGCGTAATTACTTCAGTTATTACTAATGTGACAGCGCAGAAAATAACGTCGCTTGGAGCCCAGTATGAATGTTTTAATTGGTTATTGTTTAATTTATTCCGAACATGCATACAGTTTACATTGAAATGCTTCATATTACAATTCACAATTCCACACGTCCAAAAAAGAGTAGGAAGAAGCAGATATTATTTCATCCTACCCCTGATCAGTTTCACATCAATTGCTAATATATTTGTTCACTTCCTGTATTCAACATGCACTAATTCACTATTTACATGATTCTTCCATACAATAAAAGCATTTTTTTAACGAAAAAAACAAAACAAACTTCTTCCCTTTCCCCGTTGCATTCCCCAGTCCAATCATTTGTATTCTGGACAGCTAAAGGTTTCCACTTCCAGGTCTTGTCCTGTCGTCTTCTGTGTTGTACTGTGAGTGTCACTGAATGTAGATCCATGGGTTCCGAATTCCAGTACGTCTTGTTGAGCAGGCCCTTGCAACGTGGTATTGATAGCAAATGTCAAATGTTATTGAATGCAATCCTTCTAACTGCATGGCTCTTTCTTTGTGAGTTGTATCCTCCATTTTCTCTGTTGGCACGGTAATATGACCTTTAATTCTTCAGATTCTTCAAATCTCGCGCTTTCTTGGTGATGTCAGCGTTGCGTTTAGTCAGATGCTCACTCATGTAGACATTTATACCTTTCAGCTTCTTTCCCTGTTTCAGCAGTGCGGTTTTTAATTCCCTGTTGGTGAACTTAATGATGATGACAGGTGTGGTTTTGTTTCTGCCATAGAGTGGTATGTAAGTATCGATGGTGTCAATGTCCATATCCACCTCCTTTGACTGTAGGGAAGCGGCAGTTTCTTGCTTTGTTAAAGCAACATCCATTTCATGTGGTTCCTTGTTATGGACTACCCTGTCTTTTGACTTGAGTGTAATTTGGAGCCATGTGAGGATCGCAACGTTCATTTGTGCATTCTGATCCATTTAATCAATTATATTTTTCATTTGCTCAATGATATTTTCCGTTGCTTCTTTCTCTTCCTCAAGGGTGGCACGCAAGGCAGCATTATCTTCCAATAGTGCCTTAATATCATCTTCTAGAAGACTGATATCATTGTGTAGTGCTTTATTTTTCTCCATATGTTTTTTTAACCTCCTTAAGAGCAGCACGCAAGACATCATTATCATCTTGTAGTACATTGATATCGTTCTGTAGTGCCTTGGTAGCACACTGCTCTATTTTCCTTTTCAAGGTTTATGACTTCATCATGGATCTCCATGAGTTTTTTGTTAGCAGGCCTCTTAGATCTTACTTTGTTTGTGCTACAGTTTGCTCTTTCGCGCTCTCATCTCCCACTTCAAGGTGTGAAATAACATCTTAGAATTAGAGGCGCCATCCTCCTCATCCAACAGCCAGACTGGCCCTGTTTCTGATTTTGGACTTGCATTGCACGGCGGTATGGAGGTGGAGATCCACTCCTGCTCACTCGCACAGTACTTTGCCACAGTACTTTCGTACTTTGCCTTTATTGATCGCTTGTATTTAACTACACAATAACTGCAAGAACCACGTCCTGTCTTTTATTTTTAATGTCCACCCCTACTAGCTAAATATAGCGATTAGAGATGTCAGGAGACATCCAACTCAGGAGACAAGACGATGCACAAGATTGAGTCCACGAGAACAAGATGAGATTAAATATGACTGGACAAACAAACTTTTTAATTTAACTGCGTCACAAAACAAGGCAAGTGCATTTTGAAATGTTTATTGTCCCAGAAATAGATGCTAAATGACATTTTCAAATTTTTTTGGAGACCAAATAAACCACTAGCGTATGATAATATATAATAATAAAAAATTATATAGCATAACAATGCAATATTTCCTTTGATATGTAATCTCTCTGTAAAACTTAAAACTAGAATTGACGTTTTTTCTGTATTTCATGAATTGCTGTACTTTCTCATAGGCAGTTTGTACTGTCTGTCAAACGCTTGCAGCATTTCATGAAATGCTGGCTTTTCAACTGTATTAAAGAGCAGCATTTCTTTTGCTATGGGTTTTTGTGAACGCACTCAATTTTGCACAATTCCGTTTGTATTTACTTTGCGACCGAATATCAATGTTGACTGTCGAGGCAAAGGCTCAGCATCTCGATCTGTACTTTTTTCACAAATAGGAAATGGGTTGGGTGGATATGTTTGAGGTGGACACGTTTGTTTTGTTGCCTTTTTTGTTGCTACCACTTTCGAATAAATTCGGCATACTGGCTCTTTCATGGTAATGCGTACACTTTGCTCATTATGAATATTCCCACAAGGGGCTGTTGCATTTGGCTTTGCAAGCATCTTTTTTCTTCCTAACTTCTACTATGTTACCTTGCTAGGAATGACTGGGTACGCTACTATCTGTATCTTTATCTGTATCTGTTCACCCATCTAAATTATCCAAAACCGTGTCTGTTTCCGGAATGTGCGGGGCATAAACTGGAAGTGGGCGTGGTTTAAACGGAAATTGGTGGGCTTAAATTGGTACATTATTTTAAGTCTGAAATTGAAATGGCTCGATCAGAAGATGCTATATTTATGTGTGTAGGTGATCTGTAAGACTATTTAATTATTGTAAGACTAATTATTTTTTTAATGATCTGTGTGAAGTTGGTGATTCATGCAAACATCCATTGATGGCAAACAGGGAAATAATCTGTTAGCCTTGAGAGGTAGAGATGTGTTATGAAGTGGAGTTACGTTCGCCACAATACCATAATTAACAAAGCAAGACACCCACTTTACCCTTTATCTTTCAATACATTGTCACCGATACGCCTGACTTTCACTTCTGCTACTAACTTGGAGCATTAATAACTAATTTCCACAGGTGATCGCTGATGCTTGTAAAGTTGGCGCTCAGCCGAATGTAACGAGTGTAAATGTAAGATCTTGGTGACGGAGTTAAGATAATGCCAAACCGCTACACTACATATGGTGCAGTTCACAATCAATATTTATCTAATAACACGACAAAAACCTAAAACTTAAAATACATCTACTCGCCAGAGATGTCAACTTCTCCTCATCAGTCAGCCAGTGTGGGCGTAACGTGGTGTGTTGACCAGTTTTGCCTCTTTGCTCTGGTCAACCAATAAGAATAAAAGGCCTGCAAGATGGCCCTGTGAGGCGAATCAGAAGTAGTAGAAGAAGTAGTTGTAGCAGAAGAAAAATATTGCCCCACTGCTAATACTGTGTATGTGATAGGGACCAGCACTACACTCATGATTCTGAAGTCCCTGGGCAGATTACATTGATATGGCAACACATAGAAGCTCAAATATGATTGGACAAAAAAAAAATTGAACATACACATACACTACTGAAAGCAGCGCAACCAAGAAACACACTACTAAATGAAGATATATGCACATTCCGAGGATGTAAAAACTGTGTCACGGGAGCAAGATCACTACGCAAAGAACTCACTCTAGTGATTTTTTAAATCCATGTATAATTATGTTCTATTTTGTTCCTGTACCTCCAAGTGTAATAATAGACGCCTATAGAGAGATTGCAATTGCACGTACAATGTATACTCCTGCCAAGGTTGTACATGGTCTATTCTGGCATACTGTATGGCATTAATTGACAGCCTGCTGATCTAATACCATAGCTAGAGGCCAATGGGTAGTTATAACAACACTGTTTTGTTGCATGCGATGCTTGTTTTGTCCATCGAGTGTTTATGACCATGGGGAATTTCTTCGCCCATATCTTTGCTATGCATTAGCTTTCCCATTTACTCAGGATTTATTAAATATACAGCAGTTACAGCGAAACAAGGCAAACAAGAGTTTTTGCGAATTTGATCTTTTTTGAAAGAGCCTTGAAATTCAGCTACTGTATGGAAGAGCTGTGACTTTCAAAAGCACAGCTGGAATTAAACTTGCTGGAAGAGTTTTTGGTCTCACTGATTTCCACTTGCTGTAAACATTGAGGAATTTGATGACACTGGGAGCAAGTTCATCATATACTTTGATGTAGACACATTTTTTCATGTAAACATACTTTACACACACACACACACACACACACACACACACACACACACACACCCTTTTGCAGCACTAAAACATCCCTCTTGCCTTTGCCTTCAGTGCAAACAACATGCATTTACAGTACGGTAGATGTATCATAAACCTAAAGGTCCAACATTTTAAATAGTGAACAGGAAAGCACACTAAGTTCACTGCTAAAAAAAAAAAAAAGAAGCAGGGCACAACCATCATCAGTATTTCAATTTCACTTTTGGGATATGAACCTTTCTAGTTAGGAAGCCATAACAATTGTAAAGCAATTTCACCTGCGATTTGAAATGTGACAGACAACAGGTGGAAAGGAGAAGGAATTACTGAAACAACCCCTTCTGTGGAATAGTTTTGCAGCAAGTGGCCACAACCATTTACCGCTCCTCATCCTTTCTGGCTGGTTCCTGGCTAGTTTTGCATTGGTACAGTTCCCCACAATTGAGAGCATGAAGTAAAATCTGTAACCAAAAGATGTTGCTCGGGCAGTGCTGCTCCTCCAGGATGCCACATCCATACCCAACATGGCCAGAAGGTTGGCTGTGTCTCCCAGAACATTCAAGTGCATGGACGAAATACCAGTAGACAGGAGGGCAACAACCAAAATACATGGTCGGAATCTGCTCCTTTGTGTAAAGAAGGAATGGGCGGGGAACTATCAGAGCCCTAGATATTGGCCTCCAGAAGGTCACTAATGTGCCTGCATTCTTTTGCATGAACAAAATAAATGCTAAGCAAGAAAAGAAATGAAAAATTACATAATAAACAAGCGGGTTTCTACAAGGTTCAGATTGTCTATTGTATGAGATAGTTCCACGAATTGTTTTGTCTGAGGTTGAGAAGAAAGAAAGCTATGGTAGTATGGAAGTGTCTGACTAAAATAGGACACACAAGCGGGACGACAGACATGAACCTCGTTTGTCACCACCCTTACGGACAAAACTGCCCAGTAAGAGAAATGTTTAATTTTGTATTCAAATTCTGAATGCTGTGTTGTTCAATCAAGAGACCTGTGTTTAATTTACGTTGTTTATTGTCAAAATTGTTGTGCTGCTCAATCTTATCCAGACCATTCTCTGTCTCCTTCCGGTGAATACGTCACTACTGCCATACTACACTAGAGTTGACAGACATGCGATGTTGTGTTTTCTGAATGAGTTGAAAACAGTGTCACTGTCAGACACCTAAACTAAAATCCTGTTTACACTTATGTTGCACTAAAACAGTCTCATTCTTTTTGCAGCATTGCTGCTTGTATTCTGATTAAAATATGCTGTAAAAATTCCATCCATTTTCTATACTGCTTGTCTTCTTTAGGGTCACGGCTAAGCTGGAGCATATCCCAGCTGAATGTAGCAAAATACATACTATGATTTTTTTTTTTTTTTGCCACCCTATCACCGTATCAAGATATTATTGTTATCGTTAGCCATGTATTGTGAATCTATCGTAAGGTACCTTGAGATTCGTATCCCTACTCCCAATATTTGATGCAACCTAGCCTCACCCAGACTCTACCACAAAAACACATCATCAGCAGGGTAAAACTAACCTGTTTCACGACGGTCTAAACCCAGCTCACATTCCCTATTACTGGGTGAACAATCCAACACTTGGTGAAATCTGCTTCACAATGATAGGAAGAGCCGAGGGATTTATTAGATTTATTTGATTATTTATTTGAGCCTACAGGAGAGGAGGGTACCTGTCCTGTGGAAGATGTCCTGCCTGGTACCGCTCCCCAAGATTGGACGTCCACCTAACCTCTGTGACTACAGACTGGTGGCACGCACATCACATGTTATGAAGACTATGGAGCGACTGTTTCTAATTCATCTAAGACCACAGACTGCACATGCTCTTGACTCCCAACAGTTTGGGTTTTGATGATGCCATCCTTGACCTCCTACATAGGACATACTCCTAGCTGGATGAGCCAGGTGAGGATTATTTTCTTTGACTTTTCAAACGCCTTTAATACCATCCGGCCTCTGTTGCTGATGGACAAGCTCAGAAAAATAGCCGTTGACTTTGCCCGCGCAGCCTGGATCTTGGATTATTTGAGTGGAAGACCACAGTTTGTAGGGGCTGGGGGGTGAGTCAGAGGTGCTGGTATGTAGCACAGCGGTTCCACAGGGGATAGTGCTGGCTTTATATTTATTTACCCTGTACACATCTGACTTTTATTACAATACAGAAACATGCCACATACAGAAGTATTCAGAAGACACGGCTATTGTGGCTTGTGTACGGGGGGGTCAGGAGGCGGAATATTAGAGGCCTTGTAAGTGCCTTCTGTGACTCGAGTGAGAGGAATGGCCTACTCCTAAACACTGGCAAGACCAAGGAGATGGTCATTGACTTTTGTAGGACTAAGCCCCCATTTACAGCCAGTCAATATAAAGGGTGATTCCATCAAAGCAGTCAAGGTCTACAAATACTTGGGTGTGTACCTAGACAGCAAGTTAGAGTGGTCTGTAAACACAGATGCACTCTATAAGAAGGGACAGAGCAGTCTTTTCTTGCTGAGAAAACAGGGTTCTTTTAAGGTGTGCACAGAGATGCTGTTCATGTTCTACCGGTATGTAGTCTGTAGTGTCTTGACTTTTGCAGCTATCTGCTGGGGTGGCAATATAACAGCAAGGGACACAAGTCGGCTGAACAGACTGATCAAGAGAACAGGTTTAGTATTGGGGAGAGGTCTGAACATGCCGGAGAGTATAGTAGAAGGTAGAATGAAAAACAAGCTGCAGTTCATACGGGACAACATCAACTACCCCCTTCATCATATCGTGGCAAAGCAGAGTAGCAGACGAAATGGGAGGCGCATTTCTCTACACACCCAGACTGAGTAGTACAGGAGGTCCTTCCTAGCAACAGTCACTAGGTTGTTTAAGAGAGCTGTGCATCGCAGGTGTTGTCTGTCTGTCTGGCCACAAGTGAAATAGAGTTTGAGACCCCTGATTTTGAGTGTGATCATTAGGTTAACAATGTTACTTTGCTCTCAACAAATACATTTATTCATTCTCACTTAACCCTGGGGTGTCCAATCTTTTTCCACTGAAAGGTGCATACTGAAAAGTCCAAAGTTGCGGGGGAGTCCAGTTATGCTCAGATTTCTGTGATGAGGAACGTAGTTCTGCTTAGTTGCTGGGTCACTTAAGCGAAGAGCTTGGCTTCTCAAAACAATATGCGTTCAAAAACGCATATAGTTCTCACTTGCAATCATGCATTTCTTTGCTTCTGCCATTTCTGGTTCACATGAGCAATTTTATTCTTTTTTTTTATTCTGGCTTTTGTTGTGGAGACTCTGCCTTGTTCAAAACAGTTGCTGCACCAAATATTTTAACTCAGAAGTACAAAACAGTTAAGTACAAGTTCTGTGTAGGCCACAGTCAATTATATTCTTTGACTTTGATAGAGGCTAGTTAAAAATGCATGGAAGGCCGCACTTTGCCCACGAGTCGTAGTTTGGACACCCATGGCTTAACCTGCACAAGGTCACGGGTGAGCTGGAGCCTATCCCAGCTGACTTTGGGTGAGAGGTGGACTGGTCGACCAGTCGGTCAAAGAGCACATGCTGTGAAGACAGGCAGCCATTCGCCCTCACGATTCCAATTTATATATTTTGTGGGGTCCAATGCAAAAAGTCTTGACAAACTGAACTATCGCTGCCAAGTGGCAGCAATAACTGTAACACAAACTGCTCTCCTATTACTATCAATTTCAGATCACAGCTCATCTAAAAAGTGTTCCACCTGTATTTCCAGTAATCTGTTATTTAAGTGTGATGGAATGGATACACTTGGCGTGTATGTTTCGAGTGTAATTTTTACACTACATTGCAGTTGCTGCCAAATTAGACAATGTTATTTAAGGCATTGAATATCCATCCATCTGTTTCCTTTATCACTTTCTGTTCAGGGTCACAGGGAAGAAGGGAACACAGAGTAAATCACAGAGCTGACACAGAGACACAGAGACTCATTTACACCTACAATGTCATGTAGAAAATACAGTAAGTTGATTTTTGCTGGCACCATTTGAACAAAATCATACATCATATTTAAAGACTATGGTATGTGTAACCCGCCTGGTTCAGCCAGCCCCGCATTCCACCCTGAGCTCGAATCAAGATCTGCTGAATGAGAGTCGACAATTCTAGCCGATGAGTTAAAAGCCCAGACTGTAACTCTACGTTTCAGCGTGACTCTCAAGATGTTAGGGAGTGGGGTTTACCAACGCACATTCGCACAGACACTGGCGAGCATGGTCAAAACAACCTTGTTCGATATATTTCCCCCTCTCTGAACACCTAATATGGTTTTCTTAAAAAATATATAATTTTTTATTAAATGGCCAGTAATACTTGAACATGAACAAAACAATAAAATTAGCATGAGTGCATTGCATATTTGCACATTCTGTTTCCTGTGAAATTAGGTTTAAATATTAATTTGCGTAGCATACTGTAAAATGCGTGGTGGTCACAGTAAAAAAAAAATGTGTTCATTATAGTCAAACATAGATAAAATGTAGTAAAGTTGGACAATTTCTGCATAGATATCACATAACTATTTTTATTAATATGCAGTCTTCATTATAGAACGTATTGTTTCAAATCTTTTTAAAAAAGACATGCTGCAACACAAGCGCTTTGCTGCTTATCAGACAGAAATCTTGATTGTCTCATTAGTACAACACCAAGGTCAAATGAAGTTTCTGGTATTTGATTATTTATTAACCCATTCAGGTTGCTCTGTAGCTTATTTATGCAGTCCTGCACTTGAGTTCCTGCAAATGTGAAATGACGTACTTAGCCAAAGGGATGACCCACTGGCAGCTCACTGTCATTTGTTTCCCCCTGTGGATTAATTTGTCATGAACATTAGGGGTATCATCCTTCAAGTCAGCCTATGGAAGTCAGGGGATTGGCAGATAAAGGGCATGGGGGATTTTGAGAGGGGAGATTCACATGGCTTTGTATATATTAGTGTGGCATAAAGCCTGAAGCTAGAATGCACTACTCCGCTTCAAGGTAATGGATACCTGTCTTCTTAATCAGGTCCCCATGGAGTTAGAGGGAGTCAGGAGTGGCTATGTGCATTGTTACAACGAATACCTTACATGGCATCTTTGCGCAAGTGTTCTTACCAACTGTTAAATACAAATGTAATCTAACTTTGAGGGTAGATAATATACAGTACAGTGTGCATGGCTGACAGTGCAGACACATAGGGGTGTATTCATGTCCTATTGCAGATTTAAAGCACAATTTTGCAGTTCATGTGAGATACTCCCTGTAGGGGCCAGTATATTCAGCATATCTGAAACTTGGTAATAAGTAGATGTTTCTGTGAGTCAGAAGGTTATTGTACTTGGTGTGCGCTTAACGATTCTAAAAAGTCTCACATGTCTTTTAAATCTTTACATTCAAGGGGTAATAGCTTGCCCTGACTGGGTTGCTCTGTCACACTGAACATCACAAAACATTGGACCTCATTCACCAATGACTTCTCTCTTTTTGTGTTAACTGTTAAAAGAAAAGATCCATATGAGTCCACAAATTGTAAACCATTCTCCAAGTTACATACTATAAACACAGGGGTGTCACACGATCTTGTGAGATTAAAACGTGACAAGATTTCGCATTCAGAAAAAAATAAACTGTCTTGTGGGCAATAGACTTGGGATAATAAATAAATACATTATTCACACAATAAATGCAAATAAACTGGATAAACACTCCAGGGTGTACGCCGCCTCTCGCCCAAAAGCCAGCTGGTATAGGCTCCAGCATAACCCTATTGAGAACAAGCAGCATAAAAGACGGACGGATAAACTGGATAATTTTGCTGACCTCAATATATTGCCATGTGCATGCATGTCTGTTTTCTTCATCTCCCGCCTCCTAACAGGCAATTCATGTAAATTTCAGAGTTAAAATAATGTACCAATTTAAGCCCCACCCATACCCAGTTAAACACGCCCATTTTTGGTTTATGACCCGCCCACTCCGAGTACAGTTACGGGTATAGATAATTTAGATGGGTGAACAGATACAGATACAAATTGTGGTGTACTCGCTCATCCCTAATATTTGGTGTGGGTAGCGTCAAACAACAGTCAAGCTAAATGAGAAAACCTCCCTGGATGGGGCTAAGTAAAACACCTCTTTTAATTATTCATTTTCACCAATTTCATTTCCTTTTTGGAGACTGTGAACACATTTTAAAAATAAATTCTGCCTTTAAAACCAGCTGGTTCTCTAACCCAATTGACCCATGCACCTGGCTGCAAACCCAGACAGAGTTCCCTTTTTGCTGGAGTTGACCAGTGCTTGTAATCTCGTTTTACTGAACTCACAGGACTCTACCGTCTTGTTAGCACCAGAGCAAAGAACAAGTCCATTCATTATTTGGAGCCTGATGAATGACTTGGTCAGACAGTAAGGGAAAGCCGAGGTGTAAATGTTCAACCCCTCATAAATCACATTGACAGGCAAGTCTAGACCTTAACCTACATGTACTCAAGACTGATGATTCTTTGTATATTTTTCACTAGTTCTATAGAAAAATAGTTTAAGAAAAGTTCTGTGTTGCTGCATCTCGGAGTTATCAATAACATCTTGGATATGCGTTCAGTGTTTACAACTGTAAAAATGCCAAAAATGCTGTCAATTGATGGGTATGTAAAAATAGAAAATGATTGCATTTCCTTTTGCCATGGAATGCAAACACATTTAAACTCTCTAATTAATTCATTTTTGTTCATTTGCAAGACTGCTTGACAGCAAAAAAAAAAAACCATACAGTACAGTGAGGGAGAATTACAACTATAAATGTAAAGTGACTTTTAATTGCTCTTGAGCCAAAGTTATAAGCTGCAAATATTTCTGTCAGCTTGTAATAACATCAACACAATATGGTTTCACAATACTACTTGTAATGTCATCAAAGGAGCACACTGATATTTTACACTGAACTCTGCACATTTGAGGGTGACTGGATGGCTGCGATTGGCTGGCGACCAGTCCAGGGTGTGCCTGGCCTCTCGCCCCAAAGTCAGCTGGGATAGGCTCCAGCATTTCCCCGTGACCCTAATTAGGATAAGCGACATAGAAAATGGATGGATGGATGGCAGCAAATGTTGACTTGTGTTCATCAACACATGTGGTTCAGTGAAACTTGACTTGTTATCAATTAGGTCAGAACATCAGGTTTATAACCCAGTGATGTGAGCAGTTAAGCTGAAAGAGTGACTCTTGGACAATTTAGATTTTGATTGTCACTTTTGGTGGCCAACGGATTTAGTTAAATGCATGTTAAATGCAAGTTCAGTTGTTATTTGGACATGCAGTGTTAACAGGTATAATATAGGATGTAAAAGCATGCACAAGACATTCATTGAAAATGTCATAATGCGAACGTGCTCGGTTTTCACTGGACAGTGACTGACAGTTAAATTTCTTGTACTCGCCAGTGGACTTCTTTTTCCAGGCCTCGTTTTACAATTTGGGAGTGCAGCTGTGCAACCTTTCCACATTATCTATTTCAAAATGCCATCCCACTTGTCAACATGACATCATAGTAAGGTCAGCACCCCAATCTATCCTCCTCCTGAGGCTACCTGGTTTAGTTGTGTCTCGGAGCAAATTGGAAAGTGCTACTCATTGACATCCAGACATTTTCATTTGGTAAAAAAAAAAAAAAAGAAGAAGAAAAAAGAAAACACTGTACAATTAAACTTGGCAAACCAAACTTTAGAAACACAATGTATGTGAAACTGTTGGGTTTACATTACGTAAGTAAGAGTCAGAAAGGGAATCTAACATAGCATCATCATCATCATCGGACAAGTTGCTGTATTTTCACAGATTAGTGGTTGTGTGTAAGAACTGTGTGTGTGTGTGTGTGTAATTATAATGTACAAGTGCTTAAGTATTATTACTATATAAGCATGTAGTAAGCATATCCACCCGAAACAAACCGTAGGCTTTGGGTATGTGTGTCAGTGTTGCCATGTCTTGCGAGAGAAACAAGCAACTAACTCTCTGAAAACAAGCCCAAACAGGGAATTTGGGAATTTGCAAGCGACTTTACAAAAAACAAGCCCAAAGTTGCTTATAATAACCGGACCTGGCAACACTGGTGTGTGTGTGTGTGTGTGTGTGTGTGTGTGTGTGTGTGTGTGTGTGTGTGTGTGTGTGTGTGTGTGTGTGTGTGTGTGTGAGAGCGCGAGAGAGAGATCGTCTGTATTATGTTATATTTATGTCTTATTTGTCTTAATTTGCCTTATTTTGTCTGCTATTTTGTGTGATGCGAATGTAAAGGTGACTATAGGGGTGTTATTTCATGTCTACAGGGCTCTAATAATGTTAAAAACCATATTTGAAGGTCAGGTTAGAACAGGTTTTCTATGCTGTAAATACAAAAATATTGGATTTATACTGTAAATAAGGAATACCACTTCGCAAAAATGTACTTATCACGGTCATGTCGCAACCACTTAACCGCGATAAACAAGAGATTACAGTACACCTACATACATCTAAATTTAATCCAGCATTAGTTTAATCAAGTATATGTATCAGCAATACTGGCCCTGTATTTACTTTGTATCAGATCAATACCAAAATATTCAGTATCACCCACCCCTAATATAAACAATAGTTTGCTCATCTCTTTATGTAGAAGGAGAAAGCCATACAGAAGCACGCAAGATAACTATCATAAATTATTTGTTTCCTTAGTTACTTTATTTGATTAGGAGGAGCATAATCTCACAGCAGAAGATAATCCGGAAGTGGACAGTAAAAGGTTCACAGACAATTAGTTTGTATGCTCTTGGATGGTCTCAGTGTCGCCCAGAGACGGTGGCATGCCTGTACCTGGGGTGCCACTTTAATTGGACAGCTGCTCAGCATTAACATTCATCCACACATACCCACTTCTGTGAGTGTGATGGCTCTTTTATTGTAACAAATATGAGGGCTATTTATTGGTCTCCCCGGATAGTAAATAGAAGGTTACATGCAGCACGAAAGCTTTAATTGCATTGTTGGGGAAAGGTGATTTCCAGCCATGGCATCTCTGATGTGCTCATAAGAACGAACACAGTGTGCATACATTATCTGTGTTTGAAATATACTG
Source organism: Dunckerocampus dactyliophorus (assembly GCF_027744805.1). Lineage (NCBI taxonomy): Eukaryota > Metazoa > Chordata > Actinopteri > Syngnathiformes > Syngnathidae > Dunckerocampus > Dunckerocampus dactyliophorus. The sequence continues at coordinate 18,621,237 of NC_072821.1, forward strand.
TTCATACATCTACTCGAAAACACATTTGTATTGAAAATGTTTATACATAGAAATATTAAACAGGATGTTTTGTGTTAAATACACACGACTTTGCTAGCACACACACTTGATTAAATGAATACCGTATATTACTTTTTATCACAATGTTTCTGCATGCTACATATTATAAAACTATTACCGTAATTTCCAGTGTATAAGCCGCTACTTCTTTCTTAAACTTTAAACCCTTACTTTAGAACTACTACTAATCATTTAAATACTGTGCCACTCGCGGGTCAGTGAGCAAACAGTAGCTATTTCTTTGGCAGGAGTCAATCACGAGGTATAAGGGAACTCACAACAACCTGGTCAACCCATCGGAAATCGCAGAAAGTCATTAATCAACATAACAGCCTGACTCATGGTGTCATCTTAGAAAGAACGCTAACATTTTCAAACAGCAACATAACACTTAAAAGGTAGGTAAGACATATAGAAGTACCAATACGAGTTTAGAATAGAAAACAACTAGAGAAGCACCTCCGCCAAGTGCCATAGCTCCCCCCACATTGTGATTACCACCAAAATAATAGTCCTACTTTTTTTTGGATCAGTCTTTGATATTTTGTAGAACCTGTTAGAAACATGTCCTGTATTTTTTTTCCAAGTGCTCTGACCATTTTTTGTTTGGGGAGTTATATGCACAAATGCCGAAAATGGTCCTATCTCGCAATGTTAAATAATTCTTTAAAAAATTCCTGGATCCAGACGGTGATTCGCATCACCCCCAAAATTTTATCAGTTCTTCCATATTCCATTTCCGACAATTTCTAAAAATTTCATCCAAATCCAATCAGAACTTTTTAAGTTACTTTGAACACAAACAAACAAACAAACAGACAAACAGATAAACATAACTTCCGCGCTGCTTTGGTGGATGTAACAACTATTTTAACAGCTTCCCGTGATACATTTCTTCCCAACAAAAAATTTAATTGGCCATGGCTGCCGGGGCGCTGCAATGACTTATTCAGCTACCTCTGTCCACCAGAGGAAGGCTCCCCCTTTGGTGTATATTTCTATTTCTAAATATTTTATATGTCTTACCTACCTTTTGAGTGTTAAGTTGCTGTGTGATAATTGTAGTGTTTTTTTCCAAGATGACACCGTCAGTCAGACTGTTATATTGAGTAATGACGTCCTGCGGTTTCCCATGGGTCGTCGTGAGTTTTTTCATAGGTCATGATTGGCTCCTGTCAAAGAGCGGCCTGGTCCTCACAGATTTGTGGATGCCACAGTACGGTACAAATCTGATTTCGGTGCGTCTTGTTGAAGTTGTGGTGTATTGTAGCATATGAAACAAGTGTAAATGGTCAGGTTTAAAGCGTCACACACAATCACACATATCCGCCCTTGGGTGCTAGGACTGTATTTACGAGAGGAAAATACCCCAACGAAAGTAGGATCAACCAGAATGCGTTGCCATGGTAACCTAAGCCGAATGGAGGTATCAATGACTCACCCTTTTTCTGAGCTGAGGGGGGCAGGGTCTCCAGTTTAAGTACAATCGAGAGCAAGAAGTTGTCAGCCATCTTTGGAAGGAGCCATGAAAAGATGAGATGTCTCCCTTTTTGGGACGACCGCATGAAATTCTATCCCTTTGCTTCAATCAATCACACATTGTGTAAAATCAAATCGGTGAATCTGACATTGAAAGTTTTTTTTTAGACTAAGAAAAGATCTTGTACTAAGAATATACATTTTCCATGATGCATTTTTTCCATTTGATACGAGCAGAGACTTGAAAAACAGCTGGTTGGGGCTTTTATTCTCATTGTAGATTCAGTGCATCAAGCAGATTACTCAGGTTACTCTTACCCTTCTTGCAAGATAACATTTAACTCAGTTAACGCTCGAAAGTCCCCAATCAAATCAGAGTAATGAGATCCCATCGAGATTTATCACAGCATAGCAGTCGCATTGATCACTAAACCAAGTCAAACACACACACGTAAGCAAGATGGCCGTGTGCGCTCTGTCACGGAAGAAGATGAGAGCGTCTTCATCACATACACAAAAATCGAGAGACGGCAGTGTGCAGGGATACGGCGGGAGACAAATTTGATTTGTGAGGTCTGATTTTTTTGGAGGTGTCATTTTTATGACGCAAATGTTTTACTCTTTTGAACGCATATTGCTTTGAGAAGCCAAACTCTTTACTGAAATGAGCCAGGAACTAAGCGGGACTAAGTTTTTCGTCACGTAAATCTGACCACAACTGGTGGACTTGCAGGACCAAGTGTGTGTGTGTGCGGGGCGGAGGCTAAGTCACTGTTGTTGTACTACACTGCTGATGGGGATGTCATACAACTTCAAAAAATCCGTACTCTCCCTTTAAGCAAGGCAAACTGGCTGAATATGACATCATGAGAGGCTGAAAGAAGTGAAAAGTCTCATGAACAACTCTCTAATTGGTGTCTGCTGTGGCATGGGGGCAGAAGACCACCAGAAGGATAGAGCACAACTGGGGATAGAGGCAATAAACAGGAACGAGCAGATGGTCTACTCCAGAGGACAGACACTCCAACACATGTAACAAACTGGACACTATAAATGTTGGAAGGTGTGAGTGTGTGTATGTTGTTGACAGAAAAATGTCTCAGCCAGAATGTGTCAAATATCACACGCATTCCATATTAGACATACTTGCAAGATATACTATACTTTGCCAGTGGTCATATTTTTTATTTACCAGTAAGTAACACAGTTTGAGTTAAAATCCATTCAGCAATGTCACAAAATGAATGAATGGAATAAGACAATACATTTTTGGATGCACAATGGGATGTCTTTCTGACAGCATTCACACAAAGGGCAGAACAAGAACACCTAAAGGGATTGGGTTCGCATTATGTTAGCATAAAACCACTAACAATCTAAGGGCTAGCGGTGAATTTAGACACTGAGGGGGGTCATTACAAGTTTGATTGAAATGGACGAAAGTATGCTAATGTCAAAGCACACAAGGCATAGTGAAGTATTTCACCAGATTTGGCACATATTTAATCTAAGATAATCAAATCTAATCCAATTGTAGTATATTCTACTCAACCAGACCTTCAAATCAGCATATTTTTGAATTAGCATTTCCCTTCCAGAGCACAAAAGCATTCGACGATGTTGCATGTACAGTGTAGCCTCGGTTAGCCCCGATTATCATATTTGTCAGTTAACGTTGAAAATGTACGCATACGCATTTTCCGGTTAGCAAACAATAGGGGGCGTGTATTGTGTGTTTAATACACTTTCTAATTCTAACTGTGATCTGTTAGGAGTGTATTAGCACGGAAGCTGGAACCGGACGTTATCAGCGGTCGACTCTGTCGTTCTTTGCTAACTAACACAGTTATGCCACAATTCTTTGCTTTTCTTATCGATCATGGCTGCAAAATAACCCAAAATGGAGCCAAAGAAAGTTGCAAGTGCCAGCGTTTTGATAAAGTACTTGAATTCAGTAAATAACTCGTAGCATGGAGGTGCTATCGGTGTGAATATCGCTTCTCTTCCTCCCTCGCTGCTCATCATCCCCGTCTTTGTCAACAAATCAAGTCTTCAGTCAAGGTAAAAGTGACGCTTAATATTCATTTATCCCTGTCATTTGTCATTTATATGCATTCTGAATTTTTTTCTGTATGTAAACCTATAATTGTAAAACTCTGAAAAAGCGTTTTGTGTTAACATTTTTGGGTGTCGGGAACTGATTAATTGGGTTTACATTTCTTATGGGAAAAATCACTTGACATTTCAGTTTGAGTTGGACCTTTTGGAACAGAATAATGACGCTAAAGGAGGTTCCACTGTAATTGCAATACAAAATACAACTTCTCCTATGGTGGAAATCTTGATTGATTGTGATTTTGCTCTTATCATCTTTCAATAATTCTAACCTGTTGATGAATGAGATTAAAACATAAAACATAGTCCATTTTTTCTTACTAAAACTACAGTTTGTCTAATTCTGTGGACATCTGTTACAACACATTACATATCAGTGGTGTGCAAAATTACTTCTGTTTCTGTGATACACCTCCCTGTCAAGAAAAAAGCTCCTTTTTTCCCCAGACAAGAGGTTGTCTTTTGGCTGACAGTAATTCCACACATTTTGCGATGCTCAGCATGCTTTTAGAAGTGTCAGAAGAATGTTTTTGTTTTTAGGAAACAAAATGCATAATTTGCAATAAAATGACTCAAGCATTTTGGAATCCTGCATGAGCATTCAATAAATAACACCTCCAATGAACAAGGAAATTATTTGTCTTTATGGTGCTGGAAATAAAATGAAATCCAGTCTAGGAATTTTATCCACCACAACACACCATTACCGTGTTTGATTATGTTTTATTTTTTTACATCTCAAGAGCCTTATTACAACAGAAACCTTAACTTTCCATCTGCCACAAAAGGCTTCAAAGCACTTATCTTCTAAGGCACCCTCCTTCCTGTGAGTTGGAGCAGCCTACTGTGCAGAGATACTTCCAAAACCTGATAATGACCTGTAAATTAAACAATATATACAATATAGGCTGCAAGTGATAGAAGAAAAGTAAGAGACACACAGGCTTCAGGCTTCTTTTTTATGTCAGTGAAAATGCAAAGGTCAAGAGAAGACAACCTGTGAGTGGTAGCTTCATCTGTGGAGTTTGTTGTTCCAGCCGCGGTATGTTCATTGTAACATTGACCGATACATAATGATCTTTAGAAGTCTGAAGGTGAAAGGAGTTGTTGAGGTCTGCAAACTTGAGTTTTTTTTCCAATTCTGTCGGAGCTTTAAAGATAGAAAAAAGCCTCTTAATCAACAATTCTGTGCCAAAAACCCAGTGAAAAGAGGGCAGTTGAGGGCAAGTATGTGCTCCCCTTTGAGTCTTGCAGTTGCATTGTGAACATGGTGCAGGCAAGACAAAGTTAACTGGCTCACTCCCACGTAATAAGAATTACAATAATTAAGACCATTTACATTTACCACTGATCTCATGTTTTCACGTTTGCAGTAGACTTATGTATTGTCCTGATTTATGGCAGATTAAAATTAATTTGAATGTGCTTTGAATGTAGCACTTTGGAATTTCAATCAGAATCATATTTTGTTTTTGCCCATCATGTGCAACTTACAAACAATTTCTTGGTAGCTGTTGATGGATGGATGGATGTGTCAAAAACCAAATACATTTTTCCGGTTAGAAATAATGTAAATCTAATTAATCCGTTCCAGACGCCCAAATATATTAACACAAAACACATTTTATAGAAAATAGTTATGGTTCCACATGCCGGAAACTGTGAAATACATATGAATGATGCTTGAAATGGCAAAGAAAAATTGCGAGAATTTGCATTTTGCACATTTGGATCTTAATGAAGTTTTAAGTAGAGCTACAATATGCAAAAGCAAGAAGGGGGAGTGAGACAAAAAGCACTTTGAAAAAGTAATTTATTGAAAACAACAATTAAACTGAAATAGGCTGTTTATCAGCTGATCAAAAGTTTAAGACCATCGCTCAAAAAATAACAAAAAACTCTCCAAACCAGAACAAAAAAATGTTCTCAGTAGGACTCAGTAATGAATAGCTCCACCGTTCTTTTTAATCACTTAAAAATCGTTTTGGGCATGCTTGATGTGAGTGTTTCCAGGAGGCTAGTGGGAACATTGCTCCAAGTGGTGAAGATGGCTTCATGAAAGGCATCAACTATCTGGAACTGATGGCCATTTTTATATTTCCCTTGCCATCCATCCCCAAATGTTCTCTATGGGATTTAAATCAGGGGAACATGCAGGATGGTCCAAAAGAGTGATGTTATTCTCCCTGAAGAAGTCCTTGGTCAAGCGAGCATTGTGAACTGCAGCGTTGTCCTTTTGAAAAACCCAGCTGTTACCACACAGACGAGGGCCCTCAGTCATGAGGGATGCCCGTTTGACGACCCTGCACAACCTGAAGCTCCAGTGTTCCACTGAATGAAAAGCACCCCAGATCATGATGGACCCCCTCCACTGTGCCGGGTAGAAAACATCTCAGGTGGGATCTCCTTGTCATGCCAGTAACGTTGGAAGCCATCTGGACCGTCAAGGTTACATTTTTTCTCATCAGAGAATACTTTTGGACTTTTTTGTTGTAATGCTCAGGATCTTTCAAAAAATGTAGAACTGTCTTACTGCGCCCAACCTCAGCAGCAATGGCACGCTGCAAGAGGCCTTGCTTATGCAGCTTGACAATCCTACCACATTCAACAAGAGAAAGCTTCTTAGCTTGATGACAGTGTGAATGCCTGACAGAAAATGAACATTTTGAGCACATTTTGGATTTTATAGCCTGTGGTCTTCAACTGAAATAGGTTGTTTAGGTTGTTGTCAAACAAACTATTTCATTTTTTTTAATGTTGTTGTTTAAATTACAAGTTCCAAATGTTTTTGTCTCACTCCCCCTTTTTGCTTTTGCATATTGTAGCTCTACTTAAAACCTCATTAAGATCCAAATGTGCAAAATGCAAATTCTAGAAATTTGTCAACTGGTCTTAAGATTTTGATCAGGAGTATACCACTATTTGTATCTGTATCCTAATCCTAAATTATCTGTATTCGTATCTGAACTCGGAATGGGCGGGGTATAAACCAGAAGTGGGCCTGATTTAACTGGAAATGGGTGGGGCTTAAATTAATACGTCATTTTAAGTCTGAAATTGACATGGATTGATCAGAAGTTGCTATATTTATTGTTTATTATTCAGTTATATGTGTACTGTGTGTGTGTGTGAGTGATCTGTAAGGCTTATGAGTTTTTAGTCAGGCTGTCAAAAATAGTGCATTAACAGCGGTAACTAATTTATTTCATTAACTACATTAAATTTGTTAGCGTATTTTAACGCATACGCATCATGGCAATCCACTGCTCTCTTTTATGATGACAGACAGCGACACAGTGTAGTTCCCTGCAGAGTCTGTTGCTCCTTTATAACTTTATTCTGACCTGAACACATCAACAGCAGTACAATTCAAACACCATTTATGTATTTCCAACTCTAAACAACAAACTAAATAAACCTCTCTATTCCATTCATCATTGCCATGACACTTCCTCGTTGTCACTAGACAGACTGCAAGATGCATTCACAGACACTCCGAACAGCACATCAACGTCTTTATTATGCGTGTATGTGAGGTCTAAATTGGGTCATCAACACGGTGCCCGCGGGCACCAGGTGGCCCGTCATGATCACATGAGTCACAGGATCACAACCTGTTCTAAAGATAGCTCAAATACTTACCTGCGAGCTGCATACGCATTTTTTGGTTGCACTTACATGTAAATTGGAAAAGACAATATATTTAAACACTTTAAAAAATTGTACAAAAGGCTGTTTCCGTAATGCCCTTTTTCTTTTGTTCCTTTAAGTTAACTTGTGACTAAACATAGCACCCACCTACGGCGCAAGATGGGCACATAAATGCAGCCGTGGAGCTTTGAGAGTTGTTGTCGTAACACGTATCTTGTTTTTGATGTTCAACTAACAGTCTGCGTCTATAAATGTGAGTAACCTGGTTATTTCTCATTCGTTCAATGCTAGACGCTGTTTGCACCATGACATTGTATTGTGTGCCGTAAGCATCCAGCCGCCGAGCTGGTCACTAACTGCTGAGCAAAGTTACCCTCGTCAGCATTGCCACCAATTCATTATATTGTTAGCATGCTATTTCAATGTGTTTAGTGTACTGCTGATAGCTGAGATGTTATTTTGCTGTGCATTTGCGTTTATGTCTGGGGATGGGGTGGTTGCTGTGTGTGACTGGCCAATCACAAAGCGTGAAGAGTGAATACATAATGAGGATTTTCTGTAATCACGATTACGGATAATGATGAGCTGTACTCGTTTCATGCTCATACGCTGCAAAAATGAAGTATCCGTAACAGATACTTGTCTACAAGTCATCCCTACTAGCTATTAGGTTGTTTTTTTTTGGCAAAGACCTCATGAGCCGGCCGCACGGTCGCTGAGTGGTTAGCACACAGTCACACAGACCAAACAGTCTGGAGATCGGGAAGATCTGGGTTCGAATCTCCGCTGGGCATCTTTATGGGGAGTTTGCATGTTCTCCCCGTGCGTGCGTGGGTTTTCTCGGGGTACTCCGGTTTGCTCCCACATTCCAAAAACATGCATATTAGGGTAATTGGCGACTCTAAATTGTCCATAGGTATGAGTGTGAGTGTGAATGATTGTTTGTCTATATGTGCCCTGCGATTGGCTGGCGACCACAGTAGTTAGCATGTTGGCCACAGTCAGGAGATCAGAAAGATCTGGGTTCGAATCTCCATTTGGACATCTCTGTGTGGAGTTTGCATGTTCTCCCCGAGGGGGTGTTCCTCCCACATTCCAAAAAAATACATGTTAGGTTAATTGGTGACTCTGAATTGCCATCAGTCCAGAGTGTACCCTGCACCTCGCCCAAAGTCAGCTGGGATAGGCTCCAACATACTCTGCAACCCTAGTGACGACAAGCGACATCAAAAATGGATGGAGTTTAAAACATGAACATGGACTGCATGAATCCAAGCACGGGTGGTCATGGGACAAGCAAACCCTCTTGGAGAAAAAGGGGAATAAACACATTTTAGTTAAATGGCTTGACACTCAGAAGACTTTAAGTAAACAATTTGTTTGGTTTCATTTTAATCCATTCCATTTTTTAAAAATATTCACAGAGCACTCTGTGGGTGGGTTTGGCAGCATGGTCTCCCATTGAGAGCTAATATCCAATTCAGCAGTTGCTAAATTGTAATGATAAAGTATCCAAAATGCAATCCCTCCTTGGCTGTCTCCCATGGTGATTCAATGGCATAAATGACAACGCTATTATTCTGACAAATGTCACGCAAACAGCAGAATTTCTAAAAGACAATTTGTCTTTCATTGAACTTTTGTGATTTCTTTATTGTCCAATAACTTTGATTGTATTTTTGCTTTTTTTAGTGGGTTGCGCATGTTACAAATATTCTTGGAAGTCTATAAAGAAATCATCCTAAAGACGTTGTAATGGTTATGTTTTCATATGCAGTAAAGGCTAATATTAAACTTCCCCTTTGACAAGTATATCATAGTAAATGGAAGTTAATTTAGCCAAGCCAAAAGAACCGGCTCTGCTTCCAAAGTAGAGCCACCTCTTTGGGCTGCCAAATAATTTAATGTCATTTCTAACCTCATAGTTTGGCCTAACTTGGTAGATACGAATGGTTGGTGTTAGGGATGAGCCGGGCACTTGTTTTAGACAATAATGTATTTTTGCTAAGTACGAGCATTAAACGAGTACATCTCGTCATTATCCGTAATCGTGAACGTGATCAATGCCCATTTCGCTGACCCGAAAATATAGCCGCAAACACTAACAAAGAAGAAGCTGGCGAGCCCCAACAAAGAATAAGTGACTGAAAGTGGTCGTCTCAATGCAACATTTGCAACACAATGATATGCAAAGGAGGACGCATGACCAACATGATGTAGAAATAACAGTGCCCGTCTTTGATGCACTACGTCGGACTTCCTCAAAGCAGTCAGAATCAGCGAAGTCAAACAAAAGATGACGTCTGCCAATGTAACCGAGGGTTTCAGGACGTCCATTGATGTTGTGGAAATTCAGTGTAAATAAAAGACGGGAGCTATAGCATACAGCTACAGCAGGGATGAGTCGGATACTCGTTTTGGCCGAGTATCCGTTACGGATACATGAAATGAGCATGAAACGAGTACAACTTGTCATTATCCGTAATCGTGATGATTACGGATTTTATTGCAAGTCTGAATTATGTCGCACCAGGCAAAATAATAGTAATCATTATAATAATACGGGCTGTTGTTGCGACCGTAACCCATGCCAAGCTAAAACTCAACTCTGAACCCCCGATGTCACTTTCTGCCCTCAACACATTCTGAAAACATGTCATGTCCCTGGGCAAGACATTTCACCCACCTTACCTCCAGTGTGCCCACACTGGTTGGAGAGGACCAGAGCAGCTATGGCTACAGATGTAGATTACTACCACCAGTGTGTGACAGAGGAGTAAATGAATTATGGCTTTACTTCATTGTGAAGCACTTTGGGTGGCTTGAAAGGTGCTATAAAATCTAATCCATTATTATGTCTACTATATTGGGTAATACGAGTGTATATGTGTGTTATTTCATGTCTGAAGGGCTCCAATAATGTTAAAAAGAAGGTCATAAACATGTTTTCTATGCTATAACTACAAATATGTCGTAGGTATTTAAAAAAAGTTAGGTGCCTCAGCTTGGATGGGCTGGTGCTCCTTTCCACAAGCATCTGCCCTGTGTTTGACAAGATTCTCTCTGAAGGAACAGATCTAGTCTAGCAGCCATTAAGTAAATAATGAATCTAATTCAACACATTCAAGGCATGTTGGCCATACAGTCAGGAGATCGGGATGACCTGGGTTCGAATCTTTGTGTGGGGCCATGATCTCATGCATGATCTCCCTGTGCGTGGGTTTTCTCTGGGTACTTCGGTTTCCTCCTAAATTCCAAAAACATGCATGTTAGTTTAATTAGAGACTCTAAATTGTCCAACGTGAGTGTGGATGGTTGTTTGTCTATATGTGCCCTGACGACCAGTCCAGTGTTTATCCTGCCTCTCGCCCAAAGTCAGAACAGAACAGTTGGACAAACTTTTCTGTATTTTCAATCTTTAGTGAAGCAATTGTCATAAAGCTGAATGTTGGGGCTTCAGTCCATCCACTGTAAGGAGGAAGTAGCCTCGAAACTAGGAAGTAACTGCTCTTTATCCTATGTTAGTCTGTGTGTGTCTTCTAATTGAAGCAAGCCACACCAAACAGATGAGTTTGTCAATAGGGATACTCCGATCAGGGTTTTATGCTGCTGATTTCGATACTGATCATCCATGAGTGAGATTGGCCAATATCGATCAAATGGATTAACTGTACATAGTATTTATGGTATTTTGTGGTAATTTATCATTATATAAAGGCATAAAGTGTGAATTCAACAGTTATAATAAAAAAGTACTAAGAGATTAAGCAAATATTCTTTGACCCTTTGTGACCTACTCAAAATTGCCTGGCATGCTCGAAGACCCCTGTGATAATATCACCATCATAAAGCTGGACACACTGTGTTTATGTTCACTAAACAAGGACACACAAATTGTGTTTTGAGGACCAGGCATAATTAGTATAATAACAACAAGAGAGCACAATTGTTCAGTGACACTTGAAACAGTTAGTAGGTACCCCATGAACACGATATCCACTTGTGGCTTCCCTGTGGGACAAAAACGATCTCTGAACAAAAAAAAATTGCTTGTTTGTTTTGTGGTAAAAAAGTCACATTTGCAGTCGGAAGACCAGAAGCTATGTGGATAACTCTAGCTAGCCAGCTAGCTAGCTGGCGCCAATGTAAAGTACAGCCAGTGGCAGACAGGCAAAGCGTGTAATAAAAGATGCAAGAATCGTCGAACAGCAATATGTTTGGTATGGGAGTGATCAAACACGCTGGCATTGATTGCTGTAGCCTGTGGCAAGCTCAATATGAGATGCATCCTTTTGTTGGCAATCCTACGTGACAGTGAGAATACCTACATGAGAATACCTAGTTGCCAAGCAGCCTGTCTGTACAAAATTCAAGCGATAGTGCCTCTTTTGTTTAAATATGCACTGTTTCTATTGTTTATTACTAGTCATCTCTAACAGTTGGATAGGTTTATAGGTTTAATTAGTTAGAATTATCATAGTGTAACTAGTAGGGGTGTCACGAGAGCTCGTGTCACGAGATCTTGTGAGATTACAACGTGACAAGATTTCTTGTTTGTAGAAAATCTGTTTCGCGAGAACACGGCAGCCAGAAGCCAGTCTGACTCTGAACTATGGCATCGCTACTATAAATGGTATTACAGTAATATGGAAGTAGCAGTGCAGGAGGCATTATAGGAACTGCACATTAAGTGCTTAATGCACACCTTGCAATCCAACCTACCTCGGTGTTTCCAGTGTCAGCAAATGATGTGTGGCTGTTTTTTTCCATTGGAGTTGAACAGCTGTGTTAATATCCAAGCAGAATCTGTAGTAATTCTACATTTGATCTAAGTTACTTAAGATTTTGTCAGATCAAAACATATAGATGTACGGACTTGTCTACACCCTTAATCAGTAAGTGGTTCTATTTATAAAATATATATTTTCTATATTATTATTATTATTATTATTATTATTATTATTATTATTATTATTATTATTATTATTATTATTATTATTGTTGTTGTTGTTGTTGTTGTTGTTGTTGTTGTTGTTATTAAATGCAAGCAGTCAACAAAGGCAAAGTAGCCTCCACGCTGGCAAGCAGTACTGCCGTGCAATATATGTCTGAAAGCTGCATAAACCCCTTCACAATGCAACCCAACCCCTGAACAGCGGCAAACCCAAGAAGGCAGAGTTTGGACACAATCTTCCGTCACCTGGCAACCCCTCGCTTTCCTGGTGTACTATACAGTATGTATACCTTTTTTTATTATAGGTTGTTTTTTATTATAAATATCAAAGGACAGCTGGACAGCCCAATTAGTACAAATGTAGAAGAAGACAATCCTGAGCTGTAGTATCGCATGTTGGACCAGAACAAGCGTGTGACTAAATTTATTATTTCTGTTGTGTTACAGACTCACTTATCAAAACAAAACAACCAGTACACATCTTTATTATTCATGTGTTCAACATGTACTTGAGAGAATGATGCAACTACTGTATGTTGTGTGTGTTGTCTTCACCGTGCAGTACAATTCATTTAAGGAAGATGCGCTTAGTTTGCCAAAATTGGAACTTTCTACCTCTTCAAAGAGATGAAATTTGTGTTCAATTTGTTTTTCTGCCGAGGACTTAAATCGTTTCACACAATCGATTCACATTTTTGTATTCCCTTGGCTGGCCTTGACAATCAAGTAAAAAAAATAAGAAAAATTCACTTAGTACATCTTTGTTAACAGGCTATGGGCAGTAAGTTTTTATCCTCAAGGAGAACAAGGGCACCACTGTCAAGCCAATCTTCCGCTTGTTTTACCTGCCTTTCATGGAAAAACTGCAACACTCAGATTATGGCATCTTATTTCTCATTGTGGTACTTGAGTGATTTAAAACGTGAAATTATGGCTACACTGTGAATGAAATGCCAAAACATTAACTGGGTGCTGGGGTGTGTTTTTAATAGAGAGGCTCGATGTTGGCTTTCTTATTGATATCCAACATACCAATATTGTCCAGCACTTCATTACAGATACCAATATTTGCAGCAGCTCTTCCCTCAAATTCATGTCAGGTCACAGCTTGTGTAGTGAATGAATACATTGTGCTTCTTTGACTGTGATACTACTGAATGCATTTCACAAATAAACACTGTGCACAATAAGTCAAATACTGCAATATGCCATATAAGTAGAAAATGTGTCATATTTATTTTAAACATTTTGTCTCAAAATAGTCACTAAAAATCATGACCAGTCGTCAACTAAAATAAGTTCCCCTACTATCAACAAGTAAGACAGGTTGGACAAATAAGAATCCAATTAAATAATGCTGGCAATGACGCAATTTGGAAAGCTATAAGAACAAAGTGCAAAGTATGAAACTCTGGAGTACACAATCAGTGAAATGTATTAACTGGACAGCACGTTAAAGAAACACATTAAAGGAAGATGTTTTACTCTACACTACAACATGCAGTGCTTTACAGTAATTTCAAATTGCATATTTGCAATAATGAGACGAAATTTGGAAATATTTCCAGACCACGGACATACTGAGGTAGCAAGCTTGTTGCTGTGTGATCACTTGTCCGACGGTATCATTATCGGCAGAAAAAACAATAGGGACCGATCAAATTTTTATGGCAATATCGGCCGATATCAGACATTCCTTGATTTTTATAAAGAAATTCATATATTTGTGCCTTGAGGTTCTAAAATATTAGAAATTCTGCTATAGTTCACAAAAACAAAGATTTGGAACCTTCATACGATATATAGGAAGATCTGATAATTTGTCTTACATCATATTAGATTGTACAGTACTTGTGAGTTTCCAGTGACTGTGCTTTATTGAGTTCATTTTTTTTTACAGTGTGTATTATTCAATTTCTTTTGCAAGGCCTCACAGATGGATCTGTAACCCTCAACAGAGGGGTCCCTTAGGGATCAATCCAAGGTCATTAGTATTTTCTCTTTCATAAATACCTCAGTCATGCGATGATCTTTCTTTGCTTCCCTTCTGCTACTTTGCCAATGACACTCAACTCTACCTCTCCCTTCTCCATTCTGACATTTTGAGGACTGCAGCTCATGTTGCATGTATAAAGAATAATCTCAATGCTTGGGTGTCTGTGTGTCACATCAAGTTCCATCTTCAGAAGGTAGTTTTTCTCTCTTGTTTGGCCTCCCTGAGACCTATCTCCATCAATGGCATCATTCTGCCACAAGCTTTGCAGCGATTTGTATGACCTACTGTGTGCCTCTTCCACATTTATCTGGATAACTCTCTCTGCAAGAACCTGAAAACTGTTTGTAACCCCCACTTGGTGAGTCTGAAGCCAAATGTGCTATGTATAAAATCTAAATGTAAACAACAGGAGTCTGATGTATGGGCCGTATGTAAATGTAAATGACTTAAAAAGACCTCTTACTTAAAATGATTCACAGCAACACAGAGCAGCTTTAAATTTAGCAGGATGTTATTAATTTTCAGTTTTTTTTTCTCAGCACTCCATTACACAAGTGTAGTATTCGGACTAAAAGATACATGAAAAACACAACACAGCGCTTGAATACTTCATCATTTCATTTTATAATCATGATAATATAATGTGTTAGATTCATAATTAATTAATAATTAATTAATTACAACAAACATCAAACATCAAGTTGCTAATTAAATAATTATATAAGGTTTAGGTTTAGAAGACACAGAACTAATGTGTCCTCAGTGCTCTGTTTCTCCCTTTTCTTTGGACAGTTTATCAAAAAATAAGACAGTTTTTCATTATATATGTCAGGTATGTCACCAATAGCAACTTTGTTTACCATGGCCTTTATTTGTGTGGATAGTGTCAGGGCTGTGTGCGTAAACTGACTTCTTTTTTGTTGTGCTTTGAATTAACACACTCATAAAATATTATATACCTAATATTTTGATGATGTCAATGTCATCATTACGTTAAATACAGTATTTATCAATCTGGAATTACAGCAATTTTCAACATAATTTCATCCCCGTTTTGAGTCTTTTTGCGTCCACCTTTAAATTAAACCAAACTCAAGAATTGCCCCGCCCACCGGGTCATCACTCAGCAACTCCTCTTCCCCCCACACCCTATCCTTGGGTAAGGGCAGGAAAGCGGGGGTGGGTTTCAAACTTCATTAGGATCGTCAGGTGGTCAGCCTCTGTCATTGGTGTTTCAATGATAGGCCCATGGGAGTTCATCGGCAACACCTGGCGTCCCAGCTGTGCCCCTCTCTGCTTTGAGCCCAGCTAGCGTCCTTGCACTTGATCCATAGCAACTGGCTGCTTCTTTCAGCTGCTTCAGAGACTGATCTTGGCTGTTGTCGCAGAGCCTGTCCATGAATGCCAAGGCCTTTCATGAGCCTGATGGTGGAGGAAGCCACAAAACCTCTGCATCCTACGTCATGTTGGATAGACCTTGGCCTTCCATCCTCATTGTTTATCTGCTGCCAGGTCTGTTTAGCGCAGTTTCTTTCATTTGTACGCCTCTTCGGTGGAATCCTCCCATGGCACCGTGAGCTCTATGATGTTGACCACCTTTAGTGAAGGGGACCATAGCCCAAGTCAGGCCTGAGGGTGGTGGTTGCAATCTCAGGGGGAAAGATGAGTTGCTTGCCAATATCAACTAGCATCTTCCAATCCTGGGCCATGGCTAGCTGTAGCTGTCCAGCTTCTGGTTTGGTAGGGGGGTGGTTAGTCTGTTTCTGTCCCTCTCAGATGTTGGCACAGAGATGGAATTGGTAGCTCTAGGGGGCAAGTAGTTGATGCATAACTTGAGGCGGAGTTGCATACGCACACTTCTACAGGAATCCACAGTGGTGTGAAAAAGTGTTTTTCCCCTTCCTGATTTTTTTTTTTTTTTTGCATGTTTGTCACACTTAAATGTTTCAGATCATCAAACATAAATAGTCAATGACAACACAACTGACTACAATGTAGTTTTAAATGAAACTTTTTATTAGCAAGGGATGAAACAAATCCAAACCTACATGGCCCTGTGTGAAAAAGTGATTGCTCCCTAAACCAAGTAACTGGTTCGGCCACCTTTAGCAGCAACAACTGCAATCAAGCGTTCTGTGATTACTTCCAATGAGTCTCTTACAGCGCTGTGGAGGAATTTTGGCTCACTTATCTTTGCAGAATTGTTGTAATTCAGCCACAGTGGAGGGTTTTCCAGCATGAACCGCCTTTTTAAGCTCATGCTGTTGTGGAATATTGAGAAGTAAACAGGACACGTTTCAAGTTTGAGTGTAAAGAGCCCCATTCTTTATCTAACAATGACGTGGGTATCCAAGACCCTTCCCTTATTTGGATGTGCCTCAGGACTGGAAGCACAGTTTGGCAGAACATTTTGAACATGTTGAAGTCACGTAGCCCTCATAAATTCAATTGGCGTTCACAAAAGAAAAAGTAATCTGGAGTTCAGAGGAAAAGAATCATTTTACAATATATCCCCCCCTTTTGGGGGCCCTAAAACCCCAAAACAAACAAAAATGTGTCTTTGACCAGACTTGATCCCATATATCATATCAAAGTGTCCCGACACCATTTCGACTTGTCCATTTCCCGAATCAAGTTCACGGATTATGTTCATGGGGTTTTTGATGCCTGTTTTAATCCTGACGAATGAGCACAGGGGAAAAGGGAAAGCATTATGGCCAATGATTTGTCCTGGGGCAAAGGCAGAGTGAGTTTGTGAGCAATGTTTCCGCTCACATTATCACCGCCCAGATTATTGTGCCTCTGTAAGAGTGGTGTTGGCCATCTTTAGTCTCTTTCTTCAATCACCCGCCGATAATCAGCACGATGTCGTCTGGAGGAACCCTTTGTGATTACCCTTTGAGATGAGTTGGTGGGGAAGAACAGAGAAAGGTTCAATCAAATGCACAAGTGCACACATGCCAGTTTACTTGGCTGATGAATGCAGGTGTCAGGTGCTTTTCCCACAATACCACCATACGTCCGCTTTGGCCAAGTCCTCGGTTGTGAACCAGGTGGTGTCACACTGCCCAGAACAACCTGCTCCGGTGGTCACCTTATGAATTACATCATGCCAAATGACTAGTAACCAGTTGGCACATACCTGGTACATCAGAAATAAGAACCTGGAACAGGTATGAAGGTTGGAGTCTTATCAAGAGCAATTGGAGGATACTCAGCATGGATCTAAAACAATAAGAAACTTCAATACTGGGGCTTTTATATACTGCTCAAAAAAATTAGAGGAACACTTCAAAAACACATCAGATCTAAACTGGGGGGGGGAAATTATCTTGAATATCTTTCCTGACAATAATTGGGTGATGTTTTAGTAACAAAATTATGCCACATAAGTTGATAGAAATGAAAATGATCACCCTATAGAGGGGGGAAATCAAAGACACCCCAAAAATGAAAGTGAAAAAATGATGCAGCAGACAGGTCCATTTTGCCAAAATGTCATTGTAGCAACTCAAAATGATTCTCAGTAGTTTGTGTGGCCTCCACGTGCTTGTACACATGTCTGACAATGTTGGGGCATGCTCCTAATGAGACTACGGATGGTGTGCTGGGGGATCTCCTCCCAGATATGGACCAGGGCATCAATGAGCCCCTGGACAGTCTGAGGAGCAACCTGGCGGCGCCGGATGGACCTAAACATAATGTCCCAGAGGTGTTCTATTGGGTTTAGGTCAGGTGAACGTGGGGGCCAGTCAATGGTATCAATTCCTTCATCCTCCAGGAACTACCTGCATGCACTAGCCACATGAGGTTGGGCATTGTCGTGGACTAGGAGGAAACCAGGTCCCACTGCACCAGCGTAGGTTTTGACTATGGGTCCAAAGATTTCATCCCGATACCTAATAGCAGTCAGGGTGCCATTATCTAATATGTAGAGGTTTGTGCATCCTTCCAGGGATATGCCTCCCCAGACCATCACTGACCCACCACCAAACCGGTCATGCTGAATGATGTTGCAGGCAGCATAACGTTTTCCACGGCATCTCCAGACCCTTTCATGTCTGTCGCATGTGCTCAGGTTGAACTTGCAACATCAGTGAAGAGCACAGGGCACCAGTGGTGTAGTTGCCAATTGTGGTGGTCTATGGCAAATGCCAATCAAACTCTACGGTGCTGGGCAGTGAGCACAGGGCCCACTACAGGACGTCGGGCCCTCAGGCCACCCTCATGGAGCCTGTTTCTGATTGTTTGGTCAGAAACATTCACACCAGTGGCCTGCTGCAGGTCATTTTGTTGGGCTCTGGCAGTGCTCATCCTGTTCCTCCTTGCACAAAGGAGCCGATACCGATCATGCTGAGGGTTGAAGGGCCTTCTATGGCCCTGTCCAGCTCTCCTGGAGTAACTACATGTCTCCTGGAATCTCCTCCATGCGTCCAGGTACCGCAGTGATGCCCTGGTCCAGATCTGGGAGGAGATCCCCCAGGACACCATCCGTAGTCTCATTAGGAGCGTGCCCCGATGTTGTCAGGCATGCGTACAAGCACGTGGGGGCCACACAAACTACTGAGAATCATTTTGAGTTGCTACAATGACATTTTAGCCAAATGGACCAGTGTGCTGCATCATTTTTTCACTTTCATTTTTGGGGTGTCTTTGATTTCCCCCCTCTACAGGGTGATCATTTTAATTTCTATCAAATTATGTGGCATCATTTTGTTACTAATACATCACCTACTTATTACCAGGAAAGATATTCAAGACAATTTTTCCCCCAGTTTAGATCTGATGTGTTTTTGTAGTGTTCCTCTAATTTTTTTGAGCAGTGTATATAGCATAAATAATACACACGATATGAAGGCCTGCTGGTATAATAGGTAAATAAAAGCAACAGTGCCAGCACATGTTGACTGATAGCACATGCTATACAACTTAACCATTTATTTTTGTCTGAAATTTGAGCTATGAACTACATTCATTCTATACATATATTGACTTGAGTTTTTCTAACCAATTTAAACATTACAATTACTTTGGTCAAAGTGATCTAATCTTTGGGTCATTGTTAGTGATGGATTCAACTGTAACCTTATTTGGGATGTTAGCCCTATATAGTTAGAGTTCGGGCAGAGTAACTCTTCGGAGTTCAATAGGAAAGGAAATACAATAAGTGTAGTTATTACAATGCTTGCAAAAGTGATTTTATACTGTTCTCTATTTGAATACTCCGATCGGGATTTCTAACTGACCTTGTCAAAGTATTCATTGTGGTTTATTCACTGACATTGAGATGAGTGCACTCTTGTAGTACGCCCCTTCTTTGTAGTCAGACTTCGCCACAGCAGCCTTTCTTGAGTGTACGGACATGCCTAACTACTCTACCATTTGCTAAGTTTTTAGTGTTTCAACAGGGGTGCAATGTGTAATCTATATGCAAAGAATAAGATGTGGCAAATACAACCTCTCGTCTAGTCCACCTGGGCTTTGTCCACTTGTGCCTTTCGGCTTTCACCCAGCCTCGGCTGTATTTCCACCCCTGGATGGTCAGGATGTTTTTTTTTTCTTTTTGTGCCTCTGCTTTCTGTACCTGGATGAAAAGAAACTTTCTCCTATATTAAATGTGGTTGAACAGTGACACATTTTAATTCAAAATATTTAAAACCTAGTGTTGGATCATATGAATCGATATTGGAAGCCCACAACTCCCAATAAGAACAATCAGTGAATAAGGAATAGAAGATTATAGAAACAGAACATTTCAACTCTCACAGGGTGCTGAAATTACTTTGGTTCGCCCTGTAACACGTTGGTCCTCTCTCTCAGACAACTTTGTTCAGGTAGAGGTGGAAACTACTTCCAGGGCATCCCCACCCCACCTTTCCCCATGCACTGTTTTTATCATATTTACATTGTCTAATCATATTTACATTGTCTACCAAAAGATGTTTGAATGGTCCCCTTGACACCGATTTGTGGCCCACTGGCGTAGTTGTCGACCAAAACTGATAGACCTTGTTGATCAAGTCCTCCCCTGGTCCCTCTAGGAGTTGGCCAAGGTTTGACTGGACAGTTTTGTCAAAAAAGGAAAGAGTTTTTACTGGAACTTCCTCTTTGATTTGCTGCTTTGTTTCATTTGAGGTGGTATCCTTATTTCAGTAGCTTGAGTTGCTTTTTGTTGCAGGACGTATACATTGATAATAGGCGTTTGGACTGGTGACGCTGGTCCGGAAGCAAATATTGCAGCTGGAGGTGATAAGACTAATGTTTCCACACTTAACATTCAAAACTCAGGCTTGACCTTTCTTTCTGTTTTTATAAACTCTGTTTTCCCATTTAGCTTTACGAATTTCACCAATCTTAATTTTCCTAAACATTTCCCCTTCATTTTTGAACAGGTTTATGATTACAAATCCATTGTCTCTTTTTTGTAGTCTCTTGCTACTTTTGTTTTGAGATTTATAATCCCTAATTCTAAATTCCATAACCTCACACAAACTCACATCAAATGTTCCACCTTCAGGCCAACTTTGACTTAAATACTTGGTGCGTTCTTCCCATTTTTTAGATATTTTGTCTATGTCATTTCTCTGTGCTGGGTATTTTAACCCTAAAATGATCACTGGAGTAATAGCCATTTCCAGTGTTTCAAAATCTAAAACAGAGATTAAAAGATTAAATATCAATTTATGGTACAAATGAATTTATTTTTAACAAAATTAACTAACTCGGAATGCTAATTTTACCACACAATATTAGCGATTGTCATCAATAAAGCTTAATTTGATGAATGTTTATTTTTAATTTACTACAAAATTAAATCGCAATGCACCAGTGTTACACGCTAAAATATTTATTTTGATGTTTTATGTAAGCCCCAAATTAATTTTAGTTTATGAACTGCTGAAACAACTTTTCTTCCTTTCTCCCTTTTTTTCCTAAAAATGATACATTAGTAATACACGTCTGACACTAACATGAAGCTTTCAGAAATACAACCCAATTTGAAATTATAGCTTGCAGAAAGATTCCTACCCTCACCATTTTATGGTTGGAAACACTAATAATGAGGAGATGAACGAGGTAGTTGAAAAGTTTAACAACTGCTTTGTAAACATTGGACCAAAAGTAGAAGAAGAAACTCCCAAATTCTGTACAATGGAGGAAAGGAATGAAACAATAGGCAGGAATCTTAATTTCATGTTTCTCACTGATAAAGAAAATCACTGACGTTGTCAATAATTGTAAAGCAAAAACATCAACTGATTGTAATGAAATCGAAATGGAAACAACAAAAGTGGGTTATTAATGAGACTGGAGAACCGTTAACATATATCAGTAACATTTCAGACTGGAAAATTTCCTAACAAAATGGAAATTGCTAAAGTAGTTCCAATTTTTTAAAATGGAGACAAACATTAATTTACAAATCACTGACCAGTTTCATTCTTACCTAAATCACGGAGGAAATTACTAATGCTATGGACCGCAGAAAGTGTGCAGCTGCAGTATTCATGGATCTCACAAAAGCCTTCGATACAATTAATCACAGCATCCTAACAACAAAATTAGAAAGTACGGAATCAGAGGATTAGTTTTGAATTGGGTTAAAAGTTACCCAACAAACAGGACTCAATTTGGAACGCTAGGAGAATATACATCTGCAAGTTTAAATATTGCGTGTGGAGTACGGCATGGGTCAATATTGGGACCAAAACGGTTCAACTTATCAATGAATCTGTCAAGTGACGAAGATTTAAAGTTGGTATTATTTGCGGATGATACTACTGCCTTTTTGTCTGGGAAAAGCACACAAGCGCTAATTTAAAAAGTCACGGATGAAATGGCCATATTGAAAAGATGGTTTGATAAAAGCAAGTTATCCTTCAATTTCAGGAAAACTAAAATAATGCTATTTGGTAATAGCAGAAAGCATACGTACGACCAAATAGAAATAGACGGAGTGGACATTGCAAGGGGGAATGAAAATACATTTCTGGGGATCATAATAGATGAAAAAATTAGCTGGAAATCTCACCTCAAAAATATACAACATAAGGTGGCGAGAAATACGTCAATATTGAATAAAGCAAAATTTGTTCTTGATCAAAAATCACTCTGGACTCTTTACTCTTCTCTGGTATTACCATATCTAACTAATTGTGTGGACATATGGGGTAATAACTATAAAAGCAATCTTCACTCGCTAAATGTACTGCAAAAAAGATTAGTGAGGATAATCCATAATCCTGCGTATAGAGAACATACAAATCCCTTATTTTTAAAATCTGATTTTGTAAATTTTCAAACACCTAAAGTAATGCATAAAGCTAACAATAACCTATTACCCAAAAATGTCATACAATACCTTTCTACAAGAGGAGAGACATATGATCTTAGGGAAAAACTAAACTTGAGACACTTATATGCGAGAACAACGCTAAAAACCCACAGCATTTCAGTATGTGGAATTAAAGTATATAGAACGGATTGAGTAAGGAACAAAAAATGCACCAAGATGAGCAAATTCAAGAAACAATACAAGCAGTTTATGTTTGCAAAATACAACGAAGAAGAGTCTTGAAATTGATTTGTTATGCTTGTCTCTATTTATCAATATTTATTTATTATTATACTGATTAGAACATTTACTGTGAAAAAATCTTAATAATTACATCATCCTATTGTTACATTACCTTTCATTCTTCTATGTATTAAAAAAATCGCGTATGGAATACAGGAAGTGAAGTGTGGTACGGATGGGGGGGGTGTGATTAAAGAAGCTTTGCGTCATCTCCTTTTGAACATGTGGAACTGTGAATTGAATTCTATAATGATTTTGGTTGGCCGACCACTCCTGGTTCACCACTGTTCCATGTTTTTGCCATTTGTGTGGTAATGACTCTGTGGTTTGCTGGAGTCCCAAAGCTTTAGAAATGGCTTTATAAGCTTTTCCAGACAAGCTAGATCTCAATTAATGTCAGTTAAGTTAGGGGGGTAATCACTTTTTCACACAGGTCCATGTTGGTTTGTATTTTTTTTTTCCTCCATTGACAGTTAAAAGTTTCATTTGTGTTGTAATTCACTAATATTTATATTTGTTTGATGATCTGAAACATTTAAGACAAACATGCCAAAAAAAATAAATCAGGAAGGGGGCAAACAATTTTTCACACCACTGTATATTTTTTAAACTTTGTCACCTAAGGTTTTTGGGATTAATTTTCACAGTGGATTGATAACTCAAATGGTGATATTTGGTGGTCTTAAACTAGGCCTGTCTGGCAGCCGAGCCAACAGGCTTTGCTGAAGCCACCATCTGCTTTTGGCATCTGCCACCACCAGGACTTACGAGACCTTACCACCATTCTGGTCAGGCTTAGGCTACCCTAACGCTCATCCATCCATCAACCCAGACGCTGCTGCTGCCCATCAACCAGGCCAGGTCAGGCTCTGCTGCAGCTCATTCAGCAAGCTACACCAGGCAAGGCCAAGACTCTGCTGCAGCCCATCCACCAGGCCAGACCAGGCCAAGACCCTGCTGCAGCAAAATCCACAGGGTCAAGG
Organism: Dunckerocampus dactyliophorus; assembly: GCF_027744805.1. Classification (NCBI taxonomy): domain Eukaryota; kingdom Metazoa; phylum Chordata; class Actinopteri; order Syngnathiformes; family Syngnathidae; genus Dunckerocampus; species Dunckerocampus dactyliophorus. Next base: position 18,645,053 of record NC_072821.1, read on the forward strand.
CCCTGCTGCAGCCCTCCATTCACCGGGCCAAGCCAAGGCACTACTGCAGCACATCCATCCACCAGGACAAGGCCCTACTACAGCCCCTCCATCCACCAGGCCAAGGCCCTGCTGCAGCCCCTCCATCCACCAGGCCAGGCCCAGGTTCTGCTGCAGTCCATCCACCAGGCCAGGCCAAAACCCTGCTACAGCCTATCCACCAGGCCAAGGCTCTGCTGCAGCCCTCCATTCATCCATCAGGCCAGGCCCAGGTTCTGCTGCAGCACATCCACCAGGCAAAGCCTAGGCCCTGCGGCAGCCGCTCCTTCAAGCTAGGCCAGGCCAAGGCCCTGCTGCAGCCCCTCCATCCATCAGGCCAGGCTTAGGTTTTCTGCAGCCCAGCCAAGGCGCTGCTGGAACCTGGCTCACAGTGTGACCAATATCTCCAGTGCTCTGGTGTACTGAGTGGGTTAGTGCGGCTATCGGCGGCTCCTGTGTGGCGACCACTGTGTGCTGTGTGAGACGGTGCTGTTTCCAACATGCCTCCTAAGTCTCGTGCAGATACAAAGCATAAAGAAGACTATGTTTCACTCTCGCAAGTAAGTGAACTCCTGCTTCAAAAAAAGGAAATGTCCGGTGTGCTATTACAGCAACAACAAAACCATTTTAAAGACTTTGTTAAACTTATACTGGAGTTCTCTAGTACAAGACGAGACACCCTATCTAGAGAGCTGCAAGACGTTAAAACTAGACTTCAGTTCACTCAAAAAGAAGTGGATGACATCAAGGCAGGAATAGAAAAATATTCTGACAGTCATAACTCCTTACAGACTGACATTATGAAAATACGTGACAGTCTTCTCACTGTAACTGACAAAATGGAATCCCTTGAAGGTCAGATTAAACCATGTTTGATGGCATTGAGGAGTCACCTGGCGAGTTGTGGACTGAATCTGAGAGGAAAATTAAAGATGTGCTAGTTGAAAAACTTAATCTACAGCGAGAAATAGAAGTTGAGTGGGTGTACCAGAATAGAAAACAAAGGGATGGCATGGACAGACCAAGATCTACTATTGTGAAGTTTCAAAAGTACAAGGATAAACTGGTTTTGCATAGAGCCAAACATCTCAAAGGAAGTAGAATTTTTATCAGTGAGGATTATACACATGCTGTTTGTTAAAAAAAAAAAAAGAAATGTTGCCTAAAATGAGAGCTGCACAAGAATGTAGTGACCTTGCCTTTCTGAATGATAAACTTATCATCCATCCTTGTACCAGCACTCCCAAGCTCCCTAGTAATACTTAATTTTTATGACTTTGTACTGTGGCTTTGTATGTGGGGACTTCAATATTGATCTTCTGAATCCCAACAAGCAAAGGATAACAGATGACTTCATTGATACAATGTACAGCATGAGTCGACAGTATATCCTGAAATCACCAGACCAAGCAGAATAACAGACCATTGTGCCACGCTAATTGCTAATATATTCACTGATGATTTTAGCAACAAAACTAGTGGTCTTTCGTATTATTAACTATATCAGTGACCATCTCCCAGGTCTACGGAATTGTATTGTTCAAAGTTGCAGAAACAAGACTGAAAACCATACTTTTTAGCTAATTTGAGGGCGCTGATTTAAAAAATGACATTGGCTTTGTCGTAACGGGTCAAATTTTTTCAGAAATGTGTTCCTATTTTTTTCTGTTGAATGCTGAAATGTATAATTTAATGTGAAGCTGTGAAGACAAAAGCAGGTACTAAGTGATGGATATGGTTTAAATTAACTACAGAGGAGGAAAAAAAAATACTTGGACCATAATTTTATGGTAACAGCTTCCTTCTTTTAGATTGACAGGAGCATTCAGCATCGGAAGAGTCACATATCAAACTCCAGCAGTAGTCTGCTATCATACTGACATTCCATCTTCCCTGATACCTTTTCTCTATCCCTTTTATGTCTTGGTGAACTCTTGCCTTATAACAACTGCGCTAAGACTGCCAAGAGAAGTGAGACTTGACAAGATAGAATACCACTCTTGCTTCTAGTAAAATGAACCAGTGAACCACTGCAAACTGAGCACTTTCATCAAGAATCTGGCTTTCACAGCTGCAAATCTAGTTTACAGAAGGCAGATTAGAAATTGGTTTGCTTTTGTTATATACTGCATATGTTGTATTACGTTTGTAAGCTTTTTAGGAGGAGTGATCTTAAGATTACCAAAAATGAAGGCTGATACAAAAAAACGAACACCAGATTCGAAATCAGCACCCCAAAATAAGCCAAGTTTCTTCTTTGTTTCTAAAATTGTGTAGACCAGTGTAATTTCGAATGAAAACTACAGGAAGACAAATGTGGAAGACAACAAGACATTACAAACACTACAAAGTATTAACATTTTTAAGAACAATCTGGAAGAACAAAATTTGGAGTGTGTGTATTGTGAAAATTATGTACTGTAGATGAAGCATATGAAAACGTTCTAAATATTTATTTATAAATATATATATATATATATATATATATATATATATATATATATATATATATGAATCTAAGCACTGTCCATTAAAATAATTGTCTAGTAAGCAAAACACGAGAAATCAACCGTGGATGACAAAGGGTCTGCAAAATGCTTGTCAGAGGAAAAACACATTATATAGGAGATTTATAATACAAAAAGACTAAAGAAGCAGAAAATAAGTATAACACGCATAAAACCAAGTTAACAAATATTTGAATAGTGTGTAAGAGAGAATATTATAGCAAACTATGAGATATGAGACAAGAATAAAAACAACATTAGAGGAACTTGGGGCACCCTAACAGTTTTATGAGCAATGGTTCCAAGAAAGCAAATTACCCTCAATAATTTATAGATGGAAATGGCAAAAATAAGGATATGAACGGGTTAGTTGAAAAGTTCTATAAATACTTTGTAAATATTGAACCAAATCTGGAAGAAAGAACCTCAAATTCCTTGTCAGTGGAAGAAGGAAGAAAGTGGAAGAAAGAACGAATATATGGACAGGAATCCCAACTCCATGTTCCTCACTGATGTGACATAAAAAGAAATAACTGATAATGTCAATACATGCAAAGCAAAAACATCAAAAAAGTAATTAACGAGATTGCACAACCATTGCATACATCAGTAATTTAACTGACAGACTGGTATATTTCCAGACAAAATGAAAAGAGCTAAAGTAGTACCAATTTATAAAAACTGGAGACAAATATCAATTCACTAACTACTGACCAGTTTCTTTATTGCCACAATTGTCTAAAATAATTGAAAAGCTATCCAACAACAGGTTAGACATATTTATGAATAAGAATGAATTACTCACAAAGAGCCAATATGGATACAGAGCTAATACTTGAACTTCCATGACATTAATTGAAATAACCGAGGAAATTACCAATGATAGAGATCATCATTGTGTGTGCGCAGCTGCAGTGTTTAGGGATTTAACAAAAGCATTTAGGTTCCCTACCCCGATCCATAGCACTAGATAGCAAAGTGGATACTTTCTGGAGAGGTTTGGCGACAAGACTGCCTCGGCATGCACTGGTAGTCAAGTAGTGTATACATGGGGAACGACAATGATTGTGACAATGATCTCACAGTGAAAGCAGAGTTTTGAGTAGATTTTACAAGCTCTGAGCTTTTCCCTTCAGCAAGTCTGCTCAAAGTGGATGAGCAGCCTGTATAAATCATGGCGCCAATGACCCTGCTGGGTGTGTACAGTATACTGTGTGTATACGCACTAGCAACCAGGGATGTAAATCTCTTTGTTATAGACGATTTGATTCGATTCGGTGCAGTGTATAATCAATATGATTCGATTCAGTAAATGTTTGTTGATATAAATATCAATCTTACATTATAAAATGAAGATGCCAATTATATGAAAGTGGCATTCAAGAGCACATCATATCCCCAAGCATGCTGTAAGGCACTGGCAAAAAAGTTAACAGAACAACATGTAAAAATGTATATATTGTTTAGAACCAAAAAATACTTGCTTAATGAACATCTTTTTGTTTGATGAGATCAATATTATACAGTCTATATTTTATATGTATATGTTTGTACCTGTTAAATTTGGATTTGTAACATTTAAGTTTTAAGATGTCTTAATGTTGCCAGAAATGGAAGAGGAGCCACCAAACTAAGTTTTGTTGTATACTGTCTCCAATCTACAGTATTTATCTATATAAAATATAACAATGAAAAAACACGCCTTAACCTTCAGTCCAATCAATAATCAACAATAAATAAATAGTGCATAGCCCCTTAAAAACATCTCTTTCAAGCACGTAAGTAAATAGAAGTATTTGTGACATGAGTGCAATAAAAATGCTGTTTTAGCTTAGAAAAGTAAACAATCCCACTCAACTCAAAATGTCATACCAATGGTAATCATACAACATTTTACACTGACCATAGTGCTGTCAACACTACAGGAGCAACATAACAATTCAAAGTAATTAAGTTAGAAAGCATAAAATTTACCAGACTCGCCTCTGTTGGTCTGGCTGGTCAAGTTTGCACCCTTCTTGCACCCTTCTTGAAATAAATCCAAAGACACTTCGGCATGACCATCGCGAGACAGGTTAGTTTTACCCTACTGCTGCTAATTACCCTACTGATAATTTGTTGTTGCCAGCCGGATGGCTTGGGTCAGCATTGTGCGTTAGCATTCTCGTCTCCAGCCATGGCAAGTTATGGAGCATGCGCAACAATCCTCTCACGTTGTTTATATGACACTGTCAACCGATTGCTTCTCGCGATACCTGCCCTCTTAATCTAAAGATTCATGGCTGATTATTATCAATACAGGAGGCTTCTTCAAATTAAAATCGAATCAAAATCGTTCCCTGCTCAAAACGAATATCTGGTTGCATTAGTTTTTCGTTCACATGCTTACTGGTATCTCAGGACTCAAATGATAAGACAGTGATGTTACTTTGCTGTTAGTGTTATTTCTAACATTACCATACATGACTGAAAAAAAACCTTCTTCTTACTTCTTGAATTTTGAAAATACATCACCACGGTGGTCGGTTGGTGCAAATGCACAAGAGCGTACAAACGCTCCAAACACAGTAAAGATCCAAACCAAAAACACATGCTTCACTTACGATGTAATTTTTCACAGTATTATAAAGCAACCGATTTTTACGACCACGTGTTTAACAAAGACAAAAAGACATACTGTATCTCACTGCATGCAGATTTTGTAACAGCCCAACAGAGGAAAGAAAACAGGACATTTACAATGAGCCCTGCGGGCACAAATGCCATCTTAGAGCACTTCACTTATCTCTCTCATGGTGCTTTCACACCCATGCAGTCCTGGAGAACATAGAGAAGTAACAGATCAAAGATTGCACAGCTGTTAAATGTTTTGTTTCACACAGAAATCAGACTGCTTCATCAGACAGCATGACCTGCATATACAGATGTGGGTAAAATTGTTGGTACATGTGTGTGAAAGAAATAAAAATTTCACAATGGTCACTGAAATAACTAAAAACTGACAAAAGTAATAAGTAAAAATGGCAAAGTGCATATTCACATTAAAAAACTTACAGTGAGGATGAACGGATTGAAAAGAGCTCTACATCAATTCCAAAGTTTCAGACTATTTTGACACTTTTCCCAAAAGCAGATCACAACTATAATTACAGATGTTTGCTGACACCACTGGCTAGTATACCATCTGGTTTGAGGAACTAACTTAACTAAAAAAAACGGGTTACGATTGCTAGCAAGACAAGCTAACCGCAGAGCAAGCTAAAATTCAGTTATTGACCATCAACGAAATGGGCAGAAAGGATAATCCAGAGGAGGAGGACGTGGAAGAGAGTTGGTCTCTGACAAGTAATGATGATGTTCTATGACATTGTTGACACGTTGAACAAAAAACAGCGTAATGACATGAATTGCTTAACAAAACATCTTCAGGAAGTGAAGAATGATACTGCATCACTTTGTAAACAAAATGGTGGGCTGGAAGAGAAAGTGGATGCCTGAAAGAAGCACTTTTATGAAATGATCACATTACAAATGATGTGTAAGACTGATTATTTGGAGCGGTATGTGCATTTGAACAATGTGATTATTACTGGGCTTCGCATTACAGGTCTTATGCCAGGGCAGCTGATAACAGAGGAGAACAAGATGATGTTGCTTCAACGGAGCAACAGGTGGCTAATGTTCTACAATCAAAGAAGGTGGATCTGGATATCTCTCCCTTCCTTGCAACACCCCTTCCAGTGTGCAAGACAACCAATGGAGTACAAGTAAGCAGTTGCTCTGTCTTTTTATTTCCGTTTCATTTAATGATTGTATTTAATGTTTTTATTATTGTATATGTCCTTCATGTGTTCTGTGTACAGTATGAGTTACCTACGCGTTCATTTTGGTATCATTTATGTATGAGTTTTAGTTCTCACACTAAAACTGGACTGACATCACAATCGTGGGAACGGAACTCGTTCATAGACCGAGGACCACCTGTAGTTGGAAGCAGTGGGCTCAGTCCCTACTCAATGACGGTGTGAATGTGAGTGTGAATGGTTGTCTGTCTATTTAAGTCAGCTGGGATAGACTTTAGCTTCCCTGCAACCCTCAACAGGATAAGCTGTAAACAAAATGGATGGATGTTTATTTAATTTATTTAACTTAAGCATGTTTTTGCTTATTCGTATTTGTTCCCAATTATTAGGTGCATGATTTTGTTGCTTTTGCCTCACACTGAATCAGTTCATGAAAATTTTTTATATCCAACAGGATTGCAAAAACGTTTGGGCACAATGGGTCTACAGTCCAAATCTCACCATGGTCCCACCAATCATTCAAACTGCATGCTACTTTGAGCCTATTTCACTTGCGGTATTCTGAAATCAAGATTCCCAATTGTCTCTTTTCATCATTTGGAACACAATTATGAAAGAAGCTCCTCCCCTCTTTCACAAGTTCATTGGCTTGCTATCTTGCATTAAAGACTATTGTGTTTTTTTTTACTTTTTTTTAAATTTAGCCCTAATGTTCAAATAGTGCAACAACAAAAGTGTTATCAGTTGTTCAGTCTTGTAAGTGATCAAGTATAATTGAATTCTATATTCACTGTAAAGATTATTTAGGGTATCACGCATCTTGCTTCTCATCTTGACAGTGTTTTTATTATTTATGACAATAGATCAATGTGTTTGAGGCCATACTACAGGTATGTGTGGCAGAGGCCAAGGCACATTTCATCTTTCTACAGTGTATTATTGATTTGCTGTTCACGGCATACAGATCTGCATGGTGTACATATGGAATGCGTTCCTGGTAGTTTGAAAGCATCACACTGGGCTTGAAATGTAAATTAATATGTGGTAGCCAAGCAACATATGATCCATGTAATAAGTAAATGAGTGCTAGAATCGTGGCTGTTGAGTTTCACATTTAGCACTTGGATATGTAGTTGGCTTTTAATTAACAAAACATAGACAAAGCAAAATATTTGGAAGTGTTGAGACAGGATGACATTTTACAGGGTTTATCAGAATAGCATTCTGTTTTATTTTGAATAACAATTAGGCATTAGCTAGTTAAAAAAATGGCTTTATTCGATACAATCAAATTTGGGAAAATACTTCTGCCACTGGAATTATGTGACCTCAAATGAAGTAGCATAAGAGGTGTTTATGCTTGCATGCATTTTGCCTCCGCATTGTCCCTCAATTCGCAGTGGTAATGTATGTTATTTTTATACAATGCCTGAAAAGGTTGAAGACTAGTTTACGCTCAAAATAGTGTACGACATCATATGCAGGACATTGTTCCCACATGGGCATGCATTGTCACCACCACTTCCCGCATCCATGAAGTAGTCGTGGCATTATTTGGTCCCGCTTTGTCCCGCGTGACGCCACGCAACAGCAGGCATCAACCCTAGCTTCATGAATTCATCTATTTGCAAGGGACCTACAAGATGTTGAACTCCAGAGAAGAGGCTCTCATTGCAGTAAGTAAGGTAAGTCTATATTTTCTCGCAGCTGCGGAAAGACAATGCAAAAAGTGCAGGCATAAGGCATAAACTACAAAAAAGAATGCACGGACAGTGTGGGAGAGGGAATTACGGACTAGAAGACATCGCTTTGAGCGTCCTGAGTAGTTATTAAAAGAAATTCACAAGAAAGAGGCAAGAGAACAACAACATCTCGTACCAGAAAGAACAAAAGCAGGGTGGATGAGGAAGAAAGAATAACAGATGCAATAACATTGTCATCCTGTATGTCTCAGGTCTTTACACACTATATTCCATTCCATTGTATCCTAACGACCACCAAATGCATCCCTGGTGGATGAGGTGGATGTAGTATGGTGAATGTTGAGCTATTGAGCTATTGGCAGTGGTTACAGATTAACCACCCAGCTCATGCCATTCATGAACTGTGCTTTTGGGGAGATTCACCTTCATGCTCACTCACAGCACTATTCTACACAGTATAAAGCTGGAGGCCTTCCCTTCTGAGTTGACACCTAAACTATTTACTTCTTTGCCTGAGTTTTGTCTTCTCGCATTGTCTGTGACAGCACGTTAGTGCATATGAAGTATGTACAGTACAGTGTTCCCTGGCTCTATCGCAGTTCACCTTTCACGGATTCGCTGTTTTGCTGAATTTTTTAATTTGTTTTTATTACAGCTGTTAAAGGCCGAGCCTGGCCCTTTAAGAAGAATTGCATTGTGGGAAGTTGAGTGTCTCTCTCTTCCCTCCCTCGTCTGTCTGCACCGCCCATTGTTTTCTGCATCCTGATTGGCTGTAGACCATTGTCAATCAGTCTCCTTTGTGCCGCCATGTGTGTCTCCTGTGTCATCGCTAGCTTGCTTGCTTGATAGCTTGGAAATTAATCTTCGGTTGGAAGGACTACAGCAATATATTTTACAGGATACAAAAATGCTATAGTACAGCGGAACGGCGCCAGGACGAACAGGCCTTGTCACAGGAGAAAAAATACACGTGAGTAACTTAATCATTTCTTGTGTCCTACCTGTAGGTTGATCATTGAAATTCAAACGAAGATATAATCTTCTTTGAGAGTGTTTAAACAAGAGAGACATGTGATAAAATGTTAATGCTTGTCTGAGAAAAGTGTATAAGTTGTATGGTGAGGGGTTTTATAGCCTTGAAACGTACAGTCATGGAAAAAAATGTTAGAACACCCTTGTTTCTTCAGTTTCTTGTTCATTTTAATGCCTGATACAACTAAAGGTACCTTTGTTTGGACAAATATAACAATGACAACAAAATAGCGCATAAGAGATACAATTTTTGGCAGTACAATGCTATAGCTATTCATGTAAGAACTTACGTGATTTTGGTTATTATCAAGAAAACCATGGAAGCTGCTAAATATCAGCTCTTAAATTAAACTCTTATGAGCTACATTTGTTACCATCATTATATTTGTCCAAACAAATGCACCTTTAGTTGTACCAGGCGTTAAAATGGATCAATCATTTTCACAGTATCCACCGTGAAAATGATGATTTTACCAAAGGTTAATTATCTATTTTCCATGATCCCCACTAAACCATCTATAATTTGGTTCAAGTCATTAGACTCATATATAAATAAATTTCTTTGGAAAAATAAGCCAGCACGAATAAGTCTCAAAACATTACAAAAATCTAAAGAATATGGGGGCTTAGAACTCCCAAACTTCTCCAACTACTTCCTTGCAAACAGGTTACAGTATATCTTAAAATGGATCAACCCTAACCCATTGGATTATTTATGGCTAGACATAGAACAATCACTTAGCCACGAAATCCCAATTTGTAACCTGCCCTTCATTAGCCAAATCCTCCGAAAAAATAATTGTTTTAAAAGTATAAATATAAGCAACACTCTGACAGCTTGGTGGGAATTTTTAAAAATAACAAAATTCTCGCTCACTCCTTGCCAATACACTCCCGTCTGGAATAATCCTGACATCTTGCTTAAAAAGAAACCATTAAATTTCCCAACATGGCACGAAAAAGGAATAAGTTGTATGAAAAATATAATTATAGGAAACAACTTTATCTCATTTAACGACCTTGTTACACAGTATGGAATAAATCATAACAAATTTCTTGAATACATACAAATTAAATCCATAATTAAAGCAAGTTTCAGGACCATATCATGGGAAAGCAATACCACTATTGACCAATTTTTAAAAATATCTGCCCCTAAAACATTATCTAAATTATATATTCTACTTTCAAAAAATGACAACACAATTGGAGTACCAATCTCCAAATGGAGCTCAGATTTATCTACAAGCTGTGACCCTGAATTTTGGAAGCAAATATGTCTTAATGCTTCCCGGTTAATCAATAATCCCAACCTACAGCTGATTCAGTTTAAAATCCTTCATAGAGTACACTACACAGGACATAGAATGTTTAGAATGGGCTTAACTGACTCTAACATCTGTACACACTGCTCAGACCATAGAATAGATGACTACTTACACTCCATGTGGACCTGTGCTCCCATTAAAAATTTTTGGCACGGAGTGTGTGAGTACCTATCTTTGGCACTTGGGTTCTCCATTCCTACCTCTCCTTTACTATGCCTGCTGGGCGATCTCTCCACAATTGATGTAGAAACAAATCAAACACAGCTTCTCATCACTGCATTAAGCATCGCCAAGAAAACCATTCTCATCAATTGGAAATCAAGGAAGAAACTGAACATAGCTCTTTACAAAAATCTTTTGTTAGATCATATAGCTATGGAGAGAATGTCTGCTGAATCTAAAGAACAAATGTCAGAATTTCAGTCTATATGGGCACCAATAATTAATTCCCTGACCTGACTCTCAGGGGGGTGAGGGCATCTGTCTCTGCCCCTGGGGGTCTCGTTCATCTGGCGTGGGGTGTGGTCCTGGTCGCTGGGTGGGCCTGGTACCTCGGGGGCGGGCGGTGGCGGGCTTGGTGTCCCGGGTCTTCTTTGCTGGGCTGCCTACCTGGGGGGGCTGGTGGGTGGGGGTGGGGAGGGGTCCGGGTCGGGTGATGGGGCGGGGGCGGGGTCGGGGGGGTCGCCCAGGGGGCGGCGTTGGTTGGCCTCCGGGGTGGTGGGTGGATGGGGTGCTGCATCCTGCGGGTGCCGGGCGCCTACTGCTGCTGGGGGGGCCCGTGTGCGGCTGGTGGCGCTGGCTCTCCCTCGCCTCCTTTGCCTCTGGGGGTGGGGCGGGGACTGCCCTGGGCCCTCCTGCTCGGCTGCCGCGTGGGGCCGTCCGGTGTGGGGTGTGGGGGCCGGCCTCTCCCCCTGGTGGGGACGCGGGTGCCTGAGCCCAGCTGCCCCCGCGGAGCCATCTCCCCTGGGTGGGAGGGTGGTTTGGGTTGCCCCTTTTTATTTATTTATTTTTATTTTTATTTTTTTTTAAATTATTTTATTTTATTTTATTTTATTTCACTGATTTATGTGTGTGGTGTATGTGTGATAGGTGGGAGCTGCCTGTTATCCTCCGGCGCCTGTGGCTGTCTCCCGGGTGACGGGGGCGCGGAGGTGGGGGTCGCGGATGTGCGGTTTGGGCTCGGGGTGGGGGGTGCGTGGTGCTGGGGTGGGGGGGATCCCTTGCTTTCTCCCCTCAGGGACGGGGCCGCTGTGGCTCGGTGGGTGGGGCGTGTGGGGGCCGTGGGCGGGTTGCGCGTGGGGGCGGGCGGCGTGGTGTCCATCTGCGTGGTGCTTCCCGGGATCGGCGGGAGGATGCTTGCTCCGGGGTGGGGCGGTCGGGGGGTGGCTTTGGCCGGGGGCTTGGGGGTCGGGCTGGCGGGGGGCTGGCGGGCGGTCCCTGCTGCCTGCTGGTGTCAGGCTGGTCCTTGCTTCCGGGCCGGCGGTTGTCTCCCTCCCTCCGGGGTTTCCCCCTTGGCGTGTTGGTGGATGGGCGGGGGGTGGGGCGGTGGCCGGTCTGTGGCGTGGCGGGGGGCGGGGCGGGCGGGGGCATCTGCTTGGGCGCCGGGCGGGGGGCCGCTCCTCTCGCGGGCCCGGTCGTGCGGTGCTTGCTTCTCTGTCCCTCCCTGGCGCCTCTGGCCTGCGTGCTTCGTGGGTGCGGCCGTGCTCCGCTCTATGTGGGGTCCGGTGCTCTTGTGGTCGTCGTGGTGTTGCTCCCTTGCCGGCCGTGGTGGTATGCGGGGGGCGCGTGGGCGCGGCTCCCGCTGTCCTGGTGGCGGTCGGATCTGCCTTGGGGGCGTGTGGCTTGTCCGTGGTGTTTGGCGGTTTGGGGGTGGCGCTGTGAACGCTACCTCCGATGGGGCTCCGGTGTTGGGGGGCGCTGGGGGTATCGCCTCTGGGGGGTTGGGTGGGCCGGACTGGGCATCCTGGCGGGCCGGGTAGGGCCTGTGGTGTGTCCTGCGGCACGCCCGAGCCTGGGCTGTGGTGGGCGGCCGGTCGGTCATGTGTCCTTGGTCCCCCCCCTGCTCGGTTTGGGCGGCGTTGGGGTGTGGGGCCCCCGTCCTTCCTGTGCCACTGCACCACCTCACATATATATATAGGACATTGGGGGGTGGCCTACGGTCGGGCGTGATTGGGGAGGGGAGCTGCCTTGCGGGGCTCCTTTGCTCCTGCTGTGCCACTGACCTGTTGCCCCCCAATTTTAATCGCAGAGTAGACAGGTTTGGGGGGGCTGGCCAGGTGAGGGGCCCTCCGAGCGGCAGCTGTCCCCCGATTTTAATTGCATCATTAGCTATCATCCACATACACTCCATATACATGCACACAGATACACCATCCTCTTTTATTTTATTTTATTTATTTATTTATTTTTTTAATTGCATCATAGACACTATCACACCTTATCACATACACGGGTGGGGCGGGCTGGATTGGGGTGCCTCGTGCACCTCGGCGTCTGCCCGCCAGGGTCGGCGGTGTGGCCTGGGGCCTGGCCGTCGCGGTGGCTCGCCCGGGGCGGCCTGGCCTGTGGGGTGCCCTTGTCTGGTTCGCCTGCCCTTCCCTGGGGTGGCCCTCTGGGGCCTGTTGATGCCGGGGCTTGCGCCGGGGGGGGCGGCTTGCGGTGCCCCCCCTGGACTGACACGTGCCGCGGGCGCCTCTGCGCTCTTGGGGCGGGTTCGGCGGTCTCCGGGGGGCGGTGCTGGTGCTTCGGGTGGCCCGTGTGCTGTCGCGGCGGCCGGTGGTTGCTGCGCTGTGGCGGCTGCTGGGGCGCCGGGCCAGCTGGTGGGTTGGGGCTTGGTCAAGCTTGCGGGTACTGTGGGCCTGGGTGGCGGGGTGGGGGTGGGGGGGCGGGTGCCCTGGGGCCGGGCTTGCTGGGGGGGGTCGTGCTCTGCCGGGCGCTTGGGCGTCTGTCGCCGTTGCGCTTTGTGCGCTGCCGGGCCGCTGTCTGTGTCCTCGCCTCCCCCGGTCTGTCTGTGGGCTTGTCGGGGGTGGGGCTCCGGTGCGCGGGTGGTGCGCTGTCGGCTCTGGTGGCATGTGGCTGGTCTGGCTTCTGGTGGTTTGTGGGGGCCGTCGGCTGGTCGGCTGCTGGTCTCGCCTTCTCGGCTCTGGTGCTTGGCCTCCCTGCGGCTTGGGGTGTGGTGCTCCCGCTCTCTCTTCGGGGTTTGCTGGCCCGCGGGTGTCGGTTGGCGCTGTGTGGTGGTTCGCCTGGCTGCTCGCCCGTTTTCCCGCCTGCCTGCTCGGTTTCCCGCTCTCCTCCTCGCTGACTCCCCTGTCTGCCTCGCTGGCGGCGTCCTACCGCTGGGGGGGTGTGGCCGGGTGTCTTCCTGCTCCCCGGCGGTCTGCGCTCTCCGCCCCTGGGTTCTGAATCGTATGTCTGGGACCCCGGGGTCCCCGGCTCCGCTGCTCCTTGGGTTACCAACGGGGGATAGGGTGGGGCTTCCGGGTGTCGGGCAGTCGACCACTGTGTGTGTGTGTGTGTGTGTGTGTGTGTGTGTGTGTGTGTGTGTGCGCGCTTGAGTAAGTAAGAGTGTGTATGAGCGTGCGCATAGGGGTGTGTTTGTGCGTAGGAGTGTTTATGTGCGTGTGTGTGGGTGCGTAGGAGTGTGTATGTGCGTGCGTGTGTGTATTTTTATTTATTTATTTATTTTAGTTATTTATTTTTGGGGGGGGGGGGGGGGGGGGGCATACAGGGGTTTGCTCCGTGGGGTCAGGTGCTGGGCGATACATCTCTGCCGCCCGTGCCTCCGCCGGGTGGGTGGAGGGTGTGCCTCCTGCATCTCTTGGCGGGGCGGCCCTGTGTCGGGGGTCGGGCGGGGGTTGGCCGGGCTCCGCTCCCTGGGGGTGGGGGTGGCGGTGGGCGGGAATTGGCGCTTCCGGCGCGGGCGGGCTTCTTTCCGGCTGTGGAGGCGTCTCTGGGCCTGCCGGTTTGTGGCCCTCGGTACCCGTCTGCCTTTGTGGGGTGTGATCTCTCGCTGGTCTCAGGGGTTGGCAGTCCTCCGGCCCGCTGGCGCCCTGTCCTTGGCTGGGATTACCTCTCTTCGGCCCCTTACTGGTCTTCCCGGGGGGGGGGCTCTCTGGGCTGGCTCTTGGGGTACTGATCTTTGTGCTGCCTGCCCCTATGGGCCTGGTGGCCTTCTGGCGGCCGGGGCCCGGCCTTGCTATTTGGGGCGGGGCTCTCTGGGAGGTGGAAGGCGCCCCCTTTCCTTTCATGCACTCTCAGTGACAATCACACGCCCACACATTCCTGCACCTTTATATATATATGAAGTCTTCCTTACATACAGAGATACCTGTACATATGCACACTCACAGTACATACGTACTTCCCCACATTACTCACTGAGTTAACCAGGGTGTTATTATGTTGTTGGTTTTATTACAGCGACGGTGATATCAGCAGTATGACTATATATATATATGTGTGTATGTGCGGTATATATGTGTATATATATATATATATATATATATGTATATATATATGTATGTATGTGTATGTATGTATATATGTGTGTATATGTATATTTTTTTTTTTTACAATGATGTGCATTACAGTAACTTTGATTCTATTCACTATCATGGATAATCATTTCATTACTACAGTTATGTGTGACTGTTTCAATGCGGTATTATCATGGTGATCACTATCATAATTCATCATTTCATGACTGCTATTGTGTGCGACTGTTTCAATGCAGTATTGTCATTGTGATCACTGTCATAGTTCATCATTTCATGACTGCTATTATGTCTGATTGTCATTGACAGCTTTGTCATTGTGGTTGTTGATATTGATTTGTCCTTTATCCTTGTTCGTCTTTATAGTTGTCACGGACATTTATTTGCTGATGTCGTTCTGTATGTTTCTGTTGTTCTGTCACAATTGTTGTTGTTGCTGCTGTTGTCCTTGTCTCTCTTTTTTTTGTTTTTGTCCCCCCCCCCCCCGTTTCCTTTTCTCTTCTTCTCTGTCCCCTCCTGCTCCGGTCCGGTCGCTCCAAATTTGCTTTATAACAAGCATCAAGGTTGAATAAATTTTGTATGACAGGGGAAGTGTATATCACACTTCTCTCTGGCAGAGTAAATCTGTTGAGCACTTGACGGCATTTAGGTATACAATTCTATCTGCTTTAAAGGCTGGACAGGACAGGGAAAAGAAAAAAAAAAAAAAAAAAAAAAAAAAAAAATGGATCAATAAACTGAAGGAACAAAGACGGGCAAATCATTTTTTCAATGACTGTATATAATCATTGTAAAAAAAAATTAAGTTGGCTACTTTGTGGAGTTCACTTATTGCAGGCTATTTTGGGAACCTATCCCCCGCGATAAACGAGGTAACACTGTATATAAATCAGCAATAATGCTCTTTTAAATAATGCACATTGCAATTGTACTGTTGTGCCGCTCATATTTTCTTTTATTTTTCAGTAGCACTCTTGCTTATTTTGGTTAGACTGAATGCATTTATTTTGGCCTCACTTCCCTTATCAACACTATACTATTATGGTGTGACAAAATGCCTCAAATGCATAGTACCATACTTATTTGCATCTCATTTTATTTCCATTCAGTAAATTGTGATTATTCAACATTTTCTTTTCATAATTGAATTTCATTCAGTGGAAAAAGGTGCACTGACTGTCTGGCCTCTGTGTGTGTGTGTGTGTGTGTGCGTGCGCGCGTGTGTGGTTTTGAGTGAGAGAGTGTGGGAGGTGGGGTGATGGGTGGATTTATGTGGCTGGTGGTTTCTGGGGATCTAAAAAAGGTGCAAGGACATGAGCTGATTGCTTTGCACAATGCATTGGATGACAGCCAGCTGCTTAAATGTCACATGATTGTAACAATAACTCTGATGAGACAGCTCATCCGAAAAAGCAACAGCTGCTGTGTGTGCATATGAGTGTATGTATGTGTGTAATTTTGACATCAAATTGTTTTGAATCACAGTCTAAAGGCTTCAGCTTGGTACTGACACACGGCACACCTCAGCAGTACCTCAATAATCTGCCTGACTTCAGCACAGGTACCACGCTGGGACTGTTTGACATTGAATATGAAGCCCCATGTTCAAATGCAGTATTCAGTTGCAGGTTCAGTCCAGTATCCATTGTTGCTTGCATGTCCACTATCTACTACTAGTACTTTTCATCAAAACATTGTTTTGTTGTGATGTTGTATAATCACATTGGTGTTAAAGAACAATTTGTTGAACAGTCAGACTACTATGGTTCAATGACATTTTAATTGGATTGTTTATGCACGTTTGTATATTGTCTATTGCTTGCTGTTGCGTTATTAGGCCATGACAAAAAGGGAATGGCTACTGGTTCAGAACAAGACTGGAGGCAAGCAAACAGATAGGTCTGGGACAAATGAAGTGTAGGGACCATACAAACAAATATTACAGTACAACAAGATGTCAAGAGTGAAAACTGTTACTGTTACAAACTATTACATTAAATTGACAGAGCAAATCATGTACTCAGGTTGTCGGACTGCCAGGCTAGTGAGCTGATTGATGCCTGGCGTGCAGACTAAGCCGATGAAGTGAATCAGCAATGAGAAGAGGGCTAAGGAAGAGCCACACCCACAACACCAATGCAGACAAACTAAGTGTCAACCTTTGGTGCAAATATGCTGAAAGACTATCAAGTGTGTGATCCGAAGCTTTTTTTTTTTTTTTTTTGCAGCCAGGCAGCAGTGTTGATTGAAATGTAATATAAAGTCTGGTTGGTTTGTTTATTTAAGTGACAATCACAAGAGGCACTACTGTGGGTGCTGCTTCAAAATCACCAGCATATTTTTGGTGACGTTAATATTGTACATTGCACACACAAAACACACTGTCGAGTCAACAACAAAAGTTTTAGCCTAATATTGCCACGTTTACTTTCTAAGTTTATCAGTAATGTGTGGTGAGGTTCATGGCTGGTGAGGTACTGACTTTTTTGTAATGTTAATACAGGTTAATGTTAATGTTAATACAGAGGATAACTACATAAAAGAAGAAAATAATTCATTTTGGTAAATAAATGATTTAAAATTGTTTTCCAGATACTTCTTCGTCCCATTTATTTTTTTAATTAATTGAAAAACATCTATGTTCTTACCTTTTATCTGTATATGAAGTACATGCACTCTATTTTTCTCTAGGAAAAGTTCTAATACTTTGTTGTAAAAGTCTGATCACCTCCCGGTGAGCTAGGGTATATAATTAGGGTTGGGCATCATTTAAATTTGAACGATTTTGGTTCCTAACGATTCTCGATTCCGATGCTTTTAACAGGCAGGGTCATAAAAGTTTGCATGGTTTAAATGAGGGTGCTAAACAGAGTTCTTCTTGGATAAAATGTCTGAACTTCTCCATGAATTGGTTAATGATATGAACTTTGCTGTGAATTTTACACAGAGCTTTTTTCAAGCATCAATCCATCCATCCATCTTCTATGCCGCTTCCTCACTAGGGTCGCGGGTATGCTGGGGCCTATCCCAGCTGACTTCGGGCGATAGGCGGGGTACACCATGGACTGGTCGCCAGCACATATAGACAAACAACCATTCACACTCACATTCATACCTATGGACAATTTTGAGTCTCCAATTAACCTAACACCGGAGTACCCGGAGAAAACCCACGCACTCATGGGGAGAACATGCAAACTCCACACAGAGATGCCCAATGGAGATTTGAACCCAAACCTTCCAGATCTCTTGACTGTGTGGCCAACATTATTTTCAAGCACTATATAAATATCAAACCATTCAACTTTAATATAAATGTTATGAAATTTTTTTCTACAGGAGTTTCACAAAAGTTTACTTTTGAAGAGCTCCTATAAAAACATTTCCACATATGCTGTTGTTTATGTGTTAGTGAGTGTGTGATGCTACAGGCACTTAAACATAAAAAAAGTAAACTTGAGTGCAGAATATCAAAACAAACAACTCGTAAAAGGTGATGGCAAACAGGGAATAATAATATGCCAGCCTTGTTCACTGTAGTTTTCTTGAAAGCACCGCGTTCATTACTACGAGCAACTGACTTTATATCACCAGCCAAATTAGAAGCAAGCAGACAAAAAGAAACACCTCAATGACGCAACACGAGCTCTGTCTTGTCAAATGCACCGCATATGCAACTAAACAAGTTTACAAAGTAACTTTAGATACGAGCTCAGCTGAGGAAAACCTAAAAAAAAAAAATCTGTCCGGAGTGGAGGCAGTGACCAACGCGACACGAGCCGTTTTCAACTCTGTCTTGTCAAATGCACTGCGTACTCCTCTCTCTGGCTGTAGGGAGACTGTCTAGGGAGGGGTGGTTGCTGTGTGTGACTGGCCAATCACAGAGCGTGAAGAGTGAATACATATGTAGTTACCCAATGAGGATTTTTCTTCATCACGATTACAGATAATGACAAGCTGTACTCGTTTCATGCTTGTACTCGGCAAAAATGCATTAAATGCTCAAAAGTGCTCATCCCTATTCTGTAGCTCCCATCTTTTATTTACACTGAACTTCCACAACATCATCCTTTATTATTTGACTTCCCTGATTCTGAGTTCTTGGAGGAAGTCCGATGTAATGCATTAAAGATGGGGCACTTTTATTTTTACATCATGTTGTTCGTGCACCCTCCTTTGCGTATCCTCGTGTTGCAAATGTTGCATTGAGACGACTGCTATTTTTTGATTAAGTTAAGTTAAAGTTTTTAATCACTTCTTCTTCGTGGGGGCTCACCAGCTTCTTCTTTGTTGGTGTTCGCGGCTATATTTTCCGGTCGGCGAAATGGGCATTGAAACAGAAGAATCAAAATTTTAAAATGTGAACGATCTTGGCAGAATAGCAATGTTCATCCCAGTTCCCATTGATGCTCGAGACTCAATGCCCAAACCTATATAAAGTGGTTTGCCCCCTTCCTGATTTCTTATTTGTTAAGGTGACCATAGCACCAAGTCTGGCCTGAGGGTGATGGTTGCAATGTCTGCAATTTTTCTGCTCAAATTAATTAATGAATGAATTTGCCTGCCAAGATGGAGTGTATATACAGGTATATATATATATATACAGGTATATATATATGTACACATACTGATGTGCATTACAATAACACTTCCAGCACACACATGCCTGACGCTTTTGGGATGAAGTAAGTACTGCAAGTGCCTCTCGTATGACAGTTCTGTGAAACGTATTGTCTGATGAGCAAGAATAACGAGTCACACTTACATAAAATAAATTACGTATCTTGTAGAAAGTCGTGCTGTATAATAAATGTTTCTGCAAAATTACCGGTATATTATTGGTGACAAATTGATGACAAATAGAAAATAGAAACTGGCACACACCATGAGCCAACTTAGAGTGCACTCATATTGTAGGCAGGGCTTGCTCACTAAGCCGAGAAGCCACGCTCGTGGCAGCCTCGTCTGAGGTTTCTGCTCTATATTTTATCAGGAAATGTCACATTCAGCAATGAAAATCCTCAGTTGAAGATAACCCTATACTATAAAATATACCTGTATGTATAAATATAAAATGAAGAGGAGTTGTGGACCAAGAACCAAGTCCTGGGGGACACCATGGGAGACAGGAGGCATGGCAGATATGTCGTTGTCGTAGTAATAATTTGTGATCTGTTGAAGTATGATCTCAATTAAGAGAGGGCTGTGCCAGTAATAGCAAGGCTGTATTTGAGGCAGGTGGAACCTACTGTAGGTTTAGACGGATACAAAATTTGGGGTAACCAATGTCAAAAGGATAGCCAAAGGTCATTGGCCATTTTGATGATTGTGTTCTTTGTACTGTGTTTAGAGCAGAAATTATATTGTGTGTTAAATAAAATAAAAATATTATTTAATTTGCGGCTGGGTTTCATGCGAGAGGATGTTGAGGACATTGTCTACAATATCCCCACACTCTTTGACATCTGTCACATGTGAACAAATCTTGCACGGACCCCAAATCAACGTACCCCAAATCTGAACATTCTGCTGTCAAGCCATCCTCGTGGAGTCTGTGTCTGATGGTTTGAGCAGAAATAAGCATAAAAGTGGCATGCTGTGGGTCTATTTGTAGGGCTCTGGCATTGCTCCACCTGTTCCTCCTTGCAAGTTCTGCTGCTGGGTTTTTACCCCCACCCACTTCTTCTGGTGTAGTGGTCTGTCTCACGTCCATTATATCCTCCGTTCTTTTTAGATTTCAGTTCTCCCCGTTGTAGTGCTGTAAGCGTGACGTGCATAAAACAATAATTAGCATTTTTGTACAGCTTTTTGTAGGCTATTCAAGCTTGATAATACAGCTTGGCTTGTTTAAAATCTTGGCCATACTTAAGTTTTAGGGGTTAAAACCATGGATCACTGTCAGATAGAATCAATCGCATATAAAGCTCATGGTGAACAGCAGATGTCCAGAAGTCATTTCCTTGACAATGGAACAGCATACTACCAAAGTGATAGACATACCACTCTCTCTAAGAAACTGCTGCTCATGTCCTGGAATTGGAAATGTGCTAAACACGGTGAAAAACCAATCTCATTTTTCATAATCATGCCTGGGACTTTTTTCTGTCTCCAAATGCAGGAGTGACATTAAGCCCCACAGCAGCAGGATTGGCCCATAGTTAGATGTGTGCTATATGGGACTTGAGCCTTTTTGAACACACACACACACACACACACACACACACACGCGCGCGCGCACAGAGAGAAAAATCATTTAAAGCTCAATTTTAATTCCTTAACTGTTAAATACAATGCCAAAAATAACATGCACTTAATTCAGAGCTGCAACTTAATTAGTTGAAGATTAAGTTGCTTTTTATGGCATTAAACATGTTTGGTACTCTGTATTGACTTAAGATTGTGCAAGGAAATAATTTAGCACTTTTTGAATGTGGTCTTTCATTTTAAGATATAATAATTAAACCGAATGTATCTGTTTGTGTAAAAATGTTCCTCTTCTGAACTGGATAATTACTGCCTACTCTGCGCAGAGAGATTAAATTAAATGATTGAGTAGGTCGTATGTTACTATTGTCTTTTTTCTATCACCAGTGTAGAAATGGCATCTGGTAGTATTTAGCAAAACTAAAGTTGTGTAACAGAACTAACTAAAAAAAAGTTGTTCCTTTCATTATCCATCAATGAGCGTGATGTAAATGTTCCAGCTCAAACAAACATCTACATTTGTAGGTTGGTGTGGGTTAAGGCCGCAACACTAGCCCATGTTGTTATTAGGGATTATTGTGCCTGTTGAGCGATAATTCAAACCTGCAGTGTTGCTCTGGCGATCAAGTCTGGTGCTTGTGTGCCTCACCAAACATTACAGTAACATTACTGACACCTAGTGACCAGTGTAGAATACTACATATTATTCACAGTCTTTGAATGCGTCTTCTGAATGCCGTATATTAATTAATAAATTTTGAAAAACCGTGATACATTGAAGCCGCAAAATTAGAAGCGCAAAGTGGCAAGGGATGACTGCAATGCAAATCCAATCCAATCTGTTCCGACACCCAAAAATGTTAACACAAAACACTTCTTTATAGTTTTACAATTATAGGTTTATATGCAGAAAACAAGTCAATATGTCTGACTGACTATGAAGACTTGGCTGTTAACTAAGACTGCTACGAAGCAGCAAGATCCACACAGACACCACCTTTGTGTTTTGCTTTGAGTTATGTCTTGAATTCAATAGTGTTTCTCACCTTCTCTTTCAAAGTGCTGGCACTCGCAACTTTGTTTGGCTCAATTTTGGGTTATTTTGCAGCCATGATCAATAAGAAAAGCAGAGACTTCTGGCGTAGTTAGCAAAGAACTATAGCGTTGACGACTGATGACGGCATATACTGTATATTTCCATCCTAATAGCAAAAGCTGTCTTCTAACAGGGACGTTTTGTGGTAAAAATATGTTACCAACACAGTTGGACTCACACATTTTATTGATAATAAGATAAGGCAAGACAATGTATGCCAACCGAGGCAAAATGTTTTGCCTAAATTTTTAATCCCTTGTTTATTGCAGTTAATTAGTTCCAGACCCGACATTGATAAGTGAATTTTTGAGAAGATTCCTTAATTATAAATCACATATTTTTGTAGTTAGAGCATATACAGTAAAACCTGTTTACAACCTTCTAAATAAGGTTTTAAACATTATTAGAGCATTCTAGACATGAATTAACACCCCTATAACCACCTTTACACTCGTATTACCCAATACAGTCTCTCACTCCCTCGCTACATCACGGTTCGAACAGCATTCCCTCACTCTATTATGGTTTTAATGAATTAATTAATTGATCTTTGTTAACTGTGGCCTATTGTTAGTAAAAAAAATATTGAAAGATAAGTTATATGTAGTATTCTGGTCACTAGGCATCAGTAATGTTGCGTACATGTTACATACCTTCAAAAAAAGATTTGAAAAACTACTCTTAAGTTTAGAATATAAATTGGAGAGGCTAACTAGTAAGCTTGGTAGCTTGCTATGCGGCGACCGTCTCTTATGTCCTTGCAGTAATCACGTAACCTGTGCAATGTTATGTTAAGAAAGAATAATAGGAGTGTAAAGGTGACTATGAGGGTGTTATTTCATGTCTGCCGGGCTCTCATGTTAAAAACCATATTTAGAAAGTCATAAACAAATTGCCTATGCTCTAACTACGGAAATATTACATTGATTGATATTGTATTGTACTTTGCGAAAATTCACTTATCGCAGTCGGGTCTGGAAACAATTAACTTCAATAAACGAGAGACGACTGTATAGTAGACATAATAAGTATTCTGTCCCCTGCGTGCATGGCTGCACAAAGTCTTTCGCATTAAAAAGTGAATGATGACACAGATGTAGAAGTAAATTTGAAAGCTGTTTACTTTTGGTCTTTGTCACAATGTTCGCAATGGTAGAAGACTTATCTTGAAACTGACAACAAAAACAACAATATGTTTGATATTCACAAAAATACATTATATATGAAAATATTTGGTCAAACACAAAGCAAAATTAGCAGCTGTGTTACATACAGATCAAAATCTGAATTGTTAGCATTTGCCAATACATTTAAATAGCTGCTATAATATTTGCCAACTATGACCTGCGTAAATACAAGATACAGAATACACTTGCAAACAATGCTTCTTCAAGGATCAACAGTGATGGATACAAAGGACAGGCACAATACTGTATGTTTGAAGTACAGATGGTCGAGTATTAGCCGAGTCATTTAAAACTCGTTTTTTACTGACCCGGGACTTGCGGGCACTGTCTCTGTTAATTGCATTTGTATAAATGTATTACCGTTGTGGAAAAAGCATCTGATCTGCTCCGTGCCTCAAATCAGTGGTTCCCAATTATTTTCAGTCATGTCCCCACTGGAGGACAGAAATGTTTTTGTTTCCCCCCGATTTTAAATACTATTGAGAAACTGATAATATCTATTTACCTATCTCTACTGTACAGACTGAACTCGAAACTGAAACCAACAAAATGCAACAAAATTAAGGGCAGTGAAGCATGCAAGCATGCAAGTATGACAAATTCATACATGTTGGCAGGTCTGCACTAATACTGAAAGTCCTCCCTGCCTCTCAGCCCCCTCCCGGCAGTGCACTGCGCCCCCACAGGGTGCCCGCTCCAGTATTTGAAAAGCACTGCCTCAAATCAACTCTCCTTTCAACTTCCTGTTTCTGTTTGAGCTTCTCGCTCGCTAACGCCGAGCCGAGCACTCGAAGAACCCGTGAACCTATACTCACTAGACTCACCAACGCCGGCATGAGGGGGCCGACAAGTGGTTTGTGAGCCTGACATGGGCTCACGAGTGAGTCGTGTAGTGAGTCGTGCTTGGCTCACGGGTTTAGTGAATCGGGTAAGTGGACGTGTTGCGTATGTGCGAGTTTATTGGGTGACGTAGATGCCACATTGAGTGCTGAATCATAGGCCGACGTTACCGCCATACTGGATGTGGCAAGAGAGAAAAGGGACGATATCTCCTTGATGTTCTGCATGGAATTGTACAACAGTCCAAACAAGCTCTCATGGGTAAGGCTGAAAAAAATACTTTTGATTGTATTTGACCATTATACAGTAACATCATTTTACGAACAGAATTTGTTGCTGTGGCATAATACTGTGGATTCCCGCAGTGAAACCTGTCTGCAAAAACGTTGTAGAAAGGCGCTTTGTTACGTTTTAGAAAGGCACGTCATTAAGTTTGGTCCATTTTCTTGCATTTGTCAGTAAACGTGTAGTCAGTAGAAAGTATCAAGTTTACCATCACTAGTTTGTAAAGGCGATTCTGATTCTGACATTGCCACACGCAAGCCAGCAAACAAGATGGCTGCTCTGACCTTTGACCTTCACCATGTGAGCATAGCAGCCAATGAACCTTTGACCCTCAAACCAAGAGAACTTTCCTACACCACCACAAAGAGGCAACAGAGTGTAACTCTTATTGTAATGTTACAGTTACAAGAGTTAATATTAGTAGTTAACGTTAAAGACATACATTTTATTACGGATTTTTACTAGAGATTATTGTGCCTGCAGCT
This sequence comes from Dunckerocampus dactyliophorus, assembly GCF_027744805.1. Classification (NCBI taxonomy): domain Eukaryota; kingdom Metazoa; phylum Chordata; class Actinopteri; order Syngnathiformes; family Syngnathidae; genus Dunckerocampus; species Dunckerocampus dactyliophorus. Next base: position 18,670,034 of record NC_072821.1, read on the forward strand.
ATCAAGGCTGGTGTTTGTGTGTCAGTAACATCACTGACACCTACTTACCAGTGAAGAATACTACATATCACAGCATCTTTGAATTCTATTTATATTTTAATTCATATAGCCATTTTATGCTTGAAAATGCTTAATGTAGGCAAAAAATATGTCAAATTTGCTTCAATACGCATATTTTTTTGTTACTAATAATAGGCCGTAATCCACAATGAAACAGAATGATTTATTCATTAATATATTTTTGAAACACTGAGGGAGTGAAGCCACAAAATTTGAATCGTAGTGGCGAGGGCAAACTGTAAAACGAAAAATACGCTAACCAAAGCGTACTCTAAATGAGGTTCCACTGCATAATTATAAATGTTTTGTAACATGGAGTTATCCACGCAAAACACACACTAGAATAATTATAACACAGAGGGAAGCTAAATACATTTTTACACGTCTTTGGTTGTTTGTTCCCTCACCACTTTATGATCGTGTCGGGCACATGAATTTGTAGTTAATCATCAGTAGTCTAAGGTCTTGTCTATACCGGAACATTCCTGGGATTTTTTTTTTTTTGGCGGGTTGAAAAAAACACACAGGCGTAACCACATGACACACCAAAGTATAGAAGAAGAAAAAACACATGCACATAAGTCCATCGTCCTCCACTTTCCAAGACTCATCTAGACTTAAGACAAAGTGGAATTACTTCTACAAGTAATTTTGGAGAGTAAGACAACTAACAAAATGTCAGGAGAATGTCGACTGGAGTTAGGTATGTCTGTCGAAATATTCAGCTATTATATTGGCTTGTTGTCAAAGCTCACTTCTGGTCATCGTTATTGTAAAACAGCAGTTTCGGCAGTATACACGGAAAAGACTCTGGAAGCCATTTAAAAAATATATCGTTTCAGGGCACCCAGAAAGCCGTTTCCATGTGGATGAAAAGCTGAAATGCTAAAATATTTGACCTGAAAACATTTCCATGTGGATAGCCCCTAAAAAACGCAGCCCCATTGCTAATACTGCGTGTGTGACATGGTTCAGCACTCCTGATTCTGAAGGCCCTGGGCAGATTACATTGCTATGACAACAAACAGAAGCTGAAATCTGATTGAACAAAAAAAAAAAATCATGGAACAGATGCTAGAATTTAAGTGGTAAGTGTAGCTTGTGATTGTGGTTAGGCCAGTAAAGAAAGCTTTGTTGTCCCCTGACAGCACACCACTTTTGTATGTGCATCATTGCCCTGCAAATGCCATTAAGAATGATTATGTAGCACTTCACGTGATGACATGACAATCTGACACTTTTACAAAATGCTGATCACTATAAGTGGAAACTGCTGACATACTCTTTATTTTGAAGAACATTCCATGCATTGGACCACAGTAAGGAAATATGAATCCCAGTTTTATTTAAACAAGTCTGACAAACATCCAGTGTCCTTCAGAAAGCCAAAAGCCATGCTATTCAGATTCTTTGCTGCACAATGTGTTTTGATTTGTTTTGTTTTTCACACATTTTTGTACACATGAAAGTAGTTTGTCAGCTCGGTGAGTACATGGAGGTGAAAAACTTGTCCCCTGGTGCGCTTGTGGTTTCTTCTTGGTTCATTTCCACCTTAAATATTGAGACAAGATTGGTGTCAAAACAACACAACTTTTTTTAAAAGGCACTGCAGACTGTCCATGTGGTTTTTTTTTTCGTGAAAAATGTATACATTTGTTCCGCGGTTGGAACATCGTGCTCTCACTCTACTGTGGGTTTTCTAAATAAATTAATTAGTAAGTGATCGCTGTTTCATGGTTTAATACAGCTTATTAGTAGTAAAAATATGCATGTGTGAGCAAATTGTACATATTTTTGGCCTAAATGGAGCATTTTTAATCAGAAAAAAATGCTAAATTAACAGAAATACAAATATAAGGCAGTCATATAAGGCATTCAGAAGATGTGATATGAAATGTAATATTGTATCTGTGACTTGTTGTGTGCACCTGTAAGAAGTAACACCTGGGAAGTGACATGTGCGACATCAGCTAGCTGGAGTGGACTGTAAGAGCTGTGACTGGCGTGAGTTGTAGCTGACAGCAGCTCGTGTGTGGATTTTGACTGAATATGTCCTCTCTGCTTGTTAATAAAGCGATTGAAGTACATCATGAGTCTCTCCTTAACACAACCAGTTTTCTACACTGGTCACTAAGTGTCAGTAACGTTACATTGATGAGACTATAGCCAGCACAGGAAGTACGCTGTCAATGCTAATGTGTCATATTTTATTTTCTATTATTATGTCTACTCTATTGGGTAATACAACTGTAAAAGTGACTATGGGGTGTTATTTCATGTCTCGAAGAAAAACAAGTTTTCAATGCTCTAACTACAAAAACATTCCATTTACAAAGAAGAATCCTACTTTGCGGAAATTTGCGGTTGGGTTTAGAACCAATTAACCGCGATAAACAAGGATTACTGCATACATTTTTCTCAGCATCATGATGATCAGCATACTGTATGTAATTCTCATATACTGTCTAAAGTATAATAGATCAATGAGATAACTATAAGATTACAATGCTGAGGCCTCTTTGCTTACATATTGCTCATCTCATTATCCAGAGTACTATGATCGACTTTGTAGTCGTATCATCAGACCTGCGTCCGCATGTTCTGGACACGCAAGTGAAGAGAGGGGCTGAGCTGTCAACTGATCACCACCTGGTGATGATTTGGATTATATGGTGGGGGAGAATGCCGGACAGACCTGGGAGACCCAAACGTGTAGTGAGGGTGTGCTGGGAACGTTTGGCAGAGTCTCCTGTTCGTCGAGACTTCAACTGTCACCTCCGGCAGGACTTCGCCTGCATCCCGGAGGATATTGGGTCCGAATGGGCCCTATTCCGTGCCTCTCTTGCTGAGGTAGCCGATCAGACTGTGGCCACAAGGTGGTCGTGCCAGTCGTGGCAGTGGTGGACACCAGAGGTCGAGGCGGCCATCAAGCTGAAGAAGGAGTCGTGTGGGACTCCCGAAGCAGCTGATAGGTCCCGGCACGCCAAGCGGCACTGGTGGTCGAGGCAAAAATTCGGGTGTGGGAGGAGTTCGTTGAGGCCATGGAGCATGACTTTCGGTCGTCCTTGAGGAGGTTCTGCCAAACTGTCCGGCGCCTCAGAAAGGGGAAGCAGTGCCCGGTCCACATTGTTTACAGTGGGGACAGGGGCCTGCTGGCCTCAACTGAAAATATAGTTAAATGGTGGAAGGAATACTTTGAGGCCCTTCTCAATCCCACTGACATACCTTCCGTAGAGGAAGCAGTGTCTGAGGACACGAACGCGGACAGTTTTATTACTGTGGCTGAGGTATCTGGGGTAGTCAAAACGCTCCCAAGTGGCAAAGCTCCGAGGGTGGACGTGTTTCGCCCTGAATTCCTCAAGGCTCTGGATGTTGAGGGACTGTCCTGGCTGACACGTCTCTTGAACATTGCGTGGAAGTCGGGAACAGTACCTCTGGATTGGCAGACCGGGTTGTGGTCTCTCTTCTCAAGAAGGGTGGCCGGAGCGTGTGTTCCAACTATGTTCTAACAGGAAGTGCAATGTGGTTTTCGCCCTGGTCGTGGAACACTGGACCAGCTCTACGTCCTTGCAAGTGTACTGAAGGGTACTTGGGAGTTTGCTCTACCGGTCTACATGTGCTTTGTGGACTTGGAAAGGCATTCGACCGTGTCCCTCGCGGTGTCCTGTGGGGGGTGCTGCGGAAGTACGGGATTGGTGGCATGCTACTACGTGCCATTTGGTCCTTGTACAACCGGAGCAGGAGCCTGATTCACATTGCAACAGTAAGTGTAGCCTTTTTCCAGTGAACGTTGGTTGCCCTTTGTCACCGATTCTGTTCATAATTTTCATAGACAGAATTTCTAGGCGCAGCCAAGGCATTGAGGGAGTCCAGTTTGGTGGCCTTAGAATCTCATCTCTGCTATTTGCAGACGATGTGGATCTGATGGCCTCATCGGGCTGTGACCTTCAGCGTTTACTGGGGAGGTTTGCATCTGAGTGTGAAGCTTCTGGGATGAGGCTTAGCACCTCCAAATCCGAGGCCATGGTTCTCAGTCGGAAAAGGGTGGATTGCACCCTCCAGTTTTGGAATGAGGTCCTGCCCCAGGTGGAGGAGTTCAACTATCTTGGGGTCTTGTTCAGGAGTGAGGGAAGGTTGGACTGTAAGATGTAAGATAGGCGGATCGGCGCAGCATCTGCAGTAATGCAGTCGCTGTACCAGACCGTCGTGGTGAAGAAGAGCTGAGCCGGAAGGTCTCAATTTACCGGTCGATCTATGTTCCCACCCTCACCTATGGTCATGAGCTTTGGGTTGTGACCGAAAGAACAAGATTGCGGATACAAGCGGCTGAAATGAGAGATAGAGGAGCTCAGTCATCCAGGAGGAGCTCAGACTAGAGCCGCTGCTCCTTCACATTGAGAGGAGCAAGTTGAGGTGGCTCGGGCATCTAGTCTGGATGCATCTCGGATGCTTCCCGGGTGAGGTGTTCCGGCATGCCCAGCCGAGAGAAGGCCTCCCGGAAGACCTAGGACACGCTGGAGGGATTATGTCTCATAGCTGTTCTGGGAACGCCTTGGTGTACTCTTGCTGGAGCTGGAGGAGATGGCCGTGGACTAGCAATTCTGGGCTTCCCTACTGAGACTTTTGCTGCCACGACCTGGACCCGGATAAGCGGAGGAAAACGGATGGATGGACGTTGAGATGTTGCGCTTTGTTGGGCCATCCTTGCACACACCATAGTTACATGAGGCAAAGCGAAAGTGAAAGTTTTATACATAACTTTCTTGAACACTGCCACAACTTTAAAAAAAAACAAAAAACAACATGTTCAACAATCATTTTACACCATGATTGTAATGGTTCTTTTCTTTAGCCTTTTTTCCTGGTTCTTTGGACTGAGTTGCAATCGGAGAAGTAGTCAATGATCACACACTTTAAAAAGTTTTCAAATTATATCAAAAAATAAGAGCGATATATTTGGTTACAGCGCTGGACTCTTATCATCAATGAGGAAGCTTGAGGAAAGAGTCCAGAATGAAAGTACACAGAGCATAGATAGCAGTTGCTGCCCCTCTCGAGAAAGTAAAAGTGAGCGTTAACCTGCTGTGAGTGAGAACAATGCATCTATTGTGCTTCTGCCAGTAATTTTCCATGAGTGATATCTAGATGTTGTGCAACTCTGATTGTGTTAGGTGGTTTTGTGTGTGTGTGTGTGTGTGTGTGTATTATAAAGGCCTCTATGAGAAGCAATTAAACTGACAGGGCACTGAGCTTTTAGACTGAAAAGTGTAATAATAATAATAATAATAATAAATAATAATAATAATACTGTATCTAATGCGGAATGCAGGGGATTTTCTGTACTGAATGGAAAACTAATGTAATGCATACAGTATACTGTTTGGTTTATAGAAAGTTGCTCATTTTTCTGACAACATTGTGTAAATATAGTAGCATTCATAAATCAAAAAAAGGTGACTGCTACAGTACCACATTTATTACTCTACTTACTCTTGTGCTGGCAATGCAGTACAATGCAATGTACTGTAACGTAGTTGGTGTCTCTCTTTTGTTGTTTTAACACACGCTCTGGGAACGCATATAGACATCCTTCTGCTGAAGTTCCAGCACAGAAAAGTTGCAGACAGAGTAGACCCCATCAAGTTCAAATATGAACATTGGACACCAAACTAACCAAATCATGGTGCAGCGTACCAAACCAAACTGTCCCTTCCGGAAACATGGCGAAAGTAAAGGCATTTTTTCTTTCATAAGGGAAAAAGGGAGGCGTTTATTTGTTGAATTGGCAGGAGAGACATCATTTATTAGTGTAGGGGCCACTTGAGGAAATGATTTTATTCCTAATGTTATCAAGTAATAAATGTCGAGCTGTGGGGCAATGCATTTCACCGCCTGGGGGAAGAAGCTGTGTTTGTTTTAGTTATTAATGTCCAGTATCTTTATCCAGAGGGAAGGGAAGGAAACAGAGAATGTCCAGAGTGAGTGGGGTCTTTTCTAATGTTTCTGGCTTTCTCTCAACCAGAATAAATCCCAGAGAGGAAAGTGTTGTCCCAATAGTCCTATTCACTGCCCTCGCCATCCTGTAGAATTTACCTCAAACTGTTGGATATTTTACCCTCATGTCAGTGTGCCAGTAGAATATACTGGAAAGGACTAGTTTTCACTGTCTATTGACAGTTTCTGTTTAAATAATGTTCCACATTCATTGTATTATTTAAAACAGAAGTACGAGTAAGTATGCTGTTAACAGAAAGCCCTTGAAACATTAATAATGAATGAGGGTAAAACACGTAAGAATAAAAAAAAAGGAGCGTTAGAAATATACGCAAAGTTAGAGAAATGTTTAATGTAATTTAATTAGAATTAGGAAGAAGGACCTAGTGGGTCCTTGCTCATTGTTTTGGTTGAAATTAAGCAAACAGAACCGTGCTTTAACACCACGACGAAATTATCAAGTAAAGCTTTAGAGCAGTGGTTCCCAAACTTTTTACAATCGCGTACCCCTTCAGACATTTGACCTGAAGCCATGTACCCCCTACTCCTGCACACTGTAAATACTGTAAATAAAAGAAAAACTGTAAATAAAATACATAGCAATTTATTATTATTCTTGTGCAATTCCGTGAGTGACAGGCGTCAACAAGTAGTAACAACATACTGTATGTATAACACAATGATGAACACTGTCCAGCCAATGTTTGCACGTATTTACTTATGCAGCCAATCAATTAATTAACAGCTTGTTACATAGTATATGCCGCTGTTTTGCAAGTTAGCATATAGTTAATGGTGTAGCGGAGTTAAAGGAAAACTGCACTGTTTTTGGAATTTTGCCTCACCCACACCCACAATCCTAATGTCCTCTGGTGCTTTTCTTTTGTCAGAACGAACAGAAAAGGGAAAGAAATATATGTTCATGTTTCACATAAGGATTGTGAATGATGGGCAATTTTTTTTTTAAAGTTCGGTTTTCCTTTAAGAGAGCTAAATGCTGCTTGTATTATGGAGAAACTAACGGGCAGTACCACATCCACTCACCCAGCCAAAGTAAAAAAAAAAAAGGTGTTTCAGCTGTCGGAATACGTGCAAACAAAAGGTGAAACTGGGTGTGATTTTTTTCCTTTCGAATGAGAAAGGGCTGCTCTGAAAAACATGCTGCAAAGCCAAAGTAGCAAGCCAATTTTCGGTGTGAAAACTGTGGACTGCAAGTGTAGCGTAACAGTGCATGTTTCATAGGCATGCTTTTATTTTGATGGCCGGACTTACCGGATACAGGAAATTTGTTACCCAAGACACCGGTATATGGTTGTTGTTTTTTCTAGTTGACATTTTTTCTTAATTAAATTTTTTTATTTAGACAAAAGTAGACATATACAACAAATATGGCTTCAATTTCAAGTACATTTCTAGGATGAAATAGTGCCACAACAGGCTGCTGCAAAACAGAAAGGATATACGGAAATCAAAGTATACATAATTACCAAAATAAATGGTAAACAAGACAAGAAATGGAAAATTACATGATAAACTACCATATTTTCATGACCATAAGGTGCACTTAAAAGTCTTAAATTTTCTCCAAAATGGATGGGGCGCCTAATGTGTGCACCAAGTTCCAAAATCTGTTAATGTTGTTGTGTGACTTTGAATAGCGCTCCACTTGACTGACTGGAAGCATTCCCTGCCAACACGCTGTTTATATACCGGTACCGGCACTCCTGATTCTGAAGGCCCTGAGCAGATTACATTGATATGGCAACATAGAGAAGCTGAATTCTGATTGGATAAAAAATTTAACATACACTCCTGGAAGCAGTTCAGCCAAGAATCCCACTACTGAATGAAGATATTAGACTGTTGAGAATAAATTAATATTATTTATAATTGAACCAATATTACAATTTAAGTTGTACATGTCGGTCAGTGCTTCTGATAGTGGTTAGGCTGCGCACTGCTTTTTAGATAATGTCAAGTTAAGTCTAAAGTCCTCAAAATTGTAAAGTTGAGTGACTCGAGTCCACACCTCTGGAATGTGCTGCAGGGGGCAGAATGGCCTCTGTAGCCCAAAACACCAAAAATCTCAGATTATAAACAGTAAAACATAATTTCATCAAAGTACTGTAAGCATGAAATAATACATTCATAAAAATAATGCAATTGTTTTATCCTTGTGATTTACAAAAAAATCTATCTACTATCAATTTACTCAAAGAATCCTAGCAAAAGAACATTGCAGTTTGACTAATTTACTTCCCATTCATTTAATGAAAAAATAAATGATAAACTATGAAATATTGAATTCTACTCTGTATTTTAGTATGACTTTTACCTAAGGCACTCTTTTGTGTCCATTAATAAGATCTTCAACCACATCATCATCAAACATTCATACAATCATACATACAGAAATGCACAAACACATTTGTCCTATTAGCTAGAAACCGGCACAATATCAGTGAAGCAAATCCCCAAGGTAATTAAATACCAAGCCTCTAACTTTATGCAGGAAGCCTAATATACACCTGTGTGATATCTTTTCGGTATTTAAATTACATATAATTTGGATTAATTCTAAGTCTGTCCAGTCAATTTAAAGATCATACTGTATAGGGAGAAACATTTACCACTTAATGACAGTGTTCTATTCCTTACTACCTAGACATATCATTGACCTTAAGGATTGCTGAATAACGTTTGTGTGGTGTAAGATAATTGTGTATACAGTGTATCAGAATGGCTGGACTGTATCAAAACCAAAAGTAAGAGTTAAAGTTTTCAGACTAAAACAATTATTTTCAGTACTAAAGCTCATTTATTGACCAAGTAGTGCAGTAGCCACACAAGCTACATTTTCTGACGTATTTGAGCTCAAGGGCAGTGCAGCTGTTTTGCTGATGCCACCTCCACACACTGACCTTTATGTGTTCTGTATGTGCAGACAGAAGCACTTCTATGATTGTGATATCAGTTACCAATCTTTGGATTGATGCCTTAGACGTGTCTCTTGCATATCCATGAAGAAATGGCTCTTCTGGATGGTGCGGTCGACTTTTCTATATTCCATTCAGTAGACATCGCAGTCTGTTCTGTTATATGCAGAGGGGGTTGATTACTGGGCCTGTTAATGACCCTGCATGCTAATCAGGAACAATGCAAAATGTTCTTACAGCACAATGGATATGGATTTTATGCCTTGCAGACATTTTACTTTGCATACTAAGTCAATTACTCTTCCATCTCAAGATAATTGTCATACAAGGCCATGTTCTAAAGTTGTGAGTTAGCTGGTCGATGACGTAGTTGGGATATTCCTTACCTTAAGCAGTCCTGAAGTCCTGTCCTGAAGCAGCATGGTGGATGAATAGACTGTGATGTATCTCAGATGAATGAGGTATCTGGGATTGATGGTCATATTGTTGCTTTTTTTCAGCATTCTAACAAATTGCCGTTTTCTGCCATTTTGCCCCACGGCTATTTGGTGGTTCATAAAGCCATACATACACAGCAGAGAGAAAAGTGCGGTTCAGTTTGCATTCACACTTGGATTTTTGTCAGTGGACCAAATAATGTCCATCATAGCATATGCATAAAATCGCTCCTCGATTGGACTGTGTATGTGATGTGTACATTATGCGATGGGGTGGGCAAATCAATTGAAATATTGATAGTATCAATACCAAGGATGGTATCAGTATCGGATGGATACTCGCACATTTGTGATTTCTACTCAGCTTTCTGTTGGGTTTTACGAACCACCACCTGGTTATGAAGTAACTCATTTTAAGTACAATTAGTATACTTTTACCAAAGTTAAATAAATGAAAATATAACTCGGAAAATATATTCGGAAGAAAGATGCTGCTTTAATATCAGGTGTGCTGCACTGGTTTTGTCATTGGTCGCATTTAGTGAAATCATACCCAGCGTTGAGATGTCGTTGTGGCATTGTGGGCATTCATACTTACCTCACTCCGTACTACACCTCAGTCCACCAAATTCATTCAGCACAGCATCTTGAATGCGTTTGACTTTCTGCTAGTTTGTGCTGCAGAAACACTGGCTTTTCCAGTATGGAAGAACGGCAGTGACAAGCCCTTTCTGGCACACGCACAACTGACCCCTTCATCATGCAGTGGTACTCCCGTGCATCCCGTATAACGTTTGTATATATTTTATTGTCCGATTAGCAAGAATAATGACATCACACTTATATTACATATATTACACAGGCTGTAGAAAGTCATGGTGTATAATAAATGTTTCTGCAACATTATATTACAATGGCAACATGCTCACAAACAGAAAATGACAAACACAAACTGCCAGGCGCCATGATCCAACTCAGTGTACAGTGTCCAATGTGACGGTAGACAGGCACACATCAGGAAATGTGCAAATTGTCACGCTCTTCAGTGACACTTGTAGCCTGTTGTAGTTTTGTGCTTCTTTCCATTTATGTTGTATGTTATTGCTCACTTCTCCTCTGTTGACTTGTTCAGATTCTGACACCTCCTGAGCTGGGCGGAGCTACTGGTTCCATGCAGCTGTTTTCAATCAGCACCCTTTTTAGTCTCCTCATCTGCAGCCAGCCAGCACTGGATTATTTTGCATGGTTGCCCTTCCAGACCATGTGTATCTCTCCTGCTACCACTTACCTTTATCCTCCTGTTGCAGCTCATCTCGCCACTCCGACTAGCTCAGTCGTCCTGCTGCACCAGTTATCCGTCCAGCTCACGTGGTAGTTCCATTACCTTTTTGTTCAGTGCTGTCCTTTTGTTTTGCCCACGGTGCCCTCCTTAGTTTTTGCACCGTCGCCCTGATTTCCTGTTTTTTGCCTCCTCTGTTTCTACATTAAATATATCTTGAACTTTTGGACTCATCCCTGTGTCTGCATTTCGGGATCCAAGAAACACGGCTCCCTGTGCCTGACACAAATACAGCGATTTTTACTTAAGAAAATGTTTAAAATGATTGCACTCACACAGAAAATACTTTTAAATACAGTTAAATTGAGAAATTTTTATATCTGCTTCATGTTATTATTATTCTTTTTTTCATCATGACTGGTAAGGCCCAGTCCCTGCACGTCACTGTATCTGTTAATAAGTGTGTATATGTACACTCGCAAATGATAAGCATAAACCAACAATTGCTGCAGTTATAGCCCATTTTTCAAACACATTGACTACCATTACAGTCTAACAACTGTGGTGTCTGGTGCTGTGATCATAAAGCCATTTAGAAAAAGACACCAGTGGTAATCTAAGAGCTGATGCACACAGACATTCCATTATTTAAGCGCTCTCATCAGAAGTAACACTCCCTACATAAATGACTGCTGCTCAGTCATTTACTGAGCACTTTTCACAATTCTAAAAATGAGCAGGTGTGTACAGTTAAAAGTACATCAAAAAGGCATTTCAGTTGCTGTCATAGAAATTGTTGACGACAAGAAAACTGCTGTATGTATTTTCTGTTTACAGAGCGTGGGCTTGAATGGAATTGGCATCACTCACCCAGTAATTTTTTAATGATTAAGTCTGTTCTTCTGTATGCATCTGAAACATGAAAATATGCTAATGTCACAAGAGATGTGCTGGATTTGAGTCGTCAAAGAAAGGGTAGAAGAGGCAAAGGCACACGGCGCAGAAGGACCTTCAGTGAGCTAAACTTAATTTGCCGGTCCTGGGAGGAGGTCAAGAGGCTGGCAGCAGATCGAGCGGGTTGGAGCATTCTGATGGCCGTTTGCCCTACAAGGGAAAAGGATGAAACAAGAAAGACCCCCGCCCACCCAGTCACTCACCGGGGCCTTTTCATGATAACAGAAACAAAAAAGGGAGAAAATACATCACAACATCTTCTTCTGATCAATGTGATGGCTGTGTCACACTAAAGGGGATTATTTAGGTCAGGTGGAGTTTAAATCAATCTAAAGACGGTGAGAAAAAAGATGTGGAGGCACATTACCACAAGACAGAAGGGAAGTAACAGTTATAAAGATGAGGCAGATGGAACATAACAGGGTTTAGGTGCCGATTGAAAGTGTTACAAATAATTTTCATTTGAGCTGCGTACATCCTTTTAGTAATTCTTTATTCAGCAAGTCTCAAAATTCTCGATATAATATACCGTAAATTCCGGTGTATAAGACGCTACTTTTTTCTCAAACTTTGAACCCTACAGCTTATACACCGGTGCGGCTACCTTTTCCCATGATGCTTGGTGTGGTCATGTTCTAATCTTGTGACATCTCCTATACTTCAGAACTACTACGAATCGTTTAAATACGGATTTTAGAAAACGCTATTACTAAGATAGTCCATCATAAAGGGCAAAAATAAAGCAAAACAAACAAACAAGCAGAAAACGATGAAAAGCCACTATTCTTGGCGTTCGCTAACCCTCTGCTCTCGTTGAGTGGAGCCGGTTATGCATGCACACACTCCAGTTTACAGTGAGCACAATTCATACTAAAATCAAACGTAAAACTGATTTGGATTAGTCAATAAACACCATAAATATACCGCCAAGTTTCCAAAGCCTGTTATGTTGAATGAAAACAAAAAAAAGAGGGGACGTATTGCAATTTGTGCAGCGATGGCGTTGACACATACAGTACAGTACTTGCATCTGCCGGGGGATCCACGCACTATGATGACTCAAAGGCGGCCACAAAGGTGCTACTGTACTGTGGTTCTTATGAAGTTCTGAGGATAACTCCAGTAGAAATAATGTGTAATATCCAGAAATTTCACAAGTGACCTTACGTAAACGTACACGTCATATCTGCTTGCATATACTATACATCAATAAATATAAATACAGATACATTAAAGCATATAAAACAAAACATAAAATGCTGCGTTGTTCTTTTGGAGATGAATAAAGTAATCTATCCAGCTAACACTGACTACCGATATTCTTCTTCTTGTTTACAACGGACGAGTCGCAACCAACGTTTAGGTGCATACCGCCACCTACTGTACCAGGATGTAGATGCGTTCTTGTTTTTCTTTTTTTTTGTTTATAGCCGGTCGCAACCAATGATTAGGTGCATGCCGTCACCTACTCTACCGGAATGTAGACGTGTTGTGCACATTCAAAGTAGGTAGTGACAAGCTTCCATCATAGAACATACGCAAAGAAATTGTTGTAAATTGATGCCGCTTTCAAGTTAAATGGATGGATGGATGGATGGATGGATGGATATGGATTTGGCTGTCAAGACAAGGAAACATGGCTGCTTCGCCTATGACTACTGCCAGTTGAAGGAGGACACAGCTCACTGAAAAAGAGAGAGAGCCGACAACGTGTGTGATGAAAGAATTAGGACGCTGTTCAATTCTGACATGGAAGAGGGTAGGTTATTGTTATCTACTGTATGTTACATGCACTATTCAGCACTGTTTTCAACTGGCTGTTAAACTAGCTGCCGACGATATCCAGCTCTCCATAGCTACCAAATCCATAACTGCCTCCATATGAAGTACTCTACACTGGTCACTAGGTGTCAGTAATGTTACTGTAATGTTCCGTGAGAGACACATACACCAAAACAACAAGCTTTTATTGCAGGATGTAATTATCACACAACAGGCACAATAATCCCTAATAAAAACACGGGCTACTGTCACTCAACTCTGAACCCCTGACGTCACCTCCTGTCCGCCACTCACTCTGTTCCCCTGGGGAACACATTTATAGCAAGACACACAAGCATGAGTCTTATTTATGTCTTAAATGGCTTATTTAGTCTTATTATGTCTATTATATTGGTTAATATGAGTGTAAAGGTGACTATAGGGGTGTTAGTTCTTGTCTAGAAAGCTCTAATGCTAAAAAAAAAATATTTAGAACGTCATAAACAGGTTTTCTATATTCTAAGTACAAAAATATTCCATTTATAAGTAAGGAATTCTACTTTGCGGAAATTCACCAATTAAGCACGATAAATGAGGGATTACTGTACATCGCTTTCACCCAGGAAGCCATTCTCGTCTGGACGTTACTATTTGCTGATCCAGCACTGTGTGGATCCAATTTTTTTTTAACCTGCCAAAAAAAACAAACCAGCAGCGACCCAAGTATCACAAGATTTGGTGTTGAATATGTGTTTCCAAGATAGCTGAATAAACACGCAATGCTGGGAGTAGTCTGTTCACATCTTCATTACTACCTCAAGATTCAACATGCCAAAGGGTAAAATACGAAAGTTTGTTGTGCGCAATATTGTACGATAACTGAGGCAGAATTTTTACGAAAAACCGAGGTTTGACTTGATTTGATTTCTCAAATATTTATGATGATTATTAGGAAATCCTATAAAATAATGGAAAATTCAAGAAAAAAACAAAAGACAAAAAAGATCGACGGTGATTATAATGAAATAAATTAATGAATAAACAGTCATCGCCATGCTGTTTTTTTCTAGAGTTTCACACTATCTATCCAGTTTTCATTTGCAAATACCTAGATTGATTTGTGAAACAATCTTTTATGTACTTCTGGCCTCCCCCCCCAAAAAGAAAACAACATCATTGGTTATCCAAAGAATAGCTTTGGTGCAAGATCTTTTGCAGACAAATTCTAAACGTGTGCATTGACATCAAAGTTACTGTAGACTGTCTCTCTGAGTGAATGTATATTCTGTTCATATCAGAATATGAAATCTCGGAAGGATACACCTGTGGAATCTAATCATATTACAGCTTCATCACTTTGTCGGCAGCAACAACCTCTGTCTCGGGTTTCCACACAGTGTTATGACCTCATCATCTCACATGTACAAAAGGGACAAATTAAATTAGGTGGAGTAATGAAGCAAGGTACATTTCATAAGAAGCCTCTCTCTTCATTGTTCCCCAAGTCATTGAATAGACTAATCTGTGCTGCTTGAAATCCCCTCTCACTTAAATTCTGTCTGTTTCCATGAGTTCTCAAGGGCCTATCTTTTCAAACATGACTCCTCATTGGAGTCCGAGAACAAACCTGAAATGGTACAAAGTGACACTATAGGCTGGGGTCGACAGTGCCATAGAACGAACACAGAGTGCCATCTATCAAATTAACAAATTTGATTGACTTTTTCCAAGAGGGCATTCTCAGGTACTTAAATCTGTACTGTCCTGAAAAGGAAGGAGAAGGGGAGGAGCCAAAAGGTAAAGAGACGCTCTTAGTAGAACAGTGATATGACTGTAAACGATATATGTAATTAATGACACACTTACTCCTAATTAAAACCTCTTAGCTCTCACTTCACAAGGTTGCACCAGCTGGTAGACAAGGTTCTTGTGGAGAGATGAGGGACATGCATTTTCTGTGTATCACACAGCAGCACCTGCTTTTACCTACACATGCTACTACTGGAATCATATCTCATTAAGTCAATAAATTAACATTCTCCTGGGCCAAGGAGGAAAGACATGATTTTGTCATCACAGTGTGAAAATACCGCATGGCTCCTTGCAAATTATGCAATTGTGTGATTCAGTGAGACAACCACTTGTAAAAATGACTTCATCCACATCTCCAATTGGAAGATTTTTACTACCTTAAAATGTCCTGAGTTTAATAAATGGTTAGGCGCAGGAATAACAGGAGCAAGTGCAGCGTGCAAATCCAAAAAAAACAACCCAGCAGAAGCGCCGAGAGAGGGAAAAAAAAGAGCAACGAGAGAGGGGGAGAACGAAAGCCCAACACACAAGAGGAATCATAACACAATGCCCCCAGATAATAAAAGCTACATGGGAACAACAAAGGGCGATCAACTCGCTCACTTGAAAAAACAATAGGAAACAGCCAGTAAGAGCCATTTAGTATTAAAATTTAATGTAGGTTCAATAAAATATTCTGTTGTCTTTAAACAGAGCAGACTACACAAACCGTCCTGTGGGACTTGCATACTGGCACTTCATGAATACAATCTCACTACTCTGGCCTTCCATCTTCACCACTGATAATCCATCCACTAAATCCCTTCCAAACTTCCTATACAACATCGCGCATGACTTAAGCATATTCAATGTTTTTCCTGGATATTATTAGTCATAGTAATCAAGGGGTACGTTCACATTAAAGGGTACAATGACCAATTCAGATTTTTTGTTTAAATCTGATCGTTTTTTTTATGTGGTCGGAACTGACCTGCAGTGTGAACGTAGCCTAAAACAGTGATTTTCAACTGAACCGATTTCAGTGGGTTACGGTCATTTTTCATGTAGTGAGTTGTAGTAGTAGTAAACTCGCTGTCATATAAGAAGACCAATGACGTGTTGCTAGTCTAGTGCCATTAAGATTGTGTCAGTCCTGTATCTTTTTGAGCCTTAGGAAGTGTTCGTAAGTATTTTATGCTTATTATATATCAGCTGTTTAAGTGGAACGTGCATCTTACTTATCTATTTCATTGACATGTTTGGAGGTTTGAAATTGCCATGTACAATCGCTAGCGCGTATATGGGATTTTCAATGGAAATTAGCATCAAACTACCGCAGTCATTTAAATCAGTGTCACGTCTTGGCGTTGGCATTGTGGCAACCACCCTTAGGGTGCAGAGAACAGGAGACCCGATTGCAGGTAAAGTATATATTTTTATTAAATTGCTGCAATGCAGTGCAGGATACCAGCAAAGACCGAGTTCCAGTAGTGTGGCAAGCTACAACAAACAGAAATGTTTTCGCAGTCTCCCCCCCGAAATAGCATTGAGAAACTGATATCTATTTATTTATCTGTACTGAACAGACTGAACTTGAAACTGAAACCAACAAAATGCAACAAAATAGAGAGCAGTGAAGCATACAAGCATATTTAAGAGTTAAATTGCATGCTGAGTACAACAAATTCATACATGTTGGCAGATCTGCTCTAATGTTGAAATGCCCGTGCCACTATTTGAGAAGCACTGGATAAAAAAAAAACAATTGTTCCTGAAATGTTCATTGAACTTGTTTTGTGATTGCACACTCTTATTTAGCACTACTCAAATTCAAACACCACTGTCTAAAATATTTGAGATGAAAAATGTCCCCAATTTTGGTCGCAGTTTGTCATTTAGGGATGATAGTGAGTCCTGCAGCCAAACCAGTTGAGAACCACTGTCCTAATGAATGTCGATAGATCATCCATCAATCCATTTTCTACCGCTTATATGGCTCCGGGTTGGGAGGGCAGGAGTGTCAGTAGGAAAGTACAGACTTCCCGGTTTCCAGCCACCTCTTCCACTTCCATCGGGACGACAACAAGGCGTTCCCAGGCCAGCTGTGAGACATGATTCCTCCAGCGTGTACCAGGTCTGCAGGGCCTCTTCCCGGCTGGGCATGCCCGGGACACCTCACTAGGGAGGCGTCCAGGACGCATCCGAACTAGATGCCTGAGCCACCTCAACTGGCTCCTCTCAGTGTGAAGGAGCAGCGTCTGTACTCTGAGCTCCTCCTGGATGACCGGGCTCCTCACCATACCTCTTAGGGTAAGTTCAGCCACCCGATGAAGGGAAATAATTTCTTGTATCCGTGATGTCATTCTTTCCGTCACGAATCAAGGCTCATAATCAAAGGTGGGGGTGGGAACACAGACCGGCCGGTAAACTGACAGCTTTGCCTTCCGGCTCAGCTCTCTCTTCATCAGCAGATGCTGTGCCAATCCGCCTATCGATCTCGCACGCCAACCTCCCCACACTCGTGAGCAAGACCTCGAGATACTGTAACCCCCCCATGCAAGACCTCACTGCCAACCCGAAGGGTGCAATCCACTCTTTTCTGACTAAGAACTATGACCTAAGATGTGGAGGTGCTGAGTCTCATCCCAGAAGCTTCACATTCAAACCGCAATACCTCTCTAGTCAACGCTGAAGGTCACAGCCTGATGAGGCCATCAAGACCACATCATCTGTGAATAGCAGAGATGAGATCTTAAGGCCCCCAAACTGGACCCTTGCGATTCCTTGGCTGCATCTAGAAATTCTGTCCATGAAAGTTATGAACAGAATTGAGGGCAGCCTCTGCGAGGCCAACATTCACACAGAACAGGCTCGACTTACTGCTGGCAATGTGAACCAGGCTCCTGCTCCGGTTGTACAAGGACCGAATGGCACATGGTAGCGTGCCACCAACCCTGTACTCCCAGAGCATTCCCCACAGGACACAGCGACGGACACGGTCGAATGCCTTTTCCAAGTCCACACAGCACATTGGTAGATTGGTTTCGCAAACTCCCATGCAACCTCCATTGCCCTTGAAAACAATGTTCCCGCTAATTTTTTATGTGTCTGAGCATACACATAAACAACCTGAGCATCGACCTCTGTGAACCTGAGAACCTGAGGTAGCCCAATTTCCATTTTGTGGTATTTTGTATATGAGTGGATTCAAAAGGTAAGCAATGAGTATTTCACAATATAATGTAGCTTTCTTTTTTGTCCTCCTCATACAAAACAAGCTGTAGAACTATCTCATCCAATTTCTGATCTGAATCTTGTAGGAAACACCTAGATTATCATTTCATTTTTCATTTCTTTTCTTTTTTACTATTTAGTTTGTAAATTCTGTATGCTTTCATTTCCTTATTTCCTTTGTGTTTTGCAGCAGCCTGTTCTGGCATCATTTCATTCTGGAAATTTACCTGAAAGCGATGCCACATTGCTGTATATGTGTAATTTTGTCTAAATAAAAAATAAAACAATCTTTACAGGAAAAAAACAACCACCCTGCAGCAGTCATCACTCGGGCAGATGCGGCGTAACACTTCCCGTATTCGGTCATCAAGTCCGGCCATCCAAAAAAAGCATGCCCCAGTACCACAAGCATGGTTAAGCCACTCTTTTAGTCCACACTTTTCACTCAGAAAACTGGCTCAGACCAGCCCCTTCTTCTTCGAAAAAGAACAACTCTCACCCATATTCAACTCTTGTTCATCTGTTCCCACATACTCTGACAGCCTGTCCACCTTAAAAAACCTTGTTTTAACTTCAACTTGGTGAGTGGATATGGCATTGCCCGTTCATTTCAACATTATACGGGGTTAGCAAGCAGAATTTAGCTCCCTTTAACTCACCTGCACCAGTAGCTATACGCTAACCTGCAAAACAGCAGTATGTACTACGCAACGCACTGTTAATGAATTGATTGGCTGCGTAAGGAAAAACGTACCAAGAGGATTTCATCATTGGCTGGACAGTGTTCGTCATTGTGTTGTTACCACTTGTTGCTGCCTGTCATTCACGGAGTTGCATTGCAAAATGGTACAGAATAAATTATGTTTATTTAATTTACAGTTCAGGTAGGATTTGATTTTGTTGCGCTGCAAGGATTTGTTGTGCACTGAGAACATAAGATCAGTGTGCGATGTTGCAATGTTGCTTGTAAGGGTGTAGAGCTAGTCCAGTGTTCTGTGACCAGGACGAAAACCACATTTCACCTCTTGTAGCTAACGGTGGTACCCTTCTCACCAGTACTCCGGAATAGACTTTCTCAGGGAGGCTGAGGAGAGTGATCCCCCTATAGTTGGAACATGCCCTCCGGTCACCCTTCTTGAAAAGGGGGACCACCACCCCGGTCTGTCAGTCCAGAGGTATGAGGTGGATGAGTTTTGCCTGAATTCCTCTAGGCTCTGGATGTTGAGTGTCGGTAGATCAATGAGGCTTTAACTTGAATGCGATTGATTTGACTCATTAATATAATCAGACATCTTCCCATTTTACCAGACAATAGCTAGCTAAAACAAACAGATTAAAAAAGATGGATAAGCTGGTTCAGTTTTAATTTGATGCAATTACAACAGTTAATAAAAAAATGATTCTAGCAGTAATTCAACTTGTCTTCTTTGATCCATGATGGATGGCTATTGCTGAACCTCGATCAACCTAAGCTGTGGGCTGTTTGATCACTGTCACTGAATCTCAGGATATTCATCGACGAGTGTACTAGTAATGGGCCGCCAGGCAACACCTCCTCATTCTTCACTCTGTCCTTCTTCCGCCTACACAAAAACAACGTTTTGTCAATCTGCCTCTCACTACTATGTAAACACTCCTGACAACAAAACACATGAATAAATATCTGCAAAAAGATTGCAGAAATAATTGTAAGCATTCTATCACAGGCCTTGCTGTTTTCAGACTAGTATTTTTGAGTTTTCTAATTTTCTATTAGTTTTTTCGAACATCATCCAAAATACTGTGTTTTATTTTAGTTCACAACGTAATTTCTGTATTGAACTTCTGTGATTTAGAAAAATGAAGAGCATGTAGTATATGTATGTAGTATATACAGGTCATCCCTCACCTCTTTAAAGTTTAAATTTCGTGGCTTAACTCCATTACAGTTTTTCAAAAATATATTAATAATTTATACATCATGCTGTTTCATGGTTGAATACAGCCTATTTGTCAAAACATATGCATATTTAAGCTAATGTTAGACTTTTTTTTTGCCTAAATTAAGCGTTTTCAAGCATAAAAATGGCTAATGAACTAAACGAACTAAACTACAAATATAAAGCATGCAAAAGATGCATTCAAAGACAATGACATAGTATTCCACACTAGTCACTAGGTGTCAATCGTCGGAACAACAGGTTTTTATTGTAAATTAAAATTATCTCACAACAGGCACAATAATCCCTCGTAAAAACATGGGCTACAGTTGCGGCCGTAACCCACGGCAAGACAAAACTCAACTCTGAACCCCCAACGTCACTTCCTGTCACTCACTCTGCTCCCCTAGGGAACACATTTATAGCAACACACAGGAGCACAAGTCTTATTTATGTCTTAAATGCCTTATTTACTTTATTTCATGTTTAGAGGGCTCTAATATTGTTAAAAAAAATGTATTTAAAAGGCCTTACACATGTTTTCTATGCTCTATGAAAATATTCCATTTATGAATAAGCAATCATACTTCACAGGAAATTCACTTATCATGGTCTGCTCTGGAACCAATTAACTGTGATAAACAAGGGATTACTGTACACAGACAATGTCATTTGTCTACGTAGTCTTGCTTGGTAGACTACGTAAGAGGGGGAATATGAACAAAGACCTCAGCATACACACCAAGGTAGCAGTCTACCAAGCCATCTGTGTCACCACTCTACTCTACAGCTGTAAAGCTTGGACCCTCTATTGTAACTTTCACATCAAGTGTCTCCAGAGGGATAACATGGTGTGATTGTGTGCCACATCCAGAAATCCTGGATAGAACTGGTACCAAGAGCATGGAAGAGACCTTTCTTCAGTACCAACTGCGATGGGCCAGCCACACCATCAGAATGCCAGATGACAGATTTCCACGACAACTGCTGTCCAGTCAACAACATCATGGCCAGCGATCTGCAGGTGGTCAAAAGGGGACATACAAGGCCCAGCTTAGGGTAACACTCAAGAAGTGTGGAATACAGCCTCAAATCGTGCCCTCTGGAGGCAACTTTGCCATCTTTTGCCATCAGCGTTTTGAAGAGGAGAGGAGCGAGACAAGGGAAAGGAAACGCCAGAGGAGGAAGATGGTCCCTGCAGTCAAGACCATAACGAACACTAACTTCATGTTTAGTTTATTGTGGATCTAGCAAATTTACATTTTCTTTACATTGTTTTTTCTAAATAATACGTAATTATTATTATTTTTTTATTTTATTTAATGAAAATAAGAGAACATTGACTTTGTTACGATTTGGGTATTGTCTATGCATGCCTACTTATCTCTCAGTTTTATTTTGTCAACAATTCTTGATTAGTTGCCTTTTTAATATTAAATTGTATTTACATCTGCAACATAGAATCTCTTCCTTTTTTCAAATCCACACTCAAAACCCACTTATCTTATTCGCTATAATTTTATCTTGCCTTTTTTTTGTGCGCTGCTTTTAACTGGGTCTATGTACAGTGTCCTTGGGTTCCTTGAAAGGCGCTTACAAATAAAATGCTTCATTTTAAATTCACAATTCCACATGTCCGAAAAGGGTAGGAAGAAGCTTGTGTGCAGGACAACATCTATGCAGGAAAACAACAGGAGGTTAAAGCATTTCAATAGATGGTAGATATGTTGGTGGAATAATAAGAGTAAGAAAATATCTTGTTTAAAAAAAGCCCTACCTGATATATAATATTTCATTTTTAGTTCAGAATGAGCAGGGTTGTGTAAAGGTAAAACTTGGTTCTACTTCCAGGCATGAATGATACTGACATACAAGGCATAACTGACAGCAGCAGACTGACTTCCAGCCACGTGGAATCAAATTATGGAACGGATTGAGTAAGGAAGTCAAACAATGCACTAAAATGAGCAATTTCAAGGAACAGTACAAGCAGATGATGTTTGTAAAGTACAAGGAACATGCATACAACACTTAACATGCAATGCTACTACTCTCAACAACTCATTTCTGGTGAGTACATTGTCTGATCACTCATTATCAAACTGTTTCTGTCATCTATTAACCCTTCTATCAGTTATTATCTAATTGTTATTGTCAATAAAGGGGACCTATTATGCTAATTTCGTGCCTTTGTATTGTGTTCTGGACTCCTATAAAGCAGCTACACACGATAACCCGCACAGAAAGCTTTCGAGATCTTCCAGGCTCTCCGCCTCTTCCTGCAGTGTTTCCTTGGGTTTCCTGCTTCCCGCCCAAACGGCTCGTGTAATTTACTCTAAATTACACAAATTTACATTAGTGTAAATTACACTAATTATTGCATTACAATAATTATTACATAAAATTACATTAATCTCCTCCAGGTATGCCTCCCACATAGCCCCGAGGACTTCCAGACTGCTGCCGAACCCCACTTTCTAATTTTGCCGGTACAGGAGTTGATAGTAAACGACGATTTATCTTTTTAAAATGTCTGCTTTTAACATACAGTCATATGTTTTTTGTTTGATTATTTACAAAAAATAAACACAGTTAGGACACTGATAAATTGTTACTTACAGTTTGCTCTTCTGACTCTTCAACACGACCAAGTAACGTTGGAAAGGCGTCGGATTTCAGCAGCAGTTTGGCGGATGGTCCAGTTTCGGATTGGCCCATGTTCACAAAACAGTCCCGTGTGAAGTGCCGTTGACAGATGAGAATAGTTTTTTCTTCCTGGCTGGGAATCAGCCACTCCAACCACTTCTGCCTGATGCTTGCCTCTTTAGGTACAACTGAACAAACATTTCCTGGGAGACATTGCTGGATGTGCTACCACCATGAACAGAGCGAAGCAGAATGGGGGTGCTGGGCATGCCCATATAAGGAAGTCCGGGTTGCGCTGACGTCAGTGGAACTCGGTGTTAAAAAAAACTCAAAGCGATCCAAAACTGCTTTTAGGGCTCACTTCCAAATGCGCAGACCTCATTATCTGACGCGTTGGCATTGTAACAGCATTTATATAGCTATATAATATAGCTATATAATTTCTTTGTAGTAAGTATAAACCTTGGCTGTCATTGCACCACATTTTTGCAAAGCCTTATCAATTTCCTATGTATTCACAATTGGCAAAGACTACATTTGGAAAACAGGAGGTGAACAAATGAATTGCTACTGATGTGAAACGGATGAGAGACAGGATTACATAAGCTTTGGACATGTGGAACTGTGAACAGTACTGTGGGATGTACTCCGGTGTAACTTGTATGCATGTTCAAAATGAATTAAACCACAAAGAAACCTTAATGCTTAATTAACATTAATTGTCAACAATGTTGAACCTTGACATCAGCCCCTTTCACATGCTACTGCCTTTCTGGATATGTCCGTTCTTTTCCACAGCAGAAACATGGAATGGGGAGTCGAAGGCGGGTCACGAAAGACATCGTCACTACTGTTACATGCGGCAAGACGTCTTTTCACAAACCCTATCATAATCAAAATCAGGCTTATTGTTTTAATCACTTTTTTAGCCTTGTGTAAATACCCTAGTATAGCCTTGCATTTGTGTTCCTTTCACTGGGTAAGCATGAGTTTCACAAAATCATAAAAGAGAAAAAACATCTTATTTTGTTTTCCTTTGAAGGCGGCTGACTTTGCGGCACAGAGCTCCCAGTGTCACCCGTCCTAAAAGACCCTTGAAAAGAGAAAATCAATGTTCTTTAGTTAGGAAGAGAAAAATTGACATAATTAAA
Organism: Dunckerocampus dactyliophorus; assembly: GCF_027744805.1. Taxonomy (NCBI): domain Eukaryota; kingdom Metazoa; phylum Chordata; class Actinopteri; order Syngnathiformes; family Syngnathidae; genus Dunckerocampus; species Dunckerocampus dactyliophorus. The sequence goes on from NC_072821.1 coordinate 18,694,196, forward strand.
TGTGCTACAGCATCAGCATCCCACAAAGAGCAGAGGTTAATGTGTTCTTCTGGTCCGTGGCGTAAAACCATTGTTCAAAACAGTTGTGCAATATTAGGCAAAGAGCCAAACACATCCTCAGGGACACATAGTGATACTTCAAGTTTCATAACCTCCTCCAACATGCACTTTAAATGATGTATTTAATGCAATAAAGTATTTCACAACATTGAGCCCCCTTGCTGTGTGAAGGAAAACTTTGAATGGCCTTTTACACTAACAGTGGAATAAAGACTGCAATTCATATGGGCATGTAGAATGGTTTTATTTCGTATTCAGGTCACCATTTAGGTTATCTCATACCGTTTTTTTCTGTCTTGAATCCATCCTACACGTACATGTACAGTATAATAGTAAAATCCATTTTAGATGATGAAAATATCTAGCTACAACTGTCATTGCATTATAATTATTGCTTTATTCATCCTTTGGTGCTTGCATTGCTCCTGCTTCACACTTGTCAGCCTAAACCCATTAGTTTCAAAGTAGTTTGATCGACTAGTCCATCACTTTAAAGTGCAAGTGAGTTCCACAAATGACACACACATCCTATCCTGTCTTGCTCCCACCACCAGAAATATTCCAGCTTCCAAAACATGATGTGCAGAGGCAAAAAATTCACTATGATTTTTAATAATTCCATGAACATTTGGAACAAAGGAGCAGCCAAGTTCTCGAAACAGAGACAATTACCTCCTGGTGCTGGAATGAAATCAAATATAGTGGATTATTTAAATGTACTGGATACTACTGATTATTTTAGCTGTGGGTAATCATTCAGATATTTAATATCATTTAGAATGATAGAGGAAAGAACACTGATGTAACCGGCACTTCACAGTGTGAATAATCATTTTTACCTGACATGAAGGTGCAATATTAGGGATGTTCTGATCAGGGTTTTATGCTGCCGATTCCGATACCGTTCATTCATGAGTGAGATCAGCAGATACCGATCACATGGATAGATTTTTCAATTTATTTATGTGGTATTGGCCAGGGCCAACGTTAGACAATTCCAAGAGCCCATGGCAAATAGGTAATTATTAAAAAATAAACTTTTCGGAGGATTGTCTTTTGTGTTTGAAACTTTTTTTTTTTTTGCTATTTGACACAAACCTGAATTTAATTTGATGCATGTTTTGGAGTAATACGAACACGTGAGAAATATATTGCTCAATAATTTATTTTATAGTTCAAGATAACAAAATTTACAGAATAAAATAATACAAATAAATGTTTATTATATAGAAATCTGTCCTTCTTAACTTAACAGAATAAATTGAGTGTCCAGGTGTCCAACTTTCATCAGTATTCAAGATGTCAACTATTTGTGTTTTATTTGTGACTGGCCACATTTAAATTGTACATTACTTTATTTACACATCTCAACTCAAACAATGTGGCCATCATCTTTATGCTATTTTCTGCTAATTTGTCATTATGTATAAAAGGCATAAAGTCTGAATTCAACAGTTACTACTACTACTACTAAGATTTGAAGCAAATATTCTGTGATCCTTTGGTGAGCTCCTCAAAATCAGCTGGTGAGATAGGAGACCCCTGTGATAGTATCACCATCATAAGGCTTGACATACTATGTGTATATGCTCATCAAACAACCACACACAAATGGTGTTTTGAGGACAAGACATAATTAGTATCATGACAAGAGAGCAAAATTGTTCAGCGACACTTGCAAAAATTAGCACGTACCCCATGATCGTGATTTCCACTTCTCCGTGGGACAAAAACTAACTCCGAACTGACCGCATTGCTTGTCTGTTTTTAAAAAAGATGTCATTGTGGTAAAAAGTCGCATTTGGAGTCCGAAGACGAAAAGCTGGGAGGATAACGCTAGTTAGCGAGCTAGCTAGAGGCCGTCACTGACAGCTGGGCAAAGCATGTACACAAAGATGCATGATAAGTCGCATGTACAACCTATATCAAAGAATATGCATATTGCAGCATCCGTCCATCCATTTTCTATGCTGCTTATCCTCACTAGAGTCGCGGGAGAATGCTGGAGCCTACACCAGCTGACTTCGGGTGAGAGGTGTTGCACACCCTGGACTGGTCGCCAGTCAATAGCAGGGCAAATATAAACAAACAACCATTCACATTCATACCTATGGACAATTTTGAGTCGGAATTTAACCTAACATGCATGTTTTTGGAATGTGGGAGAAAGCCGGAGTATCCGCAGAAAACCAGAGGGATCCACAGAGATCCACACAGACATGCCCAAGCGGAGATTCAAACCAGATCTCCTGACTGTGTGGGCAACATGCTAACCACTCGGTCGCTTTGCTATATGTAGTATTCTACACTGGTCACTATGTATCAGCAATGTTACTGTAATGTTTGAGAAATCCAAGCGCCAGACTATAATGCAGGTTGCACACTGAATTAGCTCACAACAGACACAATAATCGCTAATAACAACATGGGTCACTGGTGCTGCAGTAACCCAAGCTAAAACTCAACTCGGAACCCCCGACATCATTACCTGTCCGCCCGCCAATCAACTCCTCTAGGAAGCACATTTATAGCAACACACACAAGCACGAGTCTTATTTATGTATTAAATGGCTTATTTACTCTCATTATGTGTACTATATTGGCGTAATACTAGCGTAAAGGTAACTATAAGGGTGCTAGTTTATGTTTAGAGGGCTCTAATAATGTTAAAAAAAACGCATTTAGAAGGTCATAATCAGGTTTTCTACGCTCTAACTACAAAAATATTTGATTTATAAATATGGAATCGTACTTCATGGACATTCGCTTATCACGGTGGGGTCTGGAACCAATTAAGCGTAAAAAACGCCGAATTACTGTATATCCTTACTTTACAATAAAGGAGTATTATATTGTTTTCATTTCTTTCTGTGTATGTACTTACCTAAAATTGGCGTATTTAAAGTCCTTCGCACGTCAACAACATAAAGCAGTCCTGGTTCATAATACCATAATGGTAATCTGAATCTGGAAAGTGGAAACATTTTGAGGGTTTCATTTTCAGACTCATGAAAACCCACAAAAGAGCACCCCTGTTGCATTGTGCATGTGGCCAGATCGAAAATACCTTGACAAAGAAAGAGAAACAGACAGACTGTGTCACTTCACACAGGGGCAGAGAAAGGTTGTGACAGGCCATCTCCATTTGCATTGATGTCAACCAGGCACACTGTTCTTGGTTTGATGGAATGGTTGCACAATGGGAAAAGGCAGGCTACTTTTCATGTTCGCTCATCAATCAGTGCAACAGACTGCAGCTCTCTCAGCTTTGTTTGTGCGTCAATTAGCTGACATGGTTTGGGCTGTAAGATGAATTTGAGAGAGTTGTGTTTCTTGTAAAGCGGAAAGCATGTAATGTACAGCTGGGGGACCAATCAAGCTTTTCAGACAACTGCAGAACACATCCATGGATAGCAAAGGGGTCTAATTTCAAGGAACTGTAATTGGAAAGTTATATAAAGTCACAATTGAAATTTCCTTTTTGAACATGGTGTGTATCACTGTACTCTCATGTTGTTCAAACAGTGGAAGCTCTGCATTAAGGGCAGAGGAGCAGTGCACCACCAAATTCAGTTGATGGACTTAGTCGTTTTCCCGGTCAGTATTGTATTTTATATTGAATGCAGAGTAGGGATTTACCTACTGATCATGCAACAGAATGCTTTTTCCAATCTGAACTTTCTTGATCTATATTGTATGTGCGGTAGATGTCCATGAGCACATTGAATTGCCAGAGCAAACACAAAATGTCTATAAATCTCCATTCTGTTTCTGTCACTTGGACATCATGTATATCCGTTTTCAAGACTTGAAGTCACCCAATTTGCATGTCTATGGGATGTGGAAAGAAAGTTGTGGAGTAGAAGCATATGACACACACAGAAGAGGAATGAGATAACACTAAAATGAAAGGCCTATAGATACTCAGGGCTTCTGATTCTTTCAGTCTTTGTACTGTTGACATGCTCATTCTACAAGCTAATTAGATCACAAAAGGAAAGAATAAATTCAGATTAATGGGAATAAGCTTTGATGGGCACTTCAACATTTTAATAATTAATTAGCTTCTGCATTCCACAGCTTCATACGTCTTAAGACCACAATTCCCAAGGATTATTCAAATGCATTAGGTCTCTTTGCTAGTTGTCACTGCTGTTCCAAGTCTTCAATAACGAATGTAATATACATTGCCATTACGTTATCAACATGTTTACATGCATATTAAACATAAAATGACTGACCGTGATTATTTCTTTCTTCTTATTATCAGCTTTCTGCATGCATACAGTATATACATGCATGCATGACGTACTGCATCATCCATTACATACTTCCAAACTTACATTGTTATATTTTTTATATGTAAAGTTGTCGCTTGGGATTCTATCTTTCAAGCAGTCAAACAACTCTGAGGTTATCATAACATTTCATGGAACGTATGGTATATTTCAACATAATCCAGCAACTGTTCCTGATTCACCTGTGACACGAGACAAGATTAATTATATTTGCATTATTTCTTATGGGGACTATTATTTAATCAAAAGCTAAGGCTCAAAGGCCGAACTGCTTGTTGGAACAATGAACAATGTTTGCATTCTGAGGCTTCACTGTATATATTATACATTTATCTGGGCTTTCAGTGGGCCAGCAAGATTTTTTTTTTGCCACACGCAGTGAGAGCCAGTATAAAAACTGTAACAAAAATGATAGTAATTATGCGCCACGGCGGGGTTTCGAACACGAGTGCCGTATAGGGCAACAGCCTCGATTGCGATGTGCCATACAGGCATTTAGAGAGGAGGGAACTCCAGCACTTTATTAGGGTAGCCACAGCCGCTGTGAGAGTGCCGCAACTATAACATTTATCAATATCAGTCCCCTTATCTTCAGATACCTAGGGGATATTCTGCAAAGCGAGTTTCGTGGGTAAGCGAGCTGTGTTGAGTGGAAAGCCGGGCTTGACTGTTCAGCGAAGGTAGCTCTTTTTTAAAGCAGCTGTATTGCCAAGATACCTTAGGCTAAACTCACAACCTGGTCCCGACCAGGTTATGTCCAGGCTTTCTGCTTAAAATCGTCTCTGCAAGTTCCTCTGTTTAGCTAATTCAGAGATGGTGTCACCATTTATTTAGAAAGGAAACGGAAGCTGCACCCCTGCGCCTCCGTCTCACGCCGCCTGACCACAACAGAACACAATTATGACATTGGCAACAGGGAATTATTGGCCATGGTACTGGCGCTGCAGGAATGGAAGCACTGGCCGGAGGGCTCAGAACTCCCCTTCGTGGTACTCATGGATCACATGAACCTGGCGTATCTTCGCACAGCCCAAAGGCTCAACCCTAGACAGGCACGGTGGGCACTTTTCTTCACCAGGTTTAATTTCACTCTGACTTTTCACCCAGGCTCTCAAAATGGCAAGCCGGACGCCCTCTCCACCGAGAGACTATCATTCCCCAATCCTGCATCCTTGGCGCCCTCCAATTGAGAAGCAGGTGGCCGACGCTCTCAAAGACAAAGCCCCACCCAAGGTTTGTCCAGCTAGCCGCTTGTCCCAAAAACAACGTCTCTGACCTCCATGTGCAGCTCCAAGATGGCCTGTCACGCAGGTGTTTCCCGCATGATTTTCCTCCTGTCTCAGCGGTTCCGTTGGGCATCGCTACGAGCGGATGCCAGAGAGTTTGTGTCGTCTGCAACGTCATTAGCGTACACCCAAAGGTACACCCAGTGCTCCCTGGTCTGCAGCTTGGGTACCCCTCAGCACTAGTTTAGTCTATTATTCATGGTGCCTTTTTCATTCATTATTCGACGCACCATCGGCCTTTGTTGTTTAACCCTCGACAGACTTTATTAAAAGACTTTTTTACCTGCACACCTACCTCCTTCCTTTGCATCTGGGCTCCAGTACTAGTCCATACGTGACAAAAATGTCACAGTTGTGCAATGTTGAGCGTTGATAAATCAAAAGACTAGTAGGGTATAGTTAGTGTAATAAATCAGTGTTAACTTGTGCATTACATGCTCAGCATTATTCTGTCAACGGTCTTCCCTCGCTCTATAGGCGGTGACAGTGTTGCTTTTAGCAGTCTTAATCTTTTGGGAACTCCTCATAACGCTCCATAATCATTACTTACTATTTTTTGTCAAATACAACAGCCGGGATGGCTACTTTTTTGAGCGGAAGTAGAATAATATGACGTCAAACGCCCCTTTTCATGTAAACGTGCACTGAGAACAAAGCCGAGAACCGGACTCAACAAAGTTAGCTGATAACCACCGCTGCAGTACCATTTAGTTCTGTATGGGGAATTTAGGTTTTGTTGAGCTGCATCTTGAGCACAAAGCATGGGTTGGTTGAGGCACTTTCGTAGAATATCCCCATAGTCACCAATATGCCTGACTGACATTACTGCTCATAACTTCCAGTTCCACTGGTAAACGGGTGCTTGTAAGTAGGGATGAGCGAGTACACCACTATCTGTATCTTTATCTGTTCACCCATGTAAATTATCTGTATCCTTGTCTGTACTTGGAATGGGCGAGATAAATCAGAAGTGGGTGTGGTTTAACTGGAAATGGGTGGGGATGAAATCGGTACATTACTTTAAGTCTGAAATTGACAGGGATTGATCAGAAGTTGCTATATTTGTTGTTTATTATTCAGCTCTATGTGTAGTGTGTATGTGTGTAAGTGATCTGTAAGACTTTATTATTTAATTATTTTTTAATGATCTGTGTAAAGTTGTGGGTTCATGCAAACATCCAGTGATGGCAAACAGGGAATTAATCTGTCAGCCTTGTTCACTGTAGTTTTCTCAAAAGCACCCCGTTCAGTACTATGAGCAAAGTTTTCCAACTGACTTTATATTACCAGCCAAATTAGAAGAAAGCAGACCAAAAACCGACAGTGACCGACGCGAAGTATTTACAGCTCTGTCTTGTCAAATGTAACGAAAGAAGTTTACAAAGTAACTTTAGATGAGAGCTGTGCTGAGGAAAACCTGAGTAAAACCTAAAAAAAAAAAACATCCGGCGTGGATGCAGTGACCAACGCGACACAAGCCGTTTTCAACTCTGTCTTGCCAATTGCACCACGTACGTGAGCGAGGCATGACTCCTCTCTGACTGCAGCCTGCAGCAAGTCTGTCTGCGGAGGGGCGATCGCTGTGTGTGACTTGCCAATCACAGAGCGTGAAGAGTGAGTACAGAAGTTGCTACCCAATGAGGATTTTCCTTTTTCACAATTACGGATAATGACAAGCTGTACTCGTTTCATGCTTGTACTCTGCAAAAATGCATTATCTGTAACGGATACTAAAACGAGTATCCGGCTCACCCTTACTTGTAAGACTGGGCCAGACAAATGTGACAGCATAAATAGAACAGTGGTAATTAAAGTTTCAGATAACTCCAAACATCTACACTGCGACATAATCTAAAAATAATCTAAATCAACATTTTCATCTACTATTCCTTCTCAGTCAGCCATTGTGGGCATAACCTATCATGCAGAAAAGTTTTCCTCTGATCAATCAATCAGAAGTGGGGGCCAATCAGGCAAATCAGAAGTCAATTCAGAAGTCTGACTGGCAAAAAAAAACAAAAACAGCCTCATTGCTAATAGTGTGTACACACCATTATCCTCGCCAGGATCTGTGTCTGGCAACACATAGAAGCTGAAATTGGATTGCACAAAAAAACAAAACCATATCTAACATACATGTACACTACTGGAAGCACTGCAGCCAAGAAACACTGACTGACTGTTGGGAATATCCATCCATCCATCCATCCATCCATCCATCCATCCATCCATCCATCCATCCATCCATCCATCCATCCATCCATCCATCCATCCATCCATCCATCCATCCATCCATCCATCCATCCATCCATCCATCCATCCATCCATCCATCCATTTTCTAAACCGCTTCTCCTCATTAGGGACGCGGGGTATGCTGGAGTCTATCCCAGCTGACTTTGGGCGACAGGCGGGGTACACCCTGGGCTGGTCGCCAGTCAATCGCAGGGCACATATAGACAAACAACCATTCACACTCACATTCATACATATGGACAATTTAGAGTCGCCAATTAATCTAACATGCATGTTTTTGGAATGTGGGAGAAAACCTACGCACGCACGAGGAAAACATGAAACACAGAAATGCCCAATGGAGATTCGAACCCAAGTCTTCCCGATCTCCTGACTGTGACTGTGTGGCCAACATGCTAACCACTAGTCCACCGTGCGGCCCCCTGTTGGGAATAAATTCATATAATTCTAATAAAACAAATACTAGAATTTAAATTTGAAATGTTGGTCAGTGCTTCTGGTAATGTTTAGGCCAGCAGATAAGGCCTTGCTGGCGCCTGACTGCACACCACTGCAGAAGACCACCAATAACATATACAGGATACTATAAAAAGTGTTTTACTTTCTTGAGCTTGTTTTTCACCCTACGGACACATCAATATTTTCGAAGTGAATACAAATATTCATTGATTGGTCAAGGCAGAAATTATGATCATGGTTTTAAGTTGTTACTGGCCAATGAAAATTCTTACCAGTGTGTTTCTTTGGCTTTTAATATATGGTTCATCATAAATTAATAATTGATCATGAACTGTACATCTCTTACGGCCCTCAGCCTTATCCTGATGTCATGTCAGATGCAGGTCTATTGCAGTATGACACTTCCCCTCTCCTCCTAAATAATTAGGTAGTCAATTTTGCAGCAGTACAGTCTTTCGCTTGCTATTATAAATGTTTAAAACCTTTACAAGCAGGAAGTATCCACGTGTCAACTGAGATGTTGAGGTTGGGGGACTTAGTCGTTTTCCAATTGAGCTTCTGCCACTGCTTAACTTTTACAGACATGTTGGTATGTAAAACATTATTCTTAGACAATTACACTATATACCAGAGTATATTTAACAGTTTTTTGGACAATTACTAGGACTGTAAGCCATTCAGTACTTTCAGTACTGTAAGAAAAAAGGGCAATTGAATGCATTAAAGCGTCACATTCATATCTGAATAAGTTATCAAGGAAAAGTTACTATTCAGCAACAAATACACATCTACAGTGGTTAACATGAACTTGCTAACTGCCAAAGAAGCAATCAGAAGTTAAAGGAGTCCATACAATGTACTGTATGTACATGGTAAACATGTCGCGACTCTGGCTCAATGAAAGATGGGAGAAAAAACAAAAGCTTTTAACAAGATGAAGTAAATACAAGTAACATGAGCGTGTAAGTGCAATGGTGATGTAGGGCATGTGATGAGTGGATGTGTAGATAAATCCAAAATAAATTAAAGAGCAGTCTGCAGGGTGGCCATGGTAGGAGTCTGGCAGAGAGAATGAGGAGGCAGCAATCAGACACTTTTAAAGAACCACAGGTAGACCTCATCATGGGAACCGCCCAGAAAGGAAGAAGAACAAGAGAAGTGTTTCCTTGAAATTAAAAGACCATTCCTTGGCCATCACAGCCCCCTGCAGAAGATCAGTGTCTACCCTGATGCACTTGGGAATACTCAGCTCAAAGGTGCTGTTCAGCCCCAAGAACCTCAGTCACCACCTTCCAGCTCTCCAAACCTCTGCCCCAGCACCCTTGTCACCTAAGAGCAAATTAAGAGGAGGAGAGGAGAAACTAGAGAGATGGGGCAGAGGCATGATTTACAGTAGGGAACAAGTCACAGTGTCAGCCAGCACTTTACCTTCACACATTACATAATGTCAGTAAAATGTCAGTGAATTACGATCAAAATAAGCAGTGACAGAAGTTGCAGATTAAATGTTCACTCGGAAATGTTGTAATGCCAAAATGAGAGTGCGCTTCTTTTCTGATGACTCAATAGTTCAGCTGTTATGAATTAAACTTTTTAGAGGAGTAGCTGACACGGCGGTCAACTCCATGCTCATTCGCTTGCAACAACACAGCTCCAGCCCCTGCATGGCTGGCATCAACATGAAGCTTGAACGGTTCATCAAAGGAGCGACAACACTTGAAAAGTTTCGACGAAAACAATAAATCCACAAAATCGACAAATCTCATGAATTCCTTTTAATGGTAGGAACAAGAAACTGAGAAACTGCTGTGACTATGGCCATCACAGGCCAAACTTGACCATGCCCAACAACTTTGCCAAGTAGCCAGGTCGCCTTTGCAAAGTCACATTTAGCCAAGTTTAAAGTAAGACTACTGTGAGTCAAACGAACAAACAACACCCAAATGTGGTTTAGGTTGTCGTAAATACTGTCGTAAATACAGTATACGGCACAACTCTTAAGACCATCTGCAAGACGATTCATTAACTGTTGAAATGTTGCTGGGGCATTTCTTAGGTCTAACATCATGACTGAATAAGAAATAAAAAACAAAGTAATAAATGCAGAGATGTCCTTTCCTCTCGGGGTTAAAGGCTCTTACCAATATCCCTTGAGAAGATCAAGCTTACTGACAAACTGAACACTTCCCATCTCATCAACGTAGTCTTTGGGGGCACACGGGGCAATGGATACGGATCAGGTTTTGTTACAACATTGACTTTGTGAAAGTCCGTGCACATCCATGGAGACTTCTCTGACTTCTGCACGATCAGGCAGGGGGACGCTCAAATGAAAGCAAACAGCTAGACAGCAAGATTATTAAGCACGCACTTCTCCTCTTTGTCAGTGATCTTCCACTGAGACTCTGACCCAAGTCATATTCTTTTAAATTGGTCCTAGTGGGTGTATCTCCAAACAAGGATCGGTAATCTCCAATAGCTCAGCTAACTGTCCAAATTTTTCACTTGGAAAATGGGCAAGTAGTAAATAAAATTTTTCCAATGGTAACGGTAATGGTTTAATTCAGTGGTTCCCAAACTTTTTACAGTCGCGTACCCCTTCAGACATTTGACTTGAAGCCATGTACCCCTTACTGCTGCACACTTAAAAAACATAAACCATTTTTACATTTCCTTAAATTGAAATATTAAACATGATTAATTGGTTAATTAATTTTATAGTAAGTAATTCTGGTTCAAAAATGTGTATTGTGCATGGTCAACGTTTACATGAGCACTGATAAACAGATAAGATGTGAATTTCTCTTGGAGATGAATAAAGTATCGAAGTATTTGTCCTACATATATTTTATATCAGCCGGATGTTGGGATCCTTCCGTTCGAATGGGTTGAACTTCACTTCACTTCACTTTTGTCCACTTGCAAACGCTATGTTTTAAATTGAAAGGGAAAGTTGAACAAATATGATAAAGCAGTATCAAACAAGCAGTGATAAAGCCTCATTTTCAGAGGAATCTCCACTCTCTCATCCTGACACGCACATACAATGACAGGTTTTCACAGTGCGGGGATTGGAACGCAAAAATACAGTAAATTAAGCCTTCAAGATTAAATGCTCGTAATACACAATATAATCATCAAACTTACTTATACAACTCACACATAGCAATGAAGAACTTCTTTCTATATAGTTATTTCTCAGGATGTCCGATATTGGGTTTTTTGCCAATATACGATATGCCAATATTGTCCAACTCTTAATTTCCGATTCCAATATCAACCGATACCGATACCAATATGTGTAACACACTTATTTTGGTACGTAAATTGCTTTTAAAAGAAACAGGACCAAATTTCACATAAACAATAATAATAATAATAAAAATATAACTGTACAAACAATGAATGAACCCAAGAGGCTTATTTTTAAGACAAACAAAAATGCATTGGTTTCTCTGAAAAAAAAAATATATAAAATAATATTTTTAAGTGTCTCTTTAACAGAAAAGTTGCAACAGTACATTGTTTACCTTTGAGTAAGGTCCCTGCAGCAGAAGCACTCCTCCACCACTCTCCCATCAGCGCAAGATGTTGTTGTTTTGCACCAATATCCATACAATCCTTATTTAAGACTCATTTGCACGTTGCCGTGCTGTAAATTAATGTGCTATGACTCTCATAGATTTTTCATGCTGGGCGCTACAGTTTCAGAGCGTATGAGACTCAACGGTTTGACACTGGATTTTGGAAGAATGAACATATATTTGTCCGCCCTTCCACTTTTAAATGTTCGGTTTTCTCGATCAACTTCTTACTTCTAAGCAAGTCATGGTTCTATTGGAAGATTAGCGGCATAGAAAATGGATCGATGGATGGTTCCCGGCAAGTAAACAAACAATTTAATTGGCTCATTTTGAGTGATGTCACCGCGCTTGCTGTCACGTTTGCTATAATACTTGAAGTAATTACGCCCGCAAACTACCACTGCTGCAAACGGTCTACAAGCATGATTATATGTTATTATATTTCCATTCACTTTAATTGGTCACGGGTCCGTAAAGGGCCATCACTGTATTCGGATCCGGATTTTGCAGACCTTTTGTCATCCATGACTGATTACATTATTTGACATTTCTCTCAATGGACAGTGCTTATCATAGAGCTTCATATAAACATTCAGAAAGTGTTCATATGCTTCATCTATGTCGTTATCACTGTACACACTCTCCCATCTTTGTTCTTCCAAATCTTTCTTAAAAGTGTTGATGCTTTCCTCCGTGCGTAGTCTTTGGAAAGTCCTTTTGTCTTCCATCTTTCTCCTTTCATAGTTTTCGTTGTGAATTGTAAACACTGGAAGATGGTCACTAATGTTGTTAATTAACTGACCACTAGTTGTGCTATTATCATAATCATTAGTGAATATATTATCAATTAGCGTGGCACAATGGTCTGTTATTCTTCTTTGTGTGTTGATTTTAGGATATAGACTCAAACTGTACATTGTATATATGAAAGGATCTATTATCTAGTTCTTGTGTAGATTCAGAAGATCAATATTGAAGTCTCCATATTTTTTGTCTGATGTCTGAAAGATGCTTTGATCCAGTCCGCGAACATTTTAATGCTTGACTTAGGTGTTTTATATAAACAACATATTAATACATTTTTGCTTTTTTTCTTTACAGATTTCAATCCGTTATGCATTCCAAAACGTTATCAATAGCAGACAACATGTTCTTTACCATTTTGTATTCCAGATTTGTTGTCCACGTTGTCCATTGTTGTCAATTGTTTGTCCATGTACACAGCCACTCCAAGGCTTCTGAATTTTTCCAAACGACCACAAAGACCAGCCTCATCTGGCTTTGCCACATCCTCCCCCCCATGAAGTGTTGACTTATCAACTGTTGCTTCTGAGAATGTCCACCAAACTTTTCATTTTTTTCTGAGATGTAGCCAACTTTTCTTTGCCAAACTCTCCTGCCATGTAAAGGTGATGATGAAAACCATTGACATATTCTAACAGATTGGCCCGAGGTTCATCTGTGGCCCAATTATCATGAAGCACTGCTAACGGACCCCAGACTTTTATGGCCAAAGACTAGGACTTTTATGGCCAAAGACTAGGTCATTTGGACTAAACCCAATACTCTCTTGACAACTCTCTTGCTGCTAGAAGTAACCATGGCAAACCCTTCTCTCAATCTTCTCTCAACTCTGTACAATAGGAGCGAAGAGATTTTAGAGTTTGATGAAATCTCTCTAAAGCTCCTTGGCTCTGTGCATGATACACTCAGGCCTGATTGTGCTTTATGTTAAGTTGTTCTAGAGATTGGCTGAAGATGAGTGAGGAGAAATTTGATCCCTGGTCCATTTAGATGATCTTTGGTATGCCAAATATGGCTATGAACTGTGTTAAATCCGTTATATTTCATAGTGCATAGGCAGCTGGATAACGAGCAAACACATTACAGTTAGCAGATAGTGAGAACCAGACTGAATTAGGCAGAGGCCCGACACAGTTAATTATCAATAGTTAAAAAGGATGTTCAATTGCAGGTACTGAAGCCGTGTTGGTGGAATTGACTGGTTTGGTTTGCTTGTAATTTGATATGTACTGTATGACAGGTCTGAACAAAAGCTGCAACATCACGTTTCAGACAAGACCAAAAGAAATGAGGGAGAATAGGTTGGTTGTACGTTTTGTTAACTCGTAAATGGTCTGTTTGGTCATGAGAGCAAGGCAACGTTTTGTCTCTGAATTTGTACTTTAATGTACTTCTGCTTTTAGATCTAACTCCAGCTTTTGATACAGTGGACCAATAAGATCTTGATCTCCCGTTTAGAGCAGCTGACCAAAATAAAGCCAATTATTTCGTGCAAGCACTTTATAACCCATGTCTTTGTCACCTCTGGACTACTGTAATGCACATTACGTGGGGGTTTGTGGAATGTCCATTGCGCGATTTTGTAGGCACTACAAGTGTACTGTAGAGTCTACCAGGAGATAAATTCTTTGAGGAATCCACTTTCCCAGTACCTCATCCTGTAGAAAATAACTAGATGCTGAACTTTTTGTCAGCAGCACTTGGTTGAATAGTTCACTCAAGGACACATCTGCTCTATGTTCAGTGTCCGCATTCTTCTGAGAGATGGACAAAGATTCAGGTAAATGAAAGTCACAATCTTCATCACAAGTGTCTGACTTTGTCACGATCCTTGTAACAAACTACTCTTCTGGAAGGTTATGCTCACATTCTTCTCGTTTCTTAATTTGATCTGAAACTTTAACAGGGTACCCAGAAGCCCACACATTGTCACCAGATAAGTCATTCCAAAATTACATCTACGCCCTCTATTGGTAGAGTTGGCCGAAACTGCGATGTGAACATCACGTGATGTGAGATGTGAAAAACTCTATCGCGCATGTTAGTTTCCTTTGAAAATGGCAAGAATGATACTCAAATTAACGAATTGGTTTCTGGTGTATCTCTAAAGATCTTTACTGCTATTTTACAGTCTTTATCACCAGGGGACACACAACGTTCCTCAAAGTTCCTCATAGGAAGTAACATCTAAAGCAGAGCACCACCAACTGAAATGTTTACAGAGATCCCTGACAAACTCAACATGGAACTGCTTTACAGCCTTCCTGCATGAACTGAACTGCTGCCCATAGGCCTCTTGTACGAATTCATATGACTTTAATACAACCTCTATGATGGTTTTGTACACCTGACTCTCACATTCACTTAAGGCAGAATATCCTGCTTGAGCCTTCCCTGTGAAGACCAACTGTAACATAACAACCCACTTCATATCGCGCAAACTTCTCGAGTTACTGAACCGCTCAAAAAGTGAAAAAAATATACCCGGATTGCTCTCATCAATCTTTGGAACAAGGTGCAAATTGGACATCAAGTAAAATTGCCTTTGTGGACTAAGACAGTCAGAAGCAGCCATTTTTAACTTGCTACAATTGTACGCTCTCCCTCTCAAGTGTAATTCTCATCTGTTCCATGGCTATCTTTCCGTTCTCTATTTCTAACAGTAATTCCCATTACTGTTCAAAAGTTAGGGAAAAGGGATCAATTTCATTTACAGTTACATTACTTTTGCCTGGCAAGACCACCTAATGCGCCAAAACAGACCTTAATCAAAACTTAGTTTCATCTTTTAACTTCATGTCTCCAACATCAACATCCGTAATGTTCGACTAGCTGAGAAGTTGGTCTCTTGTGCAACTATTTGATGTATGGATACAATCCCGCTAACTGCCCCTTAAAACTAACAAAACACCCCCCTTGTCTTCATTCAGATTTGCAGCAAGTAATTATCCACGCTAACCCAGTGCGTTTGAAGTCCCACGGAAATGTCCCTGAGAACAAAGTGCAGGAGAACTGCATGGCCAACACTAACCTCTTCCCTGTGATTCAAACAAAAACAGGTGGTTATGGTTATGGTTCAATTTATTGGAACATGCATACAAGTTAAATTGGACTACATCACATATTACAATTCACAGTTTCACATGTCCAAAAGGAGTAGTAAGAAACAAAGCTTATTTAATCCTACCTCCCATCCGTTTTACATCAATAGCAAGACATTTGTTCACTTCCTGTATTTCAAATGCACTCTATGATGGTTTAAAATACATAGGAAAATGGTAAGGTACTACAGGGTCAGGCAAAATGATCAGACACATTTGTAGGTAAATAAAAGGCAAAAAAAAGTAAAGAAACAAAAAAGTGTTTTCATTTTCGAAAAGTACATATAATGCCATTTTTTTCATATAATGCCATTTTGCTTTGTTTCTTTATAATGCCATTGTTTTTCGTTTCTATTTCACTTGCTGCCATGAATTGGACTGGTGAGCATCGCGCTTTCAATGTGGAAACGTTTATCAAAACAAACAAATCTGTAACTGCAACACAACGAGCGTTCCGTCGAAACACGATCTCGTTATGGGTTACCAACTTCAGAGCTACTGGATCTGCATTGAGTGTGTGGACAATCATGGATCCCATTTGTTTAATTCAATTTTTAAAACATAATGAAACAGAATTGCATTATATGTACTTTTCGAAAATAAAAACACTTTCTTGTTTCTTTACTTTATTTGCCTTTTATTTAACCTACAAATGTGTTAGATCATTTTGCCTGACCCTGTATAACGATGTGGTAAAATAGTAGTCAAAGTTCTTGTCACCGTAAATACTTCACATGACAATCATAATAAATAATAAAGAGCGAAAGAGCAAATGTCTCTCAGCCTACAAGAGACAGACAAAATTCTGACAAAGTGCTTCAAAAAATAGTCAAAACAATAATCACAGACTTTTTTTTTTAATGTGTGAGCTACCCTACATAAGAATAAATATTTTGACCAACTTACGCCGAAAGCCAGGTTTCAAATCGGACAAGCACCTATTTGTTACCTTTCTGGCTCGATGAGTGGCAACAACAATGGGAGACCGCACAAAAGGGAAAGCATTTAACGAAATGTATTAAATAAAGGTCAGTGTGAGTGTAAGTGTGTTTGAGTGCGTGTGGTGAGTGAATGTGTGGATCAATCAAAAATAAACTAAAGAGCAGTCCGCATGGTGGCAGAAAGAATGAGGAGGCAGCAATCAGGCCCTTTTCAGGAGCCACAGGTGGACCTCACTGTCACCTTCCTGCAGGGAGGAAGAAGAACAGGGGAAGTCTTCTTCAAATTAAAAGGCCACCCTTTGGCCGTCACAAGCAGTAATTCAGCCTGTTGAAAGATATGTCTTATTATTTTGGTGTGCATCAAAGTTTACGGTTATGGCATTCATTTTCACAGTAGTTCACACAAGACGTATAAGATATAGACCATCAGTATGAAATCTGCCAGTAAAAGAAGTGATCTTGGATCCTTATCTTGGATCCTTATCAGCCTGTGTATCATCCTCATGATTTTAAATCTATTATTAAAATGTATTTTTTTTAGAGTTAAAGGGATAGTTGTGATTTTTTGACATGAAGTTGTATGACATCCCCATCAGCAGTGTAGTGCATCAACATTGACTTACTCACCACGTCGTCCCATGAGCCCAGTTCTGGTCAGATTTCAGTGATGAGGAACGTGGTTTTGGTTAGTTGGTGGGTCCACTTAAGTAAAGAGTTTGGTTTCTCAAAACAATTTGCGTTCAAAAGAGTAATACGTTTGCATCACAAAAATGCCTCCACGAAAAAAATCAGACCTCTGAATCGCTCGGCGTTACATTCTCTCCAGTCGTATCACAGCGCACTGTCCATTGTTGTGTATGTGTATGTGGATGAAGGCCGTTGCGACGCAAAACTCTTACGTCATAGCATGTAAACACTCTGGAACACATACGTAACAATGGACGCGCAGTGATATGAGAAGCCAAGCTCCACAGAATTAATTCTGACCAAATGGAATGGTGGTGTAAAAGGAACATGGTGTTTGCTCCAAGTGATGACTGTACAGCTGATTTCATATGACTGGGTGCAACTTCCTCACAAAGCATTTGAAAAACCTGATGGCCTTGAAGCATCCTGAAAGCGCCTCAAGGTACTAGGCCAGTACAGGGGAGGATTCAGTGCACTCGCCTGTGCTAGCAAGGTCCTCCATATTTTATCCTGCGTATTCATTTTACTGCTTTCAGAAGAAAATGTTTATTTTGAAGGAAACCCTGTAACTGCATGCATCTACTGACAAAAAGCACAAAGAAAAATGAAGACTTTCCCCTGGAATACATGTAGGTTTTTATTAAATATAAATACACAGAATTACTTCTGTAAAGTGTAATTAGATATTAAATGTCTATATTAGTGTACCGTATTTTCACGACCATAAGGCGCACTTAAAAGTCTTAAATTTTCTCTAAAATGGACGGGGTGCCTTATAATGCAGCGCGCCTTATGTGTGCACCGTATGCCACCAGAATGCATGCTAGCGCAAAAATACGGTAATTAAATCAAATTAGATAACAAGACTTACATTTGAAGTGAACACAAACTGAAAAAGAACGTTACCACTGCATGTTTGAAGGTTGATGAAATTATATTCCATTTCAACACTACTAAAAATAAAGGTGACAAAATTTGACATTCCACTTATTTTGCTGCATTGAGCACAAGCTGACGAGAAACACGACGCTTACATGCATAACAGACAAAAAAATCAAATCAGATCACATCAATATCAAGCCTGCGCAGAGTTTGACTTGCTGTCACCGTGACCCCATTTACCCATTGTTTTTTATAGCGCACACTACAAATACAGTAGAATTGGAATATGAAGCTTTGATCAGCATAAATAGCAAGCAAATATGTATACTGTATAAAAACTATATATTTGCTGTAAAAGCAAACATGCAAATGTTGTTGGCTATATACTGTATCTGACTGATCTGTTGTTGCTGTCTCTAGCCTGTGTGTGTGTGTGTGTGTGTGTTTGTGGTGTGTGTGTGTGTGTGTGTGTGTGTACTGTGTTATGATGTGTACTGTATTGCCTGGAGAGCATGTACTGTGAGGCTGAGAAGATGAGAAGGTGGCAGAAAGCCGTCCAGAGGCAAATATATTTGCCAGCTGTTTTTCTATGTGTTGTTGTCCCTCCTCAATGACCTGAAGGGAGGCTACAAACAATAAAGAGTCATTTTAAATTTAAGAGACCTGGCATTGTAGCAACATTGTTTCAAACACTCAGCAAGCAGTGACCTTGGGAATTAGTGGAAGTTGAACATCCATCCATCTTCTATGCTGCTTATCCTCCTAAGTGTTGCGCGTATGCTGGAGCCTATCCCAGCTGACTTCGGGCAATAGGCAGGCCAGCCAATCGCAGGGCACAAGAGAAAAACAACCATTCACTCTCGCATTCATACCTATGGACAATTTAGAGTCACCAATTAACCAAACATGCATGTTTTTGGAATGAGGGCGGAAACTGGAGTACCCGGAGAAAACCCACGCACGCACGGGAAGAACATGCTAACTCCACACAGAGATGCCAACGGAGTTTCAAACCCAGATCTTTATATATAAATGCATATATATATATATATATATATATATATAATGGCTATATTATATAATATATGAATTATTTTTCAACTGGTCTTGGCAATCGTTTGCCCATCCCTGGTATACAGGAAAGTCAGCTGTGTTTGGCAATGGAACTGCAACACCAAAAGCAATTTCTCTCTGCACATTTGGCATCACTTTCACATCGGCACACTTGTTATACTCGTGTTGACAATTAAGGAAGTTTTTATTTTTTATTTTAAATTTCTGTGCAGTTGAATTTATTTTTATTTTTTAGGATATTTGACCTCTTGGGTTCCACTGCATGATTTAATTCACATATTCAAGTATTGCCTTTTTCTGGATATTCTGGCCTTTTTTTTTTTTTTTGCAGTGTACATGCATGAGTATGAGTTTATGCCAGTTCCCTCCGGAGAGCATGATTTCTCTTCAACAGTTAAAGGCGCCTAAAAAAAGATATTGTAGATCAAACCACTACTTTACCCCACACAGAGCAGGGTGATGTGAGACAATTTGGCTAATTTAAGCTGAAAGAAAAGCTTCATGTCACAGTGACATTTGTGATTTAACCATTAAGTTTAGTGTCCTGTTAATCCCAGCGTGGCTTTTTTTTTCTTTTCTTCATCTCACATGGTTTTCTTTTCAACCTACGAAATTAAAATTGTACAAAATGTGTTTTATTTGGCTGCATAGGTCGTCATATTGCTGTTCCATCCCGAAAATGAGCAAGAGTTTCTTAAAAATATCAAGCTTTCAAAGATGTAAGCATTTGACTAGTCATTCGTATTTGCCCCAAATTGCCCTTTTAATTGTCCTTATAATTGTCGTACAATCATCCCCTGCCATTTCGGAGTTTGAATTTTGCAGCTTTACTCTATCACGGTTTTTCAAAACCATATTAATAATAAATCATGCTGTTTCGTGGTTGAATATGGCCTAATATATCACATCAAAACATATACATATGTTTGCCTAAATTAAGCATTTTCAAGCATATAAATAGCTAAATGAACTAAAATCCATATAGTGTATAAGGCATTCAAAAGACGCATTCAAAGATGCTGTAAATGATACAGTATGTCGTATTCTACACTGATCACTACGTGAGGCTTTTAATGCAAGTTTGAATTACCTCACAACAGGCACAATATTCCCTAATAAAAGCACAAAAATACAAAAGCTACTGTTGCGGCCATAACCCAAGCCAAGCTAAAATTAAACTCTGAACCCTTGACGTCACTTCCTGTCCACCCTGGAACCAACTAACCGCAATAAACGAGGGATAACTGTAGATTGTATCATATACTCCTTTAATCATTGGACAGTCATACATGGCAATCATTATAGCAGCCAACCAAGTCTCTCAGTGCACGTACGAGATGATTATTACTATTATGACTTTATCTGGTGGTCTCCTGTTTGGTGGAACGTTTATACATTAGCAGTGTAGCAGTGATAAGCTATTAAATTCATTATGTTTCATATTTAGCGTTAAAAGAACATTTCAGCATCCAGTATCTTCTGGGAGACTGTTTAAACTGATGTAATCTGTGACGATAAATATGTAATTGTTTGGTTTAGAGAACATATAAATCCACAGGCCCCCTACACAACTTTGTTAGCTCCTTCCGATTATTGCAGTCACTATTTTGGTAGTAGTCACAATGGTAATGGTTTAATCTATGTTGAACATGCATACTAGTGGAATGCATCACATAGTACAATTCACAGTTCTAAATGTCCAAAAAGGAGTAGAAAGAAGCAAAGGTCATTTAATTCTAACCCCCATCCATTCCATATCAACAGCAATACATTACTTTGTGATACAATACATTAATTTGTAATTGTAATTGCAATGCATTTGTTCACTTCCTGTATTCCAAATGTACTCTTTGCTAGTTTAAAGTACACAAGAAAACGATTAGATAATAGACAGTGTGGTATAATAGGAGTCAAGGTTCTTGTCTTCGTAAATAAGTTATAACCAATGGCATCTCCCTTGCAAAGTGAACGTCAACCCCAACAAGATATGCAGTATAGCTCACCACTTTGGTGTTATTTCCGTTCCCTCTTGTGGCTATTCAGTTAAGGTGTGGGTATTGATCTTTACGACGAGAAGTAACCAACTTTTAATGACACAATCTGCAGATTATGATGGATTTTACCTTATCACGCCAACAACAGGCATGCAAGAGTAACTGTGTCATTATGACCATGTTAAAAAAATGCTTTTCACAATGCATGATTATTCTTTTCCTCACCAATTTTTATGACAGTACTTAGGTACATTGGGTAAACCTAATTCCAAAAAACTGATAGCAAGTATTTCTCCTTTTCTCATAAGTTGACTATGGTTACAGTACGGTATATGTTATGAGGACAAAAAAGGATATTCTCGTCATGAAATGATAGCCAAGGCTTTTGAGGAGCAGGACTTTTTATGGTAATCAAACTGCATTTGTGCACTAGACAGTAAAATGAAGGACTGTCAGGAATTGTCAGTTTTGTTAAGAGACACTGCAGAGGTTATGTACCTTTGGAGGAGTGCTTTCATTTTTCAATATATTCTTTGTAATATCTGTGTGTACGTCTCCAGTATGTGGATGTCAGAATCGTCAAATGTATTACGTCATTGATTCTTTTTTGGCGACATTATGCCTGTTTGTTTTTTTTTGTGTGACGAAGCCAGCTGTTGCAGCTGGAACACAGTCTTGTTGACAAAAATCAATGCAGAGCAAATTAGGATCACGTTTTTGTAAATATTCATGAAACACATTAACTACACGTATTTTTACATTGTAAAATCCCAAGGAGATCATTATTACTTTAAATTTTTCTGTGTGATCTTTCAAAAACTACAATAAATATAACCTGGAATTAGTTTGGTTGCCGTAAAATACATTATTATTATTATTATTTTTTATTGTGGCAATTAACCCCCATTCATGCCCAAAGCTACCCATGATAATTAAGTGGGGATTTCTATGCAGGATTAATTAGAGCTCAAATGGGAATCAGAGACAAAGGGGTGGCTGAATAAACAATGTAATAAATGACGCAGTGCATGGTCTTTATCGCACAATTAAATTGGAATTGTCTGGGGATCAAGTAAAGGAAACTCAAGTTCCTCTCATCAGCTTGCTTCATATATCATGCCTTCGCCCTTAATGGTTAAAGCACAGCCATGCAGGCCCCATGATGATACTTAAAAGACTTTTCGATAAACACACAGACATACTGTGTAAAACCTCATTATCATTTACCTAAGGAAAGAAGGCCCTGGGGCTGAAAGCTACCTGATGGTATGCTAGCACTGAAGTAAGATTGCAAAGGGTGAAAATACTACAAACTTCATTGGTTTGACAGCTGTTAGAGTATACTTTAAGGTATAATAACTGGTTTGGTGGTTTACATCTTTGGCAGAATCATTCAGAAGGGTATGCAATAGGGATGAGTGAGTACACGACTATCTGTATTTGTATCTGTTCACCCATCTAAATTATCCGTATCCGTACTCAGAGTGGGTGGGGCATGTGTCTTTTAAAGAGGCGGATCAAGACTGCAATGACAGCACAAGCTGGTGGGCTACTGTTTTTTTTGTGTGTAACATCTTTCTGTGTACTAAATATTCCATGTCACAACATGGAAACATGTGGATTGTAGACGTATCTATGGACAAATCAATTTTTCTTTTTACATTTTGTGGGTGCAGCTTAAATACTGGTGCAACACTTTGCGCAAGTCTTATGTGCTGGCTATGGGATCTCTGCAGGGACACAAGCGACAACCGCCACTCCAAGCATAGCATGCTACTGAGCTAACGGCTTAGCCTCCGGTTCATTCATTCGAAACTTAAGAAAGGGTTTGAAACAAAGAAGCAAAAAAGATACCACTTCCACACGGAATGACGGGATAACTTTTTTTCCACTCTGTATCCATTACTGACTCCATGCAGTGCAGTTAAGGTACATTGTAGAATACTATATACATGAGTTGTATTTCAATTTGTTTTGACTAATAATAGGCTGTTGCCATCCACCAAAGATGATGCATATCTTTTTTGATGGAGATAGAGAATAGACACAGAATACTGGACGTT
Source organism: Dunckerocampus dactyliophorus (assembly GCF_027744805.1). Lineage (NCBI taxonomy): Eukaryota > Metazoa > Chordata > Actinopteri > Syngnathiformes > Syngnathidae > Dunckerocampus > Dunckerocampus dactyliophorus. Next base: position 18,717,683 of record NC_072821.1, read on the forward strand.
TTTGTGAAGTAAACAGTCATGTAAATGAGTAGACTCCAAATACAAAATTTTGATAAATACTGTCATAAGGAATTAGTTTAAGAAAATTTCAATTCCTGCAGTTGTGGTTTGCAGTGTTTGTTATTACATGGATTTCATCTTTTCATCAGTATCTTTCTAAGTTTAAGTTTGAAGCTGTGTTGAAAATGTGTGGCTTGTGAGTTGCTTGATATAGCGCATGTCCATATTTCTTCCTCGGTTCCCAGAGGGATCTTCCTCCTTCTGTTGCCTTATTTCTTTATTTCTGAGGATGTCTTTTCACAAGAGATCTCTCTATCAAAGTAAAATCTGTGTTCAACAGTTCACTTGGCAGCACTTCGTTCAAAACGAAGAAAAAAACCCTTCTATCAACTGAAAGTGCTTGAATGCTGGGCTTATTTACCATATCATCTCATTACCATTACCTTAGAACATTACCTTTAACCCACTTTTATTCTGATAGATTAACTCTTAAATTGTATTGCCATTAACAACTGATTATGGTCCTAAAAATCCTGAATACACCATTACTTGGGAAAAAAAGTCCCAAGTCTTAACTATTATGTAATTAATATGTTCACTGTATATTGGGGGAATAATAACACAAACACAGATCACCCATAACTCAAGTCTACAAGCTAAAATTGAGATGATCTCAGATAAAAGCAATGGATGAAAACTTTCCTGAGGCGTTCTTGGTTGGGTCTTTTGTTTTACACTGTAAAACAAGTCAATCGTGTGCTTCCTGTTGAATGGCAATTTTCTGAACTTCCTCCGGTTGTAGTGTGTGGTTATATTGGCCGTGTATTAGCATGGTAATGATGAAAAATGGCATTATAAATGTAGTATATATCATGGATATGGTATATATTAGGGGGTTACACGAGATCTCGCAAGATCAAAACATGACAAGAGTTCTCATTTGGAGAAAAGCTGTATCGCGAGAACAGCGCAGTCAGAAGCCAATCAAGACTGTTAACTATGGCATCACTACTATGAATGATAAGAAACGTAATACGGAAGTGGCAGTGTGCAACGTATTATTCGAAGTGCAAGTTAAGTGCTTTTGGCACACCTTGCAATCCAACCTATGTTCCCAGCGTCAGTGTCAGCGAGTGATCTGTAGCTGTTTTTTCCATCGGAGTCGAACAGCTGCTTGCTACTTGTTGATGTCCAAACAGAAGCTGCTGTAATTTTACATTGCATCAACTCTACTTAAAGATTTGTCAGATCAACCCACGTAGGTGTTCCACAATGTAACTTAACCCGTGACCAACAGAGCCAAGAAGGTAGAGTTTGGACACAATCCTCCGTCGCCTCGCTGCACCACACCTTCCTGGCAAAACATGCATGGGTGTCCTACATGTGGAGCAGGGGCCATCTGTGGAACGTGGCTCATTGCAGACAAATAAGATAAACAAAAACCCAGCAAAAGTGGAAAATAGAGCATTTGTATCTACTTTAGGGGACATTTATTTCGTTGCAAAAACTTAGCCGTGTCATGTCAAAATATCCGCATGAGAACAATGGAGGTTGGCTGATAGCTAACATTCACAATTCTCCCCAAGACACATTCCTTTGTGGTGGTGGGGTGGGGGAGGCTCTCACATGGACACATCTCTAACAAAATCGATATGTAACCTACGTTGCACAATATCGATTATATCAGATATAGTTTACATATACAGTAAGTAGTACCTCGCATAACGTAAACCTCCTTTTACGTAAATTCCACTGAACGTAAAGAATTTATTTAAAGTTTTTGCATCGTATTACGTAAGGAATTCCATATAACGTAAAGCGTCAAGTCAGTGCAAGCGACAGAGAGACTAACAAGAGTACACTTGGTGACGCCTTTTGACGCTTTACACTCTCATTGGCTGATTATCGGGGCACCGCCTACGCTCTTATCTCATTGGCTGACTTATCCAGTGCGTCCATGTTTGTGTGTGAGCTCCCTTCCTCATCGTAGTCGCCCTTAAACTAGTTTGCACGCATTGAAATCTCTTCTTAATTTCTTTACTTTTCTTTGTGTTAAAATGACCGTAGTCATGGGCCCTAAACCAAGTGGAAGGGATAAGAAAAAAGGGAAAAGTTGTCGATCGAAACGAAGCAAGAAGTTATCCACAAATTCTGACGCTTCATCCTCTCATTGGCTGATTATCGGAGCACCGCCTACGCTCTCATCTCATTGGCTGATGATCGGGGCACCGCCTACGCTCTCATTTCATTGGCTGACGTATCCAGCGCTTCCGTGTTTGTGTGTGATAGACATCTCCGCTCCCCCTCCTCCTTCCTACCTCCACTTGCGCTCCTGATCAAGACATCTCGTGAACGGTAAGATTGTTTTTGTTTTTCAGTTTTATTCATTTACAGTAATCTTATTTATTACCTTATTTTATATTGGAATGTTACTCTACTGTGTTTAATGCTGTTTTCTTATATTTTCCCACCATAGTTGGTGGACTTTTAATATTTTGAAGGACCAAAATGGGTGAGTTTGGGAAGATCTTGAAACGGATTAAGGTATTTACATGTATTTTACGCTTTGTACAACATAAAAATCCCTATAACATGAAGGTTCTCGGAACGGATTATTTACGTTGTAGGGGCGTCTACTGTATATACTATCATATATATACTATATATATTATATTGAGATTTGCTAGCCTGTTTTTATCTAAAATAATTACCAAGAACCCAAATGGTAAGGCTGAAAGTTTCACTCAATTCAGGAAGGTTTTACGAGCAGGACACATCGCATTCAAAGGATCAGACCGCAATGCAGGACGCTTTCCTACGAGAAAGCAGGTCAAATGTAGATATCAAAGACCCCCCTTTCCTTGACCCGAGGGGTGCAGGGAAAGTATAAGGATGGTTGTAAGCTGTAAGGAGCCATGAGAAAAGATGTCTCGCTTTTCGGGATGGCCACCTGAAATTGTATCTATATGCTTCAATCAATAACACTGTAAAATAAATCAAGTCAGTGAATCTGGAATTGACAGCCGCATGGTGAGGTTTTTTTTAGACAATGAAAAGATTTTCTGCTAACAACAGAGGTCATGTCCACATGAACACAGATATTTTAAAAAAAACTCTCACACAGCGGCGGTATAAAACAATCTCTAGCCACACAATAATGCATTCACAGGGTGTCATGCGTATGCCAAAGAAATGGAGATGCCGCAGCAGTGGATGCAATTTGAGCCAATCAGAAGCGTCAAAGACGTCATTTCCGTAGGTCGCACAATAACAAACAAGGCGAGCCCGACCGACATGGGATTTTTGGGGTCGATGCCGATACCGTTACTGGGGGCTGAAAAAAGCCGACATCCGATATATTAGCCGATAACCATTATAGCCGATATATGAAATAAGAGCATTGACATAAAAAGGATATATACTGTACATGAACATAAATTCTTATACAGTAATACCCAAAATACGACACAAAGAAAACACAAAAATGCAGAAGACTACTAAATGAAAATAAGGAATTTAATTACTAATTTACTAATTACTAATTATTAATTGACAGTTTTACTGATTTAATTAGTAACACTGTCACCATAAGGACATGCCTCTTTGTGGTTTCTTTTTAGGTGTTGTGTTCTTTGGTTTGCTGGCTAACTTGCGCACTGCAGCTTTTGCATCTAACGTAACGTCTGATGAATCTTTTGTGAAGTGACTCCACACCTTACTCTTCCCCTCTGCCTGTCAAGTGAAAATGTATACATTTAGTGCATTTGTAAACAGCTCAAAACAAATGCTGACGCAAACATTAAAAAGTGAAAAAAATTAGACTACAAACAAAATAAGTAATAATCAAAACATGCACCACGTTACTAGCCTTAATACCAGGGACTAAACTACATTTTATGTAACAATATATGTCATGTTTCGCACTGCTTCCTGAACTATTAAAGACTCTTTATTTTGCACGCCACCGCCTCATCTCTGCATACTGGGGGTCAAGCACTCGACAGACGCTACCACTCGTGACAAATATAGCTATTTTCAAAACATGCAATATAATAAATTACAACTACATACATTGCTTGGAACATTTTCAAAATTATTTTAGTGAAGACATTAACTTGTGAATGTATGAGCCCCTGTAAATCCTGCATGGAAGTGTGAAGTGGGACGCTGTGTATATTTGCATATATCTTTATTTCACTTTAAAACACTGTATAATTAGTCTTACATAATGGTGGACATGTGAATTAACAGTTGCATCTATCTTTATCTGACAGAGATGCAGCTTACATGACATTAAAACACTGTCATACGCTCTCTAAAACTTGAGTGAAAAAAGTAGAATGTTCTGCTTGGCGGGCACTCACAGTGTGGCACTAAAGTGTCGTGTTATTGTTTTACAAAGTCAATACTTACTATGGTGTAAAAACATGCAGTTTCTTTCTGTGTTTCTCTCCTGCAGCCGAGCGAGTGAGGCTCTGTCTGTGTGTGGAGGGGAGGGGCCGGATACTCAGGCAGGGAGCACAGAGAGACACACAGTAAAGGAGCGACAGAATCTCCGTGCAGCAAAAAAAAGGGTTACATATTCACTGATATTAATTGGTGATACATCATAATCGGCTCTAGTGTGGACTGATGGCGAAGTACTTATAAGTAGTTTATTTAGAATTTGTCTTGAATATAAAACTCTGAAAATGTCACAGAAGTTCCTTATTAAAATGTCACATATGTGGACTATCAGGATCATGCTGTGAAGTGTAGTTCATTTTATCAATCAAGGTATTCAGACTATCCTAGCTTTCCTTGTGTTGTGATGCTGTCAGCGCTTTAATAATTCTGTGTGTTTGGCTAATTGCTCCTGCTGAATGGCCTCCATGACAGTAGTTATGTCGCACAAAACATGAAGAAAAACAAAGGGGCCCTTTCAATCATATGCAGCAGTGCTTCCATCAACAACAGAGGTTTTGGATAAGACCCGATCAGACCTCGGTTGGACAACTGTGACAAGCAAGTCATTATTTTGGAAGAATAGTGTAAGAATTTTGGCATATCAAAGGCATCGTTGTTGTGTTTGACCGAGCTGCTTCGCCCACACCTATTGGATAGCGAAGCGGCAGCAGCTACAAAAGCCCTATCAGTATGTTTAAAACCAGCAAGGTAATGCTCGCACTGCACACATTATTTAGTGTGGAAATGACAACGTTAGCTGTTATGTTGTTATGTTAGCTGACGGTGGGGACAAGTCAAAAGCTCAGTTTTCCCCATCCATAAATATGCGCTGGAACAGGAGTTTTCCAGAAACTCTGTTTTTAAGGACAAAAACCTACGTTTACGTGTGGAAGTAAGACCAAAATGCATAGAAAATCTGTGTTTATGTGGACATAACTTGAATGGAAACAGTTTGAGCTGATGCAATGCAAATGACAGGCAAACATTCAACAACATTCCCACTTTAATATCAACACGTTAGATCTTGTGTATTATGCTTAGAGCTGCATTAATCTCCTTAATAATTCACACGATAAGCCTTCATCTGGTATTATTAATAATTGCCTTTCTTTATAGTGGCAATCATTGACTCCATCATTACAGATATTGAGGTAAGAAAGTTAAGATGGGTCTGTTAGCTCAGGCCTTTCTGTGTGGTATCTGCCAACAGTTCCAAACCATGAGCCACTTTCAGTACAATGCAGGGAAATTACTGTATACTACCACAATCTTAAACATATTGTCAGATGAATACCTCTATTGCAGTGTTATTTAAAAGTGTGTGTGTTTTTTGTATTTCCCTACAGGTGTTGTATTTGATACAATTACATTGTGTAGTTCCATCCATCCATCCATCTTTCGCTGCTTATCCAAGGTCGGATCGCGGGGGCAGCATCCTAAGCAGGGAAACGCAGACTTCCCTTTACCCGACCACTTTGTCCAGCTCCTCCCGGCGGATCCTGAGGCGTTCCCAGGCCAATTGAGAGACATAGTCTCCAACGTGTCCTGGGTCTTCCCCGAGGCCTTCTACCGGTCGGACGTGCCCTGAACACCTCCCCAGGGAGGTGTCTGGGAGGCATCCTGAGCAGATGCCCAAGCCACCTCATTTGGCTCCTCTCGGTGCGAAGGAGCAGCAGTTCTACTCCGAGTTTCTCTCGGATGACAGTGCTTCTCACCTTATCTCTAAGGGACAGCCCAGCCGCCTTACGGAGAAAACTCATTTCGACCGCTTGTACCCGTGATCTTGTCCTTTCGGTCCCTCCCCAAAGTTCATGATCATAGGTGATAGACCACATTGTGTAGTTATCCACAATATTGTGGCCAGTGAAAAATAAATACATTTTGTAAATGTTTATTTTAATTTGGACTACTGATTTTCAATTTTCAATTCTTATATTTCCCCCCCCCCCCCCCCCCCCCCCCCACAGTAAACTCTGTGTATGCATACTATTATGTATGACAGAACTGCATGGACATTATTTAGCTGCTTGAGCAAAGTCTATATTTTAGACCTTTACAATGTGCTAGCTAGAAGTAAAAGAACATAAAAGTAAGAAAGGTGGCAATTTATTTTAACCTAATGCTATAGTCTTCCGTGCAACTCCAATATGTCATTGCAAGGTGGAAAATTCTCTCTATACACACAGCAGTGTCACAACATGCTCTCGAGCAGGTATTTAATATGAAAAAGGTAATTGTTCATTCCTGATGTTCATACTCAGTTCCTATTCATCTTCTTGCATATTTTCCTCTCTCATCACAAGCCTCAGTAGATAGCTCATGTGGCATGACCAATGTCTTTCCTTTAGTCAGTGTACAAACAGAATGTCTCATTGAAGTGACTTTACATATTAATTCAGTTAACATATTTATTTGACAAAACACTTAAAACATTTTTAAATGTACAATCATTATTTTGAAGGTTTGCATATCATTAGTGCCCTGCGATTGCGACTTTATTGAGGATAAGTGGCATAGAAAATAAATGAATGAATGTATGCATACAGTGGTGTGAAAAAGTGTTTGCCCCCTTACTGATTTCTTTTTTTTTTTGCATGTTTGTCACACTTAAATACGTCACTTCCTGTTGTACGGAAAGGACGTTCACGGAAAGAGCTCTGTTTTTTACTACAGGAGTTTTAAACTTTTTGGGAATATTGCTGACCATAGCTGGTGATCACAACTCTAGAAGAGTGTGCTGATATCTCTGCCTTAATTCGGACTAGTGAGAGGACTGAACTCACCAAAACAAACGAACAGTAGGAGCCGACAGCTGTTAAAGGCAAGCTATCAGGCTAGCCACGGCTTGGAATCGGCGGCTGTTCACCAAGCCAGACTCTTAAAATATCTTCTTGAAGAGATACTGTATCTCCGGCTGTAACAAGAATTGGTGAGAGACACAAACTCGGTGTTACAACGAATATTAAACAGCAAAGACATTTTAAGACAAGCTAACAGGCTAATCGACACACTGTGAGGTGGTGTTGCTTAGCAACCGCAATAATGCCTAAGATGAAAGAGAAAAGAAGCGGATCTGATGGTGGCTCGTGCAGTTCAGGTCGAAGCACTCTGGAGTTGATTATAGACATGGAGTCACCTGTGATGAAAGAAGGTGCAGGTTTTATACCCGCCCACCCTGCAGCCGAGACCTGCCCACGAGTATGTAACCTATTTGAAGCGCCAACTGACTAAGCATGCTGAATTACAACAAGAGAGAGTGACGAAGCAGTTGCAAAAGACGGTGAAAAAGCAAGAAGATACCCTAGAACAAATACTACTGAAGCTGCAGAGGCTCGATCATATAGAGGAGAAGGTACAGAGGCTGGATTACATTGAACGAAACATTGGCTCCATTGTGCAGAAGGTCCAGGACTTGACGGATGAAGTTCAAAGTCTGAGAGTGGAGAACAAATAATTACAAGAAAGTAATGCAGCACTGAGGGCCACTCTCAAAAAAGAGATTGAAGAAAAAGACAAAATCACTGAGCAGCTGAAAATCACCATAAATGACATGGATCGGAACACACAGATGAATGATGTGATCGTGACGGGGCTTCGGATCAAACCCAGGTCTTATGCCAGGGCAGTTAGGAATAAGGATGAACAAGACAAAATCGAAGTTGTCAGTTTTTTGCAATCAAAGCAGGTGGACGTAGACATCCAAACCATCGACACTTGCATCTTACTGTATGGCAGGAACAGCACTACACCCGTCATCATCGTCAAGTTCACTAACAGGAAATTCAAGACCGCACTGCTGAAACAAGTAAAGAAGCTCAAAGGTACAAACGTCTATATGAATGACCATCAGACAAAGCGCAATGCTGAACTCGCCAAGAAAGCACGTGATCTGAGGAAGCAAGGAACGACCCATGGTACTTGGAGTGCTAATTACAAAATAATAAAAATAAAATAAGTTGTGTATATAGAACTCCAAAGTCAAGGATCGGAATGTTTGAGGATTGGATTAAGACAACCTTTACAGACATTGGTCAAAAGACAATTTTCATATGTGGAGACTTCAATATTGATCTTCTGGATCCACATAAGTACAAGGAAATAGATGACTTCATAGACACAATGTAAAGTTTGAGTCTATATCCTAAAATGACCAGACCAAGCAAAATAGCAGTCCACTGTGCCACCCTTATCGATAATATATTCACCAATGACTTAGATAATAACACAACTAATGGCCTGCTAATCAACGACATCAACGACCATCTTCCAGTGTTTACAATTTACAACAAACATTATAGTAAAAGACAGATGGAGGCCAAAAAGACCTTTCAAAGACGACGCACAGAGGACAGCATCAGCGCTTTCAGGAAAGATCTAGAAGAACAGATGGGAGAGTGTCTACAGTGCAAAAGACGTGGCTGAAGCATATGAACACTTTCTAAACACTTATAAGGAGCTCTACGATAAGAACTGTCCCTGGCTAGAAATGTCCAAGAAGCAAAAGAAAAATAATCAGCCATGGATGACAAAAGGACTAAAAAATGCCTGTAAGAAGAATACATTATACAGGAAATGTATCATTCAAAAAACTATCCATCCATCCATTTTCTATACCGCTTCTCCTCATTAGGGTCGCAAGGGTATGCTGGAGCCTCTCCCAGCTGACTTCGGGCGACAGGCGGGGTACGCCCTGGATTGGTTGCCAGCCAATCGCAGGGCACATATAGACAAACAACCATTCACACTCACATTCATACCTATGGACAATTTAGAGTCGCAAACATGCATGTTTTTGGAAAATCCTCCCAACATGTTTTTGGGAGGAAACCGAAGTGGGAGAAAACCCACGCATGCACGCGGAGAACATGCAAACTCCACACAGAAATGCCCAACGAATTCAACAAAAAACAAAACAAAAATATAAGACAATATACAGGTAAGTTTACAACAATCTTGAGAGTGTGTAAGAAGGAACATTATAGTCTTTTTGTTTTCTTCATATGTGACCTGTATCTGATTTCGTTTCATGTCAGTGTGAACAGTACGATTGCATTTTTATCAAATGCGACCCAGGCTTCTTCTGCATGTGTATATAAATCCGATATATATCCAATGGTACTGCAGTCAGAACGTTCGGGTTGCGACCTATATCCAAACTCTGACATTGAAAAGGCGTGTTTTGCTGCTCGACAGTTGCGGAAAGGTACTCATAGATGTAGGCAAAAGTTCTTCCTGTTATCCGAAAAGTATTTTAAAAATCTGTGTCAGTGAAGTGTCTCACGTCAATGTCCCACTACTCCACCCACACGCTCCTCATAAGAGATGTCTCAAACAATCATCGCCAAAAGTCTTGCCCTCTTCCTTCTTAATCTCCTACATGAAATAATTTGGTTAAGAAATTGTTGAGTCCAGTTGCACAAAATCTTTTAAAATTGCCACAAACAGGACTGACCACAAACTGGGGCCATGTCTACATTCGTAAACACAGGGCACTGTGCGTCACTTACCGGATGCATTGTGTTTACATTTACAAGTTGCATTTTTTTTATAATGTGAACAACTACATTAAAGATCGGATTTTAACAAAAAATCTGAATTGGGCATCATACCCTGTAGTGTGAACGTAGTTTTAGTTTACTGTTGGGTTCTTTGCTTACAGTTGGCAAGTACAAAGGAATAAAAGTGTAAGGAATTCAATAAGCTGTAGTAGAATGTGTATGAAAGCACAGTGTAGCAATCTCAAGAGATGCCAGAGGATTTTATAATGTGTTTTTTTTCCAAATATTATTCTTTTATTTGATGATATACCCCTCACCAAAGTTGCAAATCATTGAGTGCTTCTGGCAAACCATGACAGCAGCATCGTGTCTATGTGTATAGTTAGTGTAAAGACAGCCTTTACATCTGTTTGGCCTTATTACTAGTTTACTGTATAACACCCTGAGGACCAAGCAGTGGTGCAGTGTGTGACTGAGCTGCCTGAGAGCAGATGTTTCATGGCAGACAATGCAGAGCTTGATGGAGATTTTTGATGAGGCAAGAACAACCCACAATGGGGGCTAAGCTCAATATCCCCTTCCGCATGTCTCCTGGGTGAGTGTCCTCACTTGTTTGGGTGAAAATGCAGAGAACCTGAGGGACAGATCCCCAAAGGACTCTGACTTCGTGCCACCCTTTACCCACTGGTTGTGCCTCTGTTGGTTTCACGATAATCTGTGCGACAACATAAAGTATATTTGTTTTGATGGGAGATACTGTACCATATCAGTCCCTGGGCTTTTTCGTGAGGCACACAGCAAGAGAAACAGCCTACAGTTTTGTCACATCTACTGTATATTTTCCACACACACATGCATTAATATTATTGTTGTCTTCGTCACATTCAGTGTACTAAAAATTCTATTCTGCAAAATGCGTTTTGTGATGTAAAATATTTGGTTGTGAAATACTTTTCTCTTTCTTCATGTCATGGGTTTGCCATATGACAAATTTATGGGGAAAAAAATCTAAAGTTCTGTTGAAAATAGGTACTGGTAGATCAACAGATATGAAATTAGTGATAAACTATTTACAAGCAATGTACTAATTATACTAATGACATTGGCAGCTACTTAACTTCTTCGCATTCCAGGATTGCCAACTTCAAAATAACTACTTTGGACGTATGGACTGGAAAATGAAAGGGGGGGCCATAGATGAGTCCTTACCCAATCCCATTACAAATTAGACATCGTTAGAAAAACAAATACAGTCTTACTGTCATGTTTCGCAGGACAGGAGCGAGTGTTCCCTGTCCTGCGCCCTAATTTTGGCGAGGTGTATTTCCAGTGTGGTGGAAGATACAGCCGCTACACGCCTGGTGTCCGCACAACTGCAGACAATTTGTATTAGCGGCAGTTAAAAGGCTAGCGCCGTCGAATGTGCGGCGCTGGTTCATCGTGGTTGTCACTGTCATAGAACCTCGTTGACTTTCCAGTGCTGTCACCTACCTGTTTATATTTTCTATTTATATTTCCCACAGAACTTTTCCTCTGTCACTTTTAGTTTTTCTTGTCTTGTGCAATAAAATTACTTTTATTCTCTGCACCCTGGTGGTCAACCTTCCGACAGCTCCAACGAACCCTGACACTTACCTCATCACATCACGGTTTGGATTTCACCACTTCACTCTATCAGGGTTTGACAATCATATATTAATGAATAAATCATGCTGTTTTGTTTTTGTTTCTTTAATTATATTTTATATAGCAGGTGATATACACTCCTGATCAAAATCTTAAGACCCGTTGAAAAATTGCACATTTTGCACATTTGGATCTTAATGAGGTTTTAAGTAGAGCTACAATATACAAAAGCAAGAAGGGGGAGTGAGACAAAAACATTTGGAACTTGTAATTTAAACAAAAAAAAAAAAAAAACTGAAATAGGTTGTTTATCACTTGATCAAAAGTTTAAGACCACAAGCTACAAAAGCCAAAATCTGCTCAAAATGTTCATTTTCTGTCAGGCATTCACACTGTCATGCCCTCCTGATAGCTAAAGCTAAGAAGCTTTCTCTTTTTGAACGTGGTCGGATTGTCGAGCTGCATAAGCAAGGCCTCTGGCAGCGTGCCATTGCTGCTGACGTTGGGCGCAGTAAGACAGTCATTCTAAATTATTTGAAAGATCCTGAGCATTACGGAACAAAAAAGTCATGTGGTAGACCCAATCACACCTGCGCTGTGCCGGAGAATCCGATTGGCTGTCCATCAAGACACAGGGCAGTCTTCCACCCACATTAAGGCCCTTACTGGTGCCGACTGCAGCACAATAACCATCAGAAGGCATCTGCACAAAAAGGGTTTAAAAAAAACAAAAAAACAAATGCAATGACCTTGTCTCCTTCAACGCCACAAAACTGCCCGTTTAGACTTTGTCAGGGAGCATCAAACATGGGACATTGAAAGGTGGGAAAAAGTTTTATTCTCTGATGAGAAAAAATGTAACCTTGACGGTCCAGATGGCTTCCAACGTTACTGGCATGACAAGGAGATCCCACCTGAGATGTTTTCTACCCGGCACAGTGGAGGGGGTCCATCATGATCTGGGGTGCTTTTTCATTCAGTGGAACACTGGAGCTTCAGGTGGTGCAGGCTCGTCAAACGGCGACTGCTTACGTGCAGATGTTGCAGCGGGCATCCCTCATGACTGAGGGCCCTCGTCTGTGTGGGTTTTTCAACAGGACAACGCTGCAGTTCACAATGCTCGCTTGACCAAGGACTTCTTCAGGGATAATAGTACCTTTAGTTGTATCAGGCATTAAAATGAACAAGAAATTGAAGAACACTGCCATTGTTGATACATTGGTAATCAAATACAGGACGCCAACACTTTACGTAATCTCTATAATAAGTATGTATTGTAGAAAATGTTTTTGGTGAATACAAACTTTAATGCAGCAATGACTTATTTTAAGTTAATCATACATCTGTTAAGATCTCATGGGCCACATGCAATTGACAGGGCAATCCACATGTTGTCCGCAGGCCTTCAGTTTGACACATGTGCTGTAGAGGAAGTATGTGTTTTTGGGGGGTTCACTGCTACAGTTAAATTACTGCCACCTTATTAGGAAGAATGTTATGACATCACAGACATTTATGTAAGGACTAGAAATATTTATACAGGGAAATGTGACAACTGAAGAATGTGTCGTTAATCCCAACTTCAAATGAAGCAAAACATGGTGAGAAATCCCTTATTCAATCTGAACAGTGGACCGCAGATGTGGAATTTCACTTCATGCACACACATAGAAAGAGCTCAGCCTTCAATGTTTGACAAAATCATATTTTCAATAGAAAATAAAAACATGCAACTATGCAGACATGCCTGACATGAGGACGTCTGGCCCAGTGAATTACATTGGCCTTGTTGTTTTCAGATTGTCAGAAGACTTTTGGGACTGACTTAGAGTAATGCTCTGCCCCATATCTCCCTCAGCACTCAACCAAATGCAGCTGCACAACACTAGTCCTACTTAATGTGATCTTCCTTGGCTTGCTGAGAGGAAAGTGCCACAGAGACAAAAATGACTAAGAGTTAGATGCACGTACACACATTCTCAACAATGTACAGCCACACGACAAAAATAGTTGCTGTGTGTGTATGTGTGTGTGTGAATTGCTTCTATATGAGTCTCTGCTAGCTTGCGTATCTCGAGATTTTCTCTCACTCCTCAGCTCCAAAATAAAACCTCTCTGAAGTGATGTGATAACACAAGAGAACAAATCAATCACAATATAGAATTATCTACATTTTCTCTGTCGCTTCTAACTGAGACAAAAACATCTACCCACTGTATTGGTGTGGGGGCGTGCAAGTACAGCTGTACAAATGTTAGTGCCAAGGTGCAGCCAGAGGTCAGAAACCTCTTCGGTTGTTAAAGTCTCCTGTTACCGGTGGAATCCATAAGGCAAATAGTGCTACAAGTGTGCTACAGTGAGACTACAAACTGGAACGCAAACAATAAGTAACTTTAATTTACTGAAAATGGCCCGCAGGCCATGAGTTTGAGGCCCCTGCTTCAAAACGTAAAGGAAAAATAGCACTGACTGCCGAGAGAAACAAGCGACTAGCGCTCTGAAATTAGCAGATGCTGAAAACGCAGACGTGCCCACGTCAGTAAGTTCGATACGGCTCATGGAGGGAGACTGTATGGTCAATACCAACAATACCTAAAAAAGATCAATCAATGTATATTTTGCGTGTTGATATCGACTTGGTACGTAAGCAGTTTGCGTTGTGCATTTTGTTCCCGATATTATAATAATATATTTCCATTCAACTGTATTATAAATGTATTTTCTGTATGATTACGATCATTTTTAACATTTTCTTAAGTAATAATCGATCAATTTTCACATTTACGGATCAAATACAGGACAGAAACCAAAGATTAGGCTGGATTAGGAGTGTCTACTATTATCTTAGTTTGCAAGCCCAGCCTACTGTCTGAGTGCACTGAGTGGGCGCGTGCCAGTTTTGGTTTGTCAGCATCTCGCCAATAATACAATGTTGCAGCAACATTTATTATAGTGTTCGCTCGTTTATATCTATCGAGGGATAGGTCCCAAAATAGCCTGCAATAAGTGACATTCGCGAAGTACAGACAGGTAACACCATTTTCTCACATTTTTCTCTTCTTTAAACACTCTCAAAAAGTTCAAACCTTTGTTTCAATTTTAATGATCAACCTACAGGTCAGACACAAGAAATTATTAAGTCACTCACACGTAGTTCACTACTGTGACCGTGCCTTTTTGTCCTGCCGCCATTCCGATGTACTCTAGTGTTTTTGTATCCTTGTTAAAACATTGCTGCAGTCGTCCTTCTGATGATAAGGTAATGTGACAATATGATGATGTAATTATTAAGAATTTTTCACAGTAAATAGAAATTATATATAATAATCAACCATCCATGCCGAGAGGCGGGGTACACCTTGGACTGGTTGCCAGCCAATCGCAGGGCACATATAGACAAACATCCATTCACACTCACATTCATACCTATGGACAATTTAGAGTCGCCAATTAACCTAACATGCATGTTTTTGGAATGTGGTAGGAAACCGGAGTACCCGGAGAAAACCCACGCACGCACGGGGAGAACATGCAAACTCCACACAGAGATGCCCAAAGGAGATTCAAACCGACGTTTTCCCAATCCCCTGACAGTGACTGTGTGGCCAACATGCTAACCACTAGACCACCGTGCGGCCCTATATAATAATCAGTGTAATAATAAATAAAGAATAATGAATAGAGACAAACATTGCAAACAAGTTTAAGACTCTTCTTCCTCGTGTTTTGCAAACATAAACTGCTTGTACGTATTTTTTCTTTAATTCGCTCATCGTGGTGCATCGTTTTGAGTTCCTTACTCAATCCGTTCCATAATTTGATTCCACGTAGCAACGAGTACATTCATGATAACATGTAATACTTACAGTGTTTTGCCGTATTTTAGTCCTTTTAAGCATTACCCAGAAAAAAGAAAGACGTGTGCTCATGTATCACATAAGGTGAAAAAGTGCAGTTTTTCTTTCTTTCTTTTTATCCCATTTGTATTCATATTTTTATTATTAGTTTTTTAGTGCTTACTACAGTATTTTTATGTGTTTTATTATTTTTATCTTCATGTGCTTTATTAGTTTTATCTTCCACTGTTCCTGAGAGGAAGCCCTCTGCATCAGGTTTATTTGTTGCAGGAACTCCCACGTGTCAGTGTCCTGGTGGCTGTGGTCTGATGGGCTCCTGGTGCAGATGGCTCCTGTGATAGTGTTTCCTCACCTGCCTCGCCCGTGCTCAGCCATATTTAATATTTTAATACTTTAATTCTGTGGGTAAGTGTGCGTGCATAAGTGTGTGTGTGTGGTTGGAGTGTGGAGGTTGGAGGCTGGACAGCATTTTGACAATCTGCCCCACTTTTCCTCCACCTTTTCCTCTCAATGTCAGCATTGCCTTATTTTTAGAACAATCCAAGGCGATTATCTGCACTTCCCAATCTGTAACATTAGCTGTTTTGTGTTTCGGCTGGAAATCATTGATCATAGGCGAAGAGGGGACAGCAGACTTGGGACAGCCTCATGATTTAAATCACAACGGATAGAGGGCACATAGATAATTGGCTGTCTGGGCCTATAGTCACGTGGAGCGAGCTGTTATCTTCTGCAGGGAGATAAACTAGAGGGCAGCACGCAATGATAACAACATGCCTGACTGTCAACAGATGAGATGCAAAATGAACCCCCTTCGCTCCCCCCTTCTCCCCACTGCCCTTTCTCCTTGCCTGTTATTGTTCAAATGAGAAGTGAAGAGTTTAAGTGGATTGAAAAACATTGCTTCATTTTTTTTGTTATTCTTCTTCTCGCCTGTCTGCCGGTCCAGTTGTGCTGCAATGGTAATCTGTGAACATTTTCATTTCTGGGCACCTATTGTAAAGAATAATCAATAAGGCAAAAATCAAGTACTGATCCTACCATTACATCCTGAAGCCACACCTTTTCCTCTACTAAATCCCTTAGACTTTTCAAAGGGTGGAGGGGGGTCTCACTCAGCAGTTTTAGAGATTAAAGGGATGCCCATGTTCATCTGAAACACAGAGACCCAGTCTTGATTAAAAAGCCTCACAATGTGCCAAATGTATTGCACTGTTGCCAGGGAGACCAAGCTGACCTTGGGTGCTTTCAAGCAGGAAAAGGACACATTAGGCAATACTACAGCAAAAGAAGAGCACTTATGCTAAGACAAGATGAGGACATTAATGCAACCTTTCTGTGACCAAGAATTAAAAGGGAAAAAAATAACATCCAGAATGCCATTGCAATGTATAGTTTTTAGTCGAGATGAGCGAGTACACCACTATCTGTATCTGTATCTGTATCTGTATCTGTATCTGTTCACCCATCTAAATGATCTGTATCCATATCTGTACTCAGAGTGGGTACTCTGAGGTCCCCTCATAAACAAACCAATGTGACATTCGTTCGGACAGATCTGAATGTTTCGCTTCATCTATCAAAATTGCTTAAATATGAAAAAAAAATACTTCATATACAGATTTTATCTTTTCATTAAGCACAGTGAGGAGGAATAGGCCTATGACAACTGCATGAATTTAAACCATTAAAATAAAGTGAAATTGCACACATTTTTTAAAAAGCCTAAACATCAGTCCATATCATACTATGGGAGTTCTGTTCCCTTTTGTCCTCAAATGCTGACAAGCCACATATTAAATAACCCAGGTCATATTTACATTTATTCACGATCTTGGCTCTGAACATCAGCACAAACTCATGGCAAATCAATCAATCGAACATTCATGGCTACGATTCTAGAGTGCTGTACAGGATTATATGCATTCAATATTTTTGAATGTATTTTTCACTTGCTGTCCAAGACAGATCCAGAACATGTATGCAACCCTCCAGTTGAGAATCACTGCCTTCCCATCACAGTTAAGTTGCTTACTTGTGTAAAACTGTTAGATATAATCTCCAAAATCCTAAATGAATTCTTTCTTGGTGATTATCTGTCAGTATGAAATGTCAACTCAGTTGGTTTGTTAATGTTTATGTAAGCCTGCTAAAAGCAAACATAGAAACTAGAGATGCCCAATATTGGCTTTTTACACCAATACTGTCCAACACTTACCGATACCGACATCTTGGAGATGAATAAAGCATCTATATATCCTGCTCCCCAAACACGGTTTAGCAAAGCATCGGCTTAAGTATGCTGCGTGTGGACTGTTATGGCGAGCGTACGCACTGTCGCACGCACAAGGGGCTTCAAAGTCTATAAACGTATACATTTTGCATAGAACACGCCCACAAATGTTGCTCAGATTGAAGTTACAGATGTTCGCCATCTCCTGGTGTAGAGTATTAACTACATGAGGCACCATATTTACAGAAATGACTTCTGTTGTCAAATTCAGCAATGTTGCTTGTCGGGACTTTGGCGCTTAAAGGGTTGATAAATTCACAACTAAGAACCGTATTGAATAATGCTGCCAACGACACAATTTGGAAAGCTCTCAGAACGAAGTAAAGTTCAAAGTATGAAACTCTGGTTTAATACAAGCAGTGAAATTAAGTGGACTCATTCAGCACATCTCTGCTTATTATTTTGCCACAGGTAAGCCAAGTCTGAGGGTGATATTAGTTTAAAAGTATTACATGACGCCTGACTTCCCCCTCGCAGAGCTTTACAGTCGTTGCTTATTGCATATTTATAATCTCAAGACGAAAGTTGGAAATAAATCCAGACCATGGACATACTGAGCTAGTTTGTTGCGATGCGGAGCACGACATCACTCACGCACCGACATCATTATCGGTATAAAATCTGATACAGATATGAACCAATATTGAATTTTTATGCAAATATACCAAATATAAAACAAATAAATTGCATCCTTAGTGGAAGGTAATAATAAAAAGGCATCATGCACACCTAGAAAGACCAAAAGTGAGTAGAAATCCTAAGCATGTCACAACATTAGCATTACTCTCTTTGTGAGAAAGACTGCATAGTAATGGGGTTTTTCGCGTTCAACCGGTTACGCTTGCTGAGTGTTTGACATGTTTTTTTTGTGAATGAAAGGTGGGGGGGAGAAGACCTTGATTAGTGTCATTCACTCTGTGTTTCAATGTGTGTCTGCTAATTGATTGGCTTTTCCCTCTTGGTTTCTTTGGAAAAACAATTCAGCAGATGAACGTTCATTTGCCCTGGGGGGGGGGATTGTTTCTATTGCCATCATTGGCCATCTATTAATATACCAGCAGAACTACAGAAACAAGCGTAATCACATGATGTTCCAGGGGTAATGTTTCTTCTCTTCTGATTTACTTGTTGAATGTTAGCTTTCAAGCAACAAATGGCAAGTCAAGTACATATACAGTACCTTATTACTTACTGCGCTTCACGTTTTGGACCTTGGAGATATGTTAGAATTTAGTTTTTTTTGCTAGTACTTGTATATGCTTTTGACTCTACTGACATATATAAGCACATGTGCAATTCTCATCCTTGGGGTCCATATTGATCCTCAGGTAAGCCCTCACATGCATACTCAAACCCAGCTACCACCATCTCTCTCCAATCAATAGCTATTCCGACAGCAAAGCTTCACAGCAACAATTCATAATAAATGGAAAACTGCAACACATACACCTGACCTCTTTGTTATGACAGTGCTCATCTGAACATGATCATAACAACAGCTAAAATCAATCAGGGCCAAGTTCACAAGGAGTTGAGTTCAGTTATGCCAATTAACCGAGTTAAGGCATCGTATTTTTGTGCCATGGGACAGCACGAGCCAATTCAATCACAGAAATTCTGAACAAGTCGAAACACCACACAACCTTGGTTGTCCCCACAGTTGAACAATATGGAGGGAAATCCATCTTATTCACACAGGTGTGAACTTGAGTCTCATGACTTGGACTTGAGTTAGACTCGAGTCACAATTTTGATGACTTTGGAATATCATCAAAGGCTTGCAACTCGACTCGAAAATTATGAGACCCCTTTGTTTCTTCAGTTTCAGATACAACTAAAGGTACCTTTTTGTTTGGGCAAATATACTGTAACAATGACAACAAAAATAGCTCATAAGAGTTAAATTTTTTGGCAGTACAATGAAAGATTAGAGATGAAATTTTTTGCACCCTAATAAGGCCACAAGGACCATCCATTTTTTTCTATGCCGCTTATCCTCATTAGAGTTGCGAGGGTATGCTGGAGCCTATCCTTATCCCAGCTGACTTTGAGAGGTCGAGAGGCGGGGTACACCTTGGACTGGTCGACAGTCAATCAATCGCAGGGCACATACAGACAACCATTCACACTCACATTCATACCTATGTAAAATTTAGAGTCGCCAATTAACCTAACGTGCATGTTTTTGGAATGTGGGAGGAAACCGGAATACCCGGAGAAAAGCCACGCACGGAACATGCAAACTCCACACAGAGATGCCCAAGCCCAGGTCTTCCCAATCTCCTGACTGTGTGGCCAACTTGCTAACCACTAGGCCACCTTACGTGTTCGTTAATCTCCAATTATGAGAGGGAAAGAAGACTCACACTCTAATTGAAGATTTACAAAATGTATTGAAAATAATTCAGACAGAATAATTTCACATTCCAACTGTCTCTGCTCATGTCCTCCTGTGGCTTCCTGACCAGAAGGAGAGAGAGTCGGCCTTGATCGCTAGTCCCCTCTGCCTTTTTAGAATTGTTTTCCTCGGACCAATGGCGCCAAAAAATATCTTATCCCTTGCATTCTTTGGTTATATGTGTGTGATGGCTACAGCTGAGAATTGCGTCTTAGCTGACGTGGTAGGACTCTTAATGGTATGCTCTGCACTGCCACTTTGCTGCCACCTGTCTGCCACTCTGTTGCAGCGCACCTCTTGCCGCAGAGGAGGAGCCAGGAACTCCACACCTGTAACCAATTATAGTCACTGGACTATTTATACTGCTGGCAGACCTCACCTTGTTGCCATATTGTCTTTCTTGTTATCCTGCTCACCGACTACTGTCTAGCCTTGTACCTTTACCCTGCTCACTGGTCTACCATGT
This sequence comes from Dunckerocampus dactyliophorus, assembly GCF_027744805.1. Classification (NCBI taxonomy): domain Eukaryota; kingdom Metazoa; phylum Chordata; class Actinopteri; order Syngnathiformes; family Syngnathidae; genus Dunckerocampus; species Dunckerocampus dactyliophorus. Next base: position 18,738,267 of record NC_072821.1, read on the forward strand.
AAGTACTTTATTCCCTGCTTGGGGATCTCCAGCAGTGGACACCTTTAGTTGTTTGAACTGTTGTAATCATAGCTACCTACCTGGTTCTCGGCAGCGACTTTTGTTCTTGTATTTTTGTATGTTTTTTCCAGCTAGTTTTTTTAAGCGCCTTGAGTTAAGTTTGTAGCTTCTGCCTTGTTTTTGAGTTGTTTTCTAGTTGTCCTTTTTGTATGCCTTTTTCCTCCTATGGAGTGATTTTTTTGTTAATAAACTTTGTATTGCATTTTTTACTTGTTTTTTCTCTCTGCATCTTGGGATCCAAACCCGGCCTTACGTCGTTCTTGACAGAACAATCTGGCCAATGATGGATCCCGCAGAGATCGAGCAGCTTTGCTCCGCCCTCTCTCATCAAGAGCAGCTGGTGGGCACTCATGAGGCATCTCTCAGGGAAATTATGAACGAATTGTCTGCCCTAGCCACCAGCGTGGAGTCTCTTGACCAGCGTTGAGAGAGAGCTCTCACTACCGGACCCTCAGAAGGCCATGCGGAAGCGGCCAAACTCATAGGAGGTCTATGAGCTTGGCCGCCTCTGGCCATCTACCTGTCATCGACCAAATAGTCACGCCCAGCCGCGAGCCCAACATCCCTCACCCCCCACGCTTTACGGGAGAGTCAGGGTCGTGTGAGCAGTTTATCCATCAGTGCACGCTCGTGTTTGATCAACAGCCTACAAGTTACGCCACGGAAGCCGCTGAAGTGGCATTTATAATGAGCCTCCTGACTGATGAGGCTGCGGTGTGGGCTGTCGTTATTAGCAATGCTAAGCCGGCTATACGGACTTCGCTAGCCATATTTCTCACTGAAATGAGGAAGGTTTTTGATCACCCCATAAGGGGACAAGAAGCCGCTAACCACATCTTTACTTGAGACTTGACTTGAGCTTTGAGATTAAAGACTTGAGAAATGCAGTGGAACCTTGGTTAGTGCCACTAATTTGATCCAGAAGGTCCGACTCTAACCAAAATGGTCGCTAACCAAGTACATTTTTCCCATAAGAAATAATCTAAATCCAATTAATCTGTTCCAGATAGGCCAAAAATGTTGATTTGAACACTTTTTTTCTCACATTCTTTTACATCAGTATAGAGTGTTCCATCGCTCCATCGCGGTTCACCTTTTGCAGATTTGCTGTTTCGCAGATTTTTTTTGTGCTTATTTTCTTTTAATTACAGCATATGAGCGCTGTTACAGACCTGGCCCTTTAAGAAGAATTGCATTGTGGGAAGATGAGTGTCCATCTTTTCCCTCTCTCGTCTGTCTGCACCGCCCATTGTTTTCTGCGTCCTGATTCGACGCTAACCGAATCACACGCTAATCGGGGTGAACGCTAACCGAGGTTCCACTGTACTTGAGACCTGCAATACATTGACTTTCTCCCACCTGCCTGTGTTGATTCAAATCCACGACCCTTGTTAACATGCCATCCTCTCTCCCCAACAATTGAGAGCAGGGTTATTGAATACTAGAGCCTTCAGTATTTACTATTTGGTTATTACAGTATACAGTTTCAAAATAACTTAGCACACCAGATGGTGTGCTTGATAAATAAAACAAGGAAAAATCCTGTAGAAAGTCTTGGAGAGTGGAGAAACTGTCTGTCACCTCTTGCAAGCCAATCAGATCAACAAAACATATGACGTGGTAGGCGTGTGCTGCCGCAAAACATACTGTTAAGTTGACAGGCTGCCACTATCTCATGGTGTAGCCAGCTCACAGTGAAAACATCCTTTCCATCACGAAAAGCCTTCAGTGCTGTTCTTCGCTATTCTTTCAATGAACAAATCCAGGCCAGGTGTGACCACCATTCATGCTATTTTCTTCATGTTGCCATTATTTACAGTACAAGCATGGGTTGCACACACAAATGAGACCTTAAACAATATGACAGAATGCCACACACCACATAACAAAAGAACATTTTAAAAACTTTAACATACTGCAGACAGAGTAGAGCAAAGTGACATTAGGTGTTGTTGTCCCCTGACTCTCATAAACTGAGTACAGGCGTTCCAAGTTTTGCCATTTCAGGTTGTTTCGGCTGTACAGTCGTCCTTCATTTATCATGGTTAATTGGTTCCAGACTCAACCGTGGTAAGTGAAGTAGGATTCAATGTTAATAAATGGAATATTTTCCTAGAGCACAGAAAACATGTTCACGACTTTCTAGATACATTTTTATACCATTATTATAGCCATGTAGACATGAAATAACACCCTTATATTGACCTTTACACTCCTGCTATTGTATTATTCTTTGTTTACACCACATTGCTAATGCGCAGGCTAGGCAAGGCACAAGAGAACGGCCGCGGCTGCATAGCTTGCTAGCGAGGTAACTAGTAAGACTCCAACTGATTTATTTTAAACTTAAGTAAGGGTTTCAAATGGAATTGTGAAGAAAGACAAAATAAGAAGTCAAAAATGTTTTATTCATGTCGGACATGCCATGGCTGACTACATACAGTTTGATGGTGATGCGATGTAATGCCATGTCTCATCAATGTTTTGTCATTACTGACATCTAGTGGCCATACTCTATATACTGTAACTTGTATTTCAATATTATTTGACTACCGTAAATTCCGGTGTATAAGCCACTACTTTGTTCTTAAATGTTGAACTAAGGATGAGCCGGATACTTGTTTTAGATGAGAGTGTGTGTCTCATTCGAAGCTACACAGAGTAGATAACATATACATTAGGGGTGGGAAATGTGGCCACCTCACGATTCGAAGCGATTATGATTCAGAGGCCTGCGAAGCGATAAAACGATTATCGATGCATCTCGATACATCTTTCTTTGTGATCAATAGTTTTTCTATATATAATTTGTTTTTACTCACTGTGTACTACTAAAAAAAAGCATGTTTGTACTGATGATGAATTAAAATAAACATGAAACAGATTTATTTACTTCCATTATCTTTTCATAATTGGAAGGTTACATCAACCAACATATTTCCCATTGCACAGAAACAGCAGGAAAAGTAAAGTGAACCAGCAGCAGCATGTATCAAATTAACAAACTTCAGCATATTCTGAATAACCGACATAAAAAAATCTGCCATTATTCACAAATAAATAATAGACTTCTGAATTCAAATTTAACCCTGAGCATAGAATCTCTGACTAAATAATATTTTTGCTGTACAGCAAGTGTCATGTTCTGTGTTCTGCTCTGCTGCCCTCTGTCGTTTATTTGTTGCAGCACATCCCTGAACATGACCCAGCCCTAATTACACACACCTGCAGCTCATTACCACCGGCCTACTTAAGCTCCAGCCAAACTCCAGACCGGTGCCAGATTGTACTCCTTGACTCCTTGACAACCTGCTCCCTGTACCTGCTCCTTACCCTGCTCCTTACCCTGCTCTCTGGCTCCCCGGCTCCCCGCTTACCTGTACCTACCTGCTAGCCTTGTTTTTGATCTTCTCCTGTAAGGTTTGCCTGCAGTGTGTTTTTGTTATTTCTAGTTTTTTCCTAACAGCCTTTTGCTGTTAGTGTTTTTTGTTATGGACTCTTACCTTGTTGGATTTTCCTTATTTGTACTTTGTATTTTTGCTTTGGACTCTTTTGTGTATTAAATTGTTCTTTTGTACTTTCTGCCTCCCTTGTCTGCATTTTGGGATCCTAAAATACTCGCCGTGTTCCACGGCCGCCCTTGACAGAACAATCTGGCCAGAACATGGATCCCGCAGACATGGAACAATTCCGAAAAGCCCTGACACACCAAGGACACATGGTTGGAAGCCATGAGAAGTCGCTCCAAGGGATCCTGGAAGCCATTTCTGTTCTCTCTGCTAACATGGAAGCATTAAATCAACGACTGGGATGTTCCGCTCAGATTCCGCCACCAGAGGTCGGTACAACCACTACCATGAGTGATTCCGCTGCTGCCACAGCTGCAAGCACACTTGCTGCTCATCAAGCTCGTGAGCCCATTATCCCTCACCCTCCTCGCTTCTCTGGTGACTCTGATTCCTGTAACCAGTTTCTACATCAATGTTCGTTAGTTTTTGATCAACAACCTACAGCTTACTCCTCTGATCAAGCTAAAGTAGCCTTCATAATGAGCTTGCTTGCGGGTAGAGCTGCCACTTGGGCCCTGGCCATAAGTACTTCTATGCCCGCCATCCGTACCTCCTTACCATTATTTTTAGAGGAGATAAGAAGGGTGTTTCATCACCCTATCCGGGGTTTAGAAGCCACCAATCGCCTGTTAGACTTAAAACAAAGAGGGCAATCTGTGGCCGATTTTTCCATTGACTTCCGTGTGCTCGCAGCAGCAAGCGGATATCCCGATACCGTGCTCCGTGGTATCTTCCGGAGGGCTCTTAGTGCCCGCATTAAGGATGAGCTAATAGCCAAGGATAATACTACATCGCTTGATGACTTGATAAACTTAGCGATTTGTTTAGACAACCGAGTAAAGGAGAGAATCAGGGACTATGCAGAGGAGGGATACCAGGTTCATACACCGATACCACATTCGCCCACGGAGCAGAGGAGTACTCACCCCATCAAGGTTGATGGTGATTCGGAGGTTCCAATGCAGCTGGGAGGACGACGACTAGCCGCCGAGGAGAGAGCCCGTCGTCGTCGCCTGAACCTGTGCCTGTATTGCGGTAACCCAGGTCATCGGCTTCTTCAATGCCCCATCCGTCCAGTTCGTCGCCAAGGGTCGACTCCAGGAGCACCATCGGCACAACTATCGCTATCCAGTATCGATCCTCCCGTCACCAGCAGCCAGTCCTCAGCTGGGATTTGTGAGTACCCCCAGGAAGTGATCGACACAGGCAATGAGTCCCTGAGACGTCTCCAGGTCAAGGGGATTATTACAGGGGGGGGCAGAAATGTGACTGTAACCGCACTAGTTGACTCCGGTGCCGATGACTGCTTTTTGGATACGTCATTCGTTGAGAAACATAATATCCCAGTGATTAAGCTATCCTCTCCGAAGGAGGTTCTGTCTTTAGATGGACGTCTTCTAGCAGTAGTCACGTATCAGACCGAACCTCTTTCTCTGCAATTGTCGGGTAATCACTCAGAGAGGATTAGCTTCTTTATTATGCCTTCCCAAGCAGCTCCACTAGTGTTAGGGTTACCGTGGCTCAAACTCCACAATCCTGCCGTAGATTGGACTAAGATGAACATAGTCAACTGGAGTACGTTCTGCCACGCAAACTGCCTTAGGTCTGCCGTTTCCGAGGTTTCCGTTAAACCACTTCCGGTAGAGGAGATTAACCTCACCAATGTGCCTGAGGAATATCATTATTTGAAACAAGTATTTAGTAAGGATCGTGCACAGACACTTCCACCTCATAGACCGTATGATTGCTCGATAGAATTACTAGCCAACACCACATTACCCAGCGCTAAGCTCTATAATATTTCTGGGCCGGAACAGAAGGCTCTTAAGGACTATATCTCTGCCTCGCTAGCTTCCGGTCTCATCCGTCCTTCTTCCTCTCCTCTCGGTGCGGGTTTCTTTTTTGTTGCCAAGAAGGACAAGTCCTTGCGCCCCTGTATCGATTATCGGGGTTTGAACAGTATTACGGTACGTAATAGTTATTCGCTCCCTCTCATGGACTCTGCCTTTTCCGCTCTCCATTCGGCACGGATCTTTTCGAAACTGGACCTCCGTAATGCCTACCACTTAGTGCGCATTAAGGATGGAGACGAGTGGAAGACCGCGTTTAACACTCCGCTGGGGCACTTTGAGTATCTTGTCATGCCCTTCGGTCTTACTAACGCCCCAGCGGTGTTCCAGAATCTGATTAACGACGTTTTAAGCGATATGATTAATCTGTTTTGCTTCGTGTATCTTGATGATATTCTGATTTTCTCTAGGAATCTACAAGAACACACTACGCATGTCAAACTCGTTCTTCAACGCCTCCTTGAAAATAGGTTGTATGTTAAAGCTGAGAAGTGTGATTTCCACGCCACATCAGTGCCGTTCCTGGGGTACATCGTGGAGAAGGGTCAATTGCGTGCCGATCCCGCCAAGATTCAGGCGGTGGTCGAATGGCCAACTCCTAAATCAAGGAAGCACTTACAGAGGTTCCTAGGGTTCGCCAACTTCTACAGGCGATTTATCCGCAATTTCAGCAGTAAGGCAGGACCTCTGACTAGGCTTACATCTCTTAAGGTTCCGTTTGTGTGGACCCCAGAGGCAGAGACGGCTTTCTGTAATCTGAAATCGTTATTCACATCAGCACCTGTGCTCGTTCATCCTGATCCTAACCTGCAATTTTTTGTAGAGGTCGACGCATCGGATACGGGAGTGGGAGCCGTCCTGTCCCAGCGATCCTCGGTCGACCAGAGGCTGCACCCCTGCGCCTTCTTCTCTCGTCGCCTCACACAGGCTGAGAGCAACTATGATGTGGGTAACAGGGAGCTGCTGGCCATCGTTCTGGCGCTGCGGGAGTGGCGTCATTGGCTGGAGGGTGCTACACTTCCGTTCATAGTCATCACGGACCATAAGAACTTGTCATACATCCGCACCGCTCAAAGACTCAATTCTCGACAAGCCCGCTGGTCATTATTCCTCACCCGTTTCAATTTTTCAATCACTTACAGACCCGGTTCTCGCAATGTCAAGCCCGATGCCCTATCTAGAGTCTTCAGCCCCACGGAGGAGGGAAAGGCACCAGAGACTATCATACCTGTGGCTCGAGTGTTGGGTGCACTCCAGTGGGAGGTGGAGAGGAAGGTGTCGGAAGCAACAGATGGGAGGAGACCACCAGAGGGCTGCCCCCCAGGAAGACTGTTCGTCCCAGAGGAGCTCAGGTCAGAGGTACTACAATGGGGTCACACGTCTAAAGTAACCTGCCACCCGGGACTCAAACGGACGCTATACGCACTGGCGCAAAGATTCTGGTGGCCTTCTATGGCAGCGGACGCCAAGGAGTTCGTCGCGGCCTGCTCTGTCTGTGCCAGGAGTAAGTCTTCAAACCGACCACCAGCCGGCCTGCTCCAACCATTACCCATCCCCGCCCGGCCCTGGTCTCACATATCCTTGGACTTCATTACCGGTTTACCTGCCTCTAGGGGGAACACGACAGTATTGAACATTGTGGACCGGTTTTCTAAGATGGCCCATTTCATTGCACTACCTGGACTACCTACATCCCTGGACACAGCTCGTCTGCTGGTGAGACACATTTTTCGTATTCACGGCATTCCCACGAACATCATCTCAGACAGGGGCCCCCAGTTCACGTCCAGAGTCTGGAAGGCATTCTGCAAGATGCTGGGGGCCTCGGTCAGTCTTTCTTCCGGTCACCATCCCCAGACCAACGGCCAGACAGAGCGGGCTAACCAGGACCTGGAGGCTGCCCTTCGTTGCGTTTGTCACCGGCATCCATCTTCCTGGGCCCCCCACCTCCCCTGGGTGGAGTACGCACACAACACGCTTGTCAGCTCTGCCACAGGTATGTCACCCTTTAAGGTCGCTTACGGATATCAGCCCCCACTGTTCCCTTCACAGGAGGCGGAAGTTGCAGTGCCATCCGTGCAGATTCATCTACGCCGAGCCCGGAGGATTTGGAGAGAGACAGTCGCTGCACTAGGCCGCACGGCGGCACGAAATCGACGGCTGGCTGACCGTCACAGGATCCCAGCTCCCTCTTATCAGGTTGGCGATGAGGTCTGGTTATCATCCAAGGACTTACCTTTAGCAGGGACTAATAGGAAGCTGGCGCCCAGATTTGTGGGTCCCTACACTGTGGACTCCATCATCAACCCCTCCTCCGTGAGACTCAAACTGCCATCCAGTCTCAAAGTACACCCAGTGTTCCACGTCTCCTGTCTCAAGCCTGTATCTACCAGTCACCTGTGCCCTCCGGTCGAGGCTCCGCCCCCGCCGCGCCTGATCGATGGCCACCCAGCCTACACTGTGAAGGCCATTTTGGACTCCCGAAGGAGGGGCAGAGGGTTCCAGTATCTGGTCGACTGGGAAGGTTATGGTCCTGAGGAGCGTTCATGGATCTCCCGCTCCCTTATCTTGGATCCGTCCCTCATTAGCGACTTCCACCGTCTCCATCCTGACAAGCCAGGTAAGCCGCCAGGCGGCGCCTTATAAGAGGGGGGCATACTGTCATGTTCTGTGTTCTGCTCTGCTGCCCTCTGTCGTTTATTTGTTGCAGCACATCCCTGAACATGACCCAGCCCTAATTACACACACCTGCAGCTCATTACCACCGGCCTACTTAAGCTCCAGCCAAACTCCAGACCGGTGCCAGATTGTACTCCTTGACTCCTTGACAACCTGCTCCCTGTACCTGCTCCTTACCCTGCTCCTTACCCTGCTCTCTGGCTCCCCGGCTCCCCGCTTACCTGTACCTACCTGCTAGCCTTGTTTTTGATCTTCTCCTGTAAGGTTTGCCTGCAGTGTGTTTTTGTTATTTCTAGTTTTTTCCTAACAGCCTTTTGCTGTTAGTGTTTTTTGTTATGGACTCTTACCTTGTTGGATTTTCCTTATTTGTACTTTGTATTTTTGCTTTGGACTCTTTTGTGTATTAAATTGTTCTTTTGTACTTTCTGCCTCCCTTGTCTGCATTTTGGGATCCTAAAATACTCGCCGTGTTCCACGGCCGCCCTTGACAGCAAGGTCAAAAACAGCTTTCATATAAAATGCAGATTTTTGTACTAGCGGCTCTCGTACAAGAATAATGCTTGCAGACGTCAGTATGTTGTGAATAACCAAAAAAACTAGGCTGCCCTTATTCACAATTGCAGTGTCAGTGAAATAACGTTGTGGGTGCCAAAGTGCGCAACAAAGCACGGAAGCCCTGCTTCTCAACAAACAAATACAGCCACAAATCCTTTGTAATAAAAGTTGCAATTGACTTTGTGATTCGCCTTGCCTTTTCTGAGTTGGATGGAAAATTAGTTGTCACTTGCTCGATGGTTCTCTGGTTGGCAGCAACTTCAGCTTGCTGTTTTTTCCTCACTCGGACTGCGGTGCATAATCTGCAAGTGGCTGACCGCCACAGGATCCAATACAAAGCCGGTCAGGAGGTGTGGCTATCCTCCCGGGACTTATCTTTGGCGGGTACCAGCAGAAAGCTGGCGCCGAGATTCGTGGGTCCGTACGCCATCAACTGTCATCGGCCAGTCCTCAGTCAAGCTCAAGCTGCCTCCAAGGTACACCCAGTATTACATGTTTCCTGTACCAAGCCAATATCCTCAAGCCCGCTGTGCCCGCCGGCCGAGCCTCCTCCGCCGCCGCGCCTGATTGATGGTCAGCCTGTTTACACAGTGAAGACGGGGCAGAGAGGTGCAGTACCTGGTCGACTGGGAGGGCTATGTTCCTGAGGAGCGCTCCTGGTTACCCCGCTCCTGTATCGTCGACCTTACACTAATCAGCAACTTCCACTCACTCCACCCTGATAAGCCAGGTAGGCCACCAGGGGGCGCCTTATTAGAGAGGGGAATACTCTTACGTTCTGTGTTGACTCCACCTTTGCCAGATTGTACCCTCATGCTTCTCACGCTCACTGCTCCGTGTTGTTTATTTCCCTGTACCTGCTTTCCGGCTTTTAGCTAGTCTTGCCTTGTAAGTACCTGCCCGCTTGACTCTATCAGCTGTGATTTTCCGTTCCAGCTAAAGTTAGCTGATCCTGTTCTGGTTTTTGTCGGCAGTGTTTTTGTGTTTTGCCTTTTGCCTTGTTTTCCTGCCTGCTAGTTTTGTAGTGATTTTTGGTTCCATTTTTGTGTGTGGCATTGCCTGCTTTTTTTGGACATTTCTACCTTGTTGTATTTTTCCTCTGTGAGGACACTTTTGTTCAATAAATAATTTTGTTGTTGAACGGGTCTCGTCTCTGCATCTTGGATTCCAGAACTGTCTCACGCCGTTCCTTAACAATGAGCCACGTTCCACAAATGGCCCCTGTGCCACATTTTGGACACCCATGCATGTTTTGCCGGGAATGCGTTGTGCAGCAAGGAGAAGGAGGATTGTGTCCAAACTCTAGCTTCTTGGCTCTTTTGGTCAGGGGTTGAGTTCCAGATATGCATTGCACGGCGTTACGAGGGTGGAGCTTGTGTTGGTGTGTTGTATTTAATGACTGAATAAATGCGTGTCGCAAGAAACACGTATGTGTGCACGCTTACTCGCTAAATATAGTGACAATGTTGCTAAATTCTCAACACAGATCTCTTCTGAGGTGTGTTATGAAACGTAACCAGTTATTGCCGATACAAAAAATTGTAATGAACGTCAATAGAACCGCTCGGTTAAGGTGCAGACAAGTCCGAACATCTACATGTGTTGACAAATCTTGAGTAAAATTGATCAAATGTAGAAGTACAAAAGATTGTGCTTGGACAGCAACAAGCAGCTGTTCAACTCTGATGGAAAAAACAGCCACACGTTACTCGCTGACACTGTGAACACCAAGGTAGGTTAGATTGCAAGTTGTGCTTAAAGCACTGAAGGTACGCTTCCAATAATGCCTTGCACGCTGCTATTTCTATTATTATTGTATTATCATTCATAGTAGCGATGCCTTAGTTCAGCCTATCACCGACTATCACAACCATCATTAAGGATAAAGATCGGATCCTTCAGCATGTTAAAGCATCTGCTCCTATGAAAGCGACAGTAATAACTAAACCGTGCAGTAATGTCATTATTGTTGTATTTGTTCTCTTCCCTATTCCTCCTCTCAATAAGCCACAGAGTAAAGGTAAAGAGTTCTCTTTTTTCAAATGTATTACTGTTTCATTTATTTCTTGCATTTAATTTGTTTATAAACAGTGTACGAAAGGAACTCGTATGTAACCCGAGGACCACCTGCATTTGTTAGAAAAAAGAAACAACGCATGCAAAGTGTACTTTGCTGGAGTACAATAAAACTTTGCAGTAGTGATGTCCCAGCCCTTGTGGTGTGGGTCATGCTTTGCTGGAGCAAATTTGTGGGTGGAAGCACTATCCACCTATGTACTTAATGAGCTGAATAGCCCTTGTACATGCTGTAATTAGTTGCTATATTTATGATTTCCATCTCACTTTCAATGGGATACCTTCACAGTTTGCAGCCTCACAACATACTACATATCTTTTATTACAAACCCAGCAAAAGCTAAGTCAGAGCTAAGCTAAGCCAAGTCTGTAAGATGAGGTTCCAAATAAATTGGGGCTGACTTGGATTTTTTAAATGAAACACTGACACTGATGAATAAAGTATAATTATTTATGAAATTGGAACGTTTTATATTGCTGCAGTTTGCAATATGTAGAATTGTACTAAATTTATGCAGCTAAATAAGGTAACCAAATCATATTTGCACAATAAGGCAATTCCCAAGTGAAGTGCTCTTTAGACAAACACTGCATTATTTTGCAAAATACCAAGACATTATAATTATATTCAAATGACTTACAAATGACTCACAAGGTTAAAGCTTAAAGGGAAACTGCACTTTTTTGGAATGTTGCCCATCATCCACAATCCTTATGTGAAACATGAACACCTATGACTTTCTCTTTTCTGTGCGTTCTAAAGATGTTAAAACAGATAAAAAGAGACAGCTCATTACTGCACGTAATGGGAAACACTTATTCCGCTTATAATGCCTTGTGAAAAAGACAACAAAAACTGCCAAGAACGCTCCGTTTACATAACGTGACATTCATATTAACCAAGCTACAGCGAAATTGTTATTATTATTATTATTATTAACATCGTTACATCAAACTAAGTTACTGGCGCATTGACACTTCTCCATAACACGCCAGTTAGCTACTAGCTTTACCACACACTCTCCCGTAGCGCGTAAGCGCCGCACTCACAGTGCCTCAGACCACTACCAAAAAGGTAAGGCTACATATTTGACCTGACAACACTGTTGCTGTGTTTTTATGTTCGAGTTTGGAAAGTTAACTTTGTTACTGTGTGAAATCAATGCGCCGAGGAAGGAAGTTCTGCTACTGCTTAAAATGACCAATCTATGGCAAAATATCATATTACATGTTATCATGAATGTACATGGTCGCGGCATGTATGTAAAACCATAAAACCTTGTTGGAGGTTTTTGGAGGTGTTTCGATAGCGGTCTTTGTAGGCGGCATAGTTGTATCCCATTACGTGCAGCAATGACCTGTCTCTTTTCATCTGTTTTTATTTCTTTAGAACGCACAGAAAAAACAAAGATGGGTGCTCATGTCTCACATGCAGTTTTCCTTTTAGGTTCTGTTGTTTCATTCCAATTTACCCCTTGATTGCTCACCAGCTCATAGACACATCCTGAAAAGCAATGGTTCACTCAAAATACTATTGTTAATTATTTTTAAGCTCAGATTCAGTTGAATAGAGTGAAATTTGCTAAACAGCATGCACATTTCAATCATCAAAGTGCTTGTATTTATTTCGGTATGCTGTGCCCATTGCTTGAATGATGTTTTTTCACATTTTATTATTTACATATGCCTCTGGCCAATGGACTCGTGTCTGTAATGACATAGAAATGGCCTTTCTGTTCTGTGCAGGCATTGCAGCGGTGGATGAACATCCCGGTGTCAAGCTGCTGCGCCTCCCCTGTAGTCTTCTGACGCCTCACACATTGAACACCGCTGATATGGGAAATGCAACAAAAGCTGTTTTCTAGAAGCAACACCAATGGAAGCAAAAAGGATAACTAATTTCTACAGTTTCACTTCTTTGCTTGGTGTTTTTCAAATCCTCCATAATCCAGTTGATGTGAATGGCTTCTAAAGTAAGTGGCATGAAAGAGAAATATCTCCTTCCACCACTGCTCACAAGCACTTCATGTGAGAACTGTAGAGCGTTGTGAGTGAGGGATTTGAGTCTGCTCTTTTGACAGGTTTAAACCCAGCCATCCAATCTTAATCCTATGGGCAAAATGCTCTCTTGCAAAGGATTCTGTCATCTGCTTTTAACCTCTGACACCAAAAGAAAAATACACATTGAAGAATCACAGCCTTGTTGTATTTCAATGTCCATATTCTTGCAACATGCTCTAAATTCACCTCTTATGTGGATGTAATTTCGATCCTGCAAGAATATGCTCTGAATGGCAATGCATTGCAATTAAAAGAACATGTATTTCTGAGTACTTGAATATAATATATACAGTATATACTGGGGGGAAAACCAAGACCAAACCAAGCTGCTGCTGTGCTATTGCACATGCCATTGAAGCTTACTTTTGGTTTTCTCAGTTGCTTTGGTACATTTTTCAAATAAGAATTGAAATTCTCAAAGCTACTTGTTCAATCATCACATCATTGTTTCACTTGTGCACATCAAAAAATCACTTTCTTCATTTCTTTGAAGAAGTTACAAATGCTTTAGTACATCCATGCAAATGATTATATACAATTCTCTGCTGCTTCATACATGATTAGTATTATCATGGATCTCTGTTAAATAGTTTACCCCCACAACATTGAAGTATTTTTATTTGACTAATTATTGTTTTATTCATTCATTTATTAGGGGCAATGCATATTAATGGCCTCCTCCAACCAATACAGATGTAAATATGTCGGATTATAAACTCAACTATTAGTTTACGTCTGTAGTTTGTTGTGTAATGCTTCATATAATATAGCACTTTTATTTTACAATATACAGTAAGTATACTTTATACCCTGACAGTGACATTTTATCATACTTAATTTTGTGTTTTGCACGACAGGTAATATAATTTTAGGACTGCAAGACAACCTCACAGGAGTGGCGAAGGGAGCATTTTCACACCAGAACGGGAGGAGGTTATTTGCACTATGGTTGTACAAAATAATGCCACAAGAGTAAGGGAGATAAAGAGTGCCATTATACATAGATGACTGTAACGCATTTGCAAACATCCAAACAGTCAGCATCTCAGCTATTACCAGGGTGCTGAAAAGACACCAAATGAATATGAAATAGCTGTACTCTGTGAAAAAATGGTGAACAAGTGAAGGAGCTGTGCTACCAGCATGTACTTGTACATGTATGAGCATGCAGTAGCTGTATCTCACAGTAAACAGTACGTGTACAACATCGTAAAATTATATACAATACAGTAAGTGTGACTTTTACACATAACCCCTTAAGTGTAAAGGTGAAAAAGTGTTTTCCCCCTTCCTGATTTCTTATTTTTTGCATGTTTGTCACACTTAAATGTTTCAGATCATCAAAAAATAAAATATTAATCAATTGACAACATCACTTCCTGTTGTACAGGAAGGACGCTCACGGAAAGAGCTCTGTTTTTTACTACCGGAGTTTTAAACTTTTTGGGAATATTCCTCACCATAGCTGGTGATCACAGCTCTAGAACGGTGTGCTGACATCTCTGCCTTAATTCGGACTAGCGAGAGGACTGAACTCACCAAAACAAGCGAATAGTAGGAGACAACATCCGTTATAGGCAAGCTATCAGGCTAGCCGCGGCTTTGAATCGGCAGCTGCTCACGAAGTCGGACTCTAAACATATCTTGGAGTCTTCTTGAAGAGATATCTGCGGCTGTAACATGGACTGGTGAGGGACACAAACTCGCTGTTATAACGAATATTAAATACCGAAGGCAGTGTGAGACAAGCTAACGGACTAATTGACAATACGGCGAGACTGTATTGCTTAGTAACCGCAACAATGTCAAAGATAAAAGAGAAAAGAAGCGGATCTGACGGTGGCTCGTGCAGTTCTGGTCGAAGCACTCCAGATTCGATTATAGACATGGAGTCACCTGTGATGAAAGAAGGTGGGGGTTTTGTACCCGCCTCCCCGCTGCCAAGACCTGCCGACGAGCATGTAACCCATTTGAACCCAACTGACTAAGCATGCTGAATTACAACAAGAGACAGTGTCGAAGCAGTTGCAAAAGACGGTGAAAGAGCAAGAAGATACCCTGGAACAAATACTACTGAAGCTGCAGAGGCTGGATCATATAGAGTAGAAGGTACAGAGGCTGGATTACATGGAACAAAAACCAAGTGTAGGTATTAATGCAGGACATCACCACCAGTCTGGACACCATCAACAAGACAATGCTGCCACGGAAGCTCAAACTGTGGTGCCTACAATTTGGACTTCTCCCTAGGGTAATGTGGCCACTCACAATCTACAAGGTCCCGATAACAACGATGGAAAAGATGGATCGAAACATAACTTTGTATGTGAAGAAGTGGCTTGGCGTTCCACACTGTCTGACCAACATCAGCATCTATGGCAAAGGAGTCCTTGAACTACCTATCACGAGAAGTTTTAAACCCACCCCCTTCTTTCCTGCCCTTACTCAAGGGTGGGGCATGGGGGGAAGGGGGCCGTTAGTTGAACCTCAGCTACAGGAGGTGCAATGTGGTTTTCATTTCCGGACGCAAAACACTGGACCAGCTCTACACCCTTGCAAGGGTACTCGAGGGTACATGGGAATTTTCCCAACCGGTCTACATGTGCGTTGTGGACTTGGAAAAGGCATTCAACCGTGTCCCTCGTGGTGTCCTGTCGGGTGTGCTCCAGGAGTACAGGATTGGTGGCGCGGGGCTACGTGCCATTTGGTCTGGCATTGCTCTGTTCATAATTTTCATGGGCAGAACAGCCAGGCGTCGAAACAGTCCAGTTTGGGGGCTTTAGGATTTCATCTCTGCTATTCACAGACGATGTGGTCCTGATGGCCTCATTGGGTTGTGACCTTCAGCGTTTACTGGGGCAGTTTGCAGCTGAGTGTGAGGCTTCTGGGATGAGACTCAGCACCTACAAATCCGAGCCCATGGTTCTCAGTCGGAAAAGGGTAGATTGCACCCTCAGGGTTGGAAGTGAGGTCTTTTCCCAGGTGGAAGTGTTCAAGTATGTCGGGGTCTTGTTTACAAGTGAAGGAAGGTTGGAGTATAAGGTCAACAGGCGGATCGGTGCAGCGTCTTCAGTAATGCAGTTGCTGTACCAGACAGTCGTGGTGAACAGAGAGCTGAGCTGGAAGGTAAAGCTGTCAATTTACCAGTTGATCTATGTTCCCACCCTCACTTACGGTCATGAGCTTTGGGTTGTGACCGAAAGAACTGTATTGTATTGTATTGTATGTACTTTATTTATCCCACAGCGGGGAAATTTACTTGTTACAGCAGCAAGACAAGTAAAGAGAACAGTGTAAAGAAAGCATAGTGTCTACAACATGGTTCAGGTGGTGCAGGTGTTGTAGAGCCTGACAGCGGTCGGTATGAAGGACCTGCGGAACCTCTCCTTCTTACACCGAACGAGAACGAGATCACAAATACAAGTGGCTGAAATGAGTTTCCTCCATAGGGTGGCTGGACACACCCTAAGAGATAGGGTAAGGAGCTCGGTCATCCGGTAGGGGCTCGGAGTAGAGCCGTTGCTCCTTCACATTGAGAGGAGCCAGTTGAAGTCCGGATGCCTCTCGGGCGCCTTCCTGGTGAGGTGTTCCAAGCATGCCCAGCCGGGAAAAGGCCCCGGGGCAGGCCTAGGACAAGCTGGAGGGATAATGTCTCACAGCTGGCCTGGGAACACCTTGGTGTCCTCCTGGTGGAACTGGAAGAGGTGGCCCGGGACCGGGAAGTCTGGACATCCCTACTGACTGCTGCTGCGGAAGAAAATGGATAGATGGATGGATGGATGGATAAGACACTTTAAGTCCCTGTCCACACGGGAAAGCTCCTGAGATTTTTTTTTTTTGGTGGGTTGAATAAAATTCACATCCACACACTGCCAGATTAGTAAATAGTTGCATCCAGACAGGAATGAATCCCTGGGTGAAAACAATGTAATAAACAAGGCACACCTACATGTGGAGCTGTGACCAGACATGCAGACGGAACCATGTGAACTATAGAAGAAGAAAGAACACATGTGCATAAGTCCATCGCCTTCCGCTTTCCAAGGCTCGTCTAGACTTACGACAGAGTGGAATTACTTCTACAAGTCACTTTCAACTTTGATACAACAAAATGTCAGGATAAAGTCGACTGGTGTGAGTCATGCTAGTCGAAATATTCAGATATTATGTTGGCTTGTTGTCAACTTCTGGTCATGTGAAGACGACAGGTCGGTGATGTCATTGTTTTCAAAAAGAAGTAAAAGGATGAAATAATAATATTCTTTGTCGTTTTTACCTGAAAACGTTTCTGTGTGGATAGCCCCTAAAAGATTCTTTCCACACTGCATCGCAAAAGATATTCTTTGTGATG
The DNA here is from genome assembly GCF_027744805.1 of Dunckerocampus dactyliophorus. NCBI lineage: Eukaryota > Metazoa > Chordata > Actinopteri > Syngnathiformes > Syngnathidae > Dunckerocampus > Dunckerocampus dactyliophorus. The sequence goes on from NC_072821.1 coordinate 18,755,468, forward strand.
TGGATGGGAATTTGTTGCCCAACAGACGGGAATGTCAAGAGGTGTAGGAAGACTACACTGTCATTCCTATATCACTGTATGGGCAGTTTTCCCTCAGGAGAGTGTACTATTCTATTTATACTTTTGTATTATATATCAGAAAGTGCATAAATGTGAATCTTGTCCTGTCTCTTGCAATCAATCTCCCACATACACTAAGGTATAACTTACAATTTACAATAGTATAGTTATAGTTATATACAGTTATATACGCATATATATTGTCAACACGACTAAGCAATTTGACGGTCTTAGCAATACACAATGATTTGCCATTGTGATGGCAGTGACATGTTCATTGACACAGATATAGTTGTACTTTTGAGAGATGAACTAAGGATTTTGAGCAAGAGACTGGCTTTTGCATGTAATACATAGTGTTCAGCTATTTGTACTAGTTGTTTTGAGAAATGCACTTACCGTCGAGGATGATTTGAGAAATGTACCAAAGCGACTGAGAAAAACTGTAGTTTGTAGCAGTGCCACAGACATAAGGGAGTAAATAGCTAAGTGGATCAATCTTAAGACTAAAACTTTTGTACCACTTTTTCCAGCAATGGATCTTAATATTTTAAGTCTCTTGTGTCAAGGGAATCAGATGAAATCTGGTGTTTTCTTCCCTCGGTTCCTTAATAGGTCTCATGGGCCTTCCAACCAATATGTGGCAAAAAGAAAGTAAAAAAACATTGATAATTTCTAAGTTATGCATCGTGTTGTTATTAAGATACGCCTCACTAATGTAGCTCTTTTTTCTCAGCTATCCCCAAGGTAGTTTCAGATTTGTTTTGTTTTTAGATGGAAGAGTCTTATCTTCTGCCATCACCGTATGTGTGGCAAAACACTAAAACAGCTACATAGCAACAAAAGTATTACATAAAGTACATTGCTTTGACCATTTAATAATCCTTTTAACATCTGCGATTGAAATTACTGTTTCACAAATTTGTAAACATCATATGCTCAAAACTGACAACATACTGTAACTATATTGTAGAGATGCTCGATATTGTTTTTTTTTTTTTTTAGTGCTGCAGGTCGCTTGTTATTTTATCTTCATCCTGACGTGTATGAGTAGACTACAAGTATTGAAGGAAGCAGCCTTACTCCCCCCTCACATAAACAGCGCTTTACATTCATTGTCAAACGCCATCATGTCCTTTATTGTGTATTTTTCCCCTTCTGCTGGTTGTGCTCAATTACTTCTGTTTCCGGTGCCCGGGGGAGCCATGAGTTACACCTGCTTTTGATCCATAATCAGCTCCCTGTCACGATCTGTGTGGTAACCTGTGTGACAGCTTGTTTATGTTCCACTTTTATGCCTTAGTTCAGGTTTTGTGCATTTTGGCTGACCCCCGGAAGGGTCCCGCCTCCTTCGCCTCGCTCACCGTCCAGGCCGCCGGTGACCCACCACCGGTTCTCCTACCACCCTTCTCTCTCTTTGACTTCTGAGTTTTTTCATCGTCTGGGATCCGTCTTTGAGGGGCGGTAATGTCATGATCTGCGTAGTAGCCTTCGTTATAGCCTTGTTTATGTTCCACTTTTATGCCTTACTTCCGGTTTTGTGCTCTTATTTTGTAGTTCTTCCTTTGTTTCCCCGTTCCATGTCTGCCTGCTTTACGTTTCTTGTCTCACGCGCCTGCCGCTAATTTCAGTTTGTCCTATTTAGTTCACATGCGTGTTCCTTTTCTTTTGTCGGAGAATTAAGTATTGTTACGTCTCTTGTGGTGTGCTGCCGCTGCATAACAGCATTAATAATTAAAAATACTTTTACCTGCACTTTGGGTCTCATCTCTCGCACCTCAGGGTCTCCGTCAACATTAACACCATGCCGAGTTGTGACACTCCTTATTTAAGGTGTCAGTAAGTGACAGGGAGTTGCTGGATTGTTTTGGCTGTCATGGTCGTCTGTTCACCTCCCTGTCGGCTTCTATAGCACCTGTCTCCATCAGTCATATGTACTGTATATTGCCTATTCGCTACCAAGTTTTTGCTCGTCTTGTGGCTTTGCTTCACCTGTCGTTTGACTTCTTACGTTGGAGCCTGTGTTTTTTCCTCCGCCTTCTTCTCTTGTTCTGGTGGCACCTGTATGTAATTCTCTTTGTCTACGAGTTCTCAGCCCAGTTTACACCCTACATCTCGCCCAAAGTCAGCCAGGATTGGCAGTATAGAAAATGGATGGATGAATGGATGGATGTCTATGTGCTTGACTCTGGATTTTCTCTCTATTTTTGTATGAGCCCCGTCCTCATTAAAGACTCCCCTCTTCTCTGTATCCCGGGGTTCAGACTTGCACTAACCCTTGCAGTTACTCTCCATTTTCCATTTGTGTTTCCTAAGAACACCTAAATCATCAATGTATGCCGTAATGTTGTCATATATGACTTTGAACTGGAGACCAGATACTCTCTTCCTTCACACAACTAGCCCATACACCTCACCCAGATCATCCATTCAAGGTGCACATATAGATTGTATAAATTTTCAAAGTCTGGAAATGACAATAACTAATGAGTCCTAATTAAAATGTATAATGCAGTTTATTGACTGAACCATATAAAATTTACTGATGAGATGATATTCCAGAGTGGGGATTTGCACTAATTGATACAGTCATTTTGGCAAGGTCGAAATCAATCACTCTGATAGCTGTAAACAAATAAATATTGCAGTGACACTGCTGCATGACTGATAAACTGGCATTGCAGGAGACACAGCAATGGGGGGGGGGGGGGGGGGGGGGGGTTATTCACAGAATACACTACCAGTAAATGTGAAAGAAGATCTTGTGGTCAGATTGAACCTTGTTTCTCAAAGCTTATACTTAACGTACATCCAGGACACATGCCAAACGTATGGAGGCCTGGAGGTGGGTGGCAAAAAAAAAAAAAGTGATCGAGAAAAACTATTGTGAGATCTCGAGAAAGTGTTGTGAGATTCTGATAAATTATTGCAAGCTCTCAAGAAAGTTTTGCCAGATCTTGGGAAAAAAAGCCTTTATTTCCTTACAGTAGTTCCAGGTCAGCCAGAAAAAAAAGCAGATCACCCACTCAATGTCAGATTTCAATGTCGATTCATCAACAGTTTGCATCCACTGCTAATATTTACAATTTCATAGCCAAAGACAAACAGACTAGGGCTGTCAAAAGTTAACGCGTTAATGAAGGTTTCCTTTAACGGCACTATTTTTTTTTTACGCGCGATTAACATACACACGTCCTGTTAGACCCTCAGCCCACACCGTAGTTTGGGGAAGTAGCGGTGACTATGGAACCACAAGCGGGAACAAATAATGATTGGTACATTTAGTTTCAAAACCCTGGCTTGTGTGAATGTGACCAGGGCTGAAGGGTTAGCAGTGCTAGCATTAGCAGCACATTAGCTAGTCACTGGGAATGATCATCAGTAAAACACACGTATGTTATAGCGACCTAATTGATCTTATTTATTGTGTATTGGGGCCGCACGGTGGTCTAGTGGTTAGCATGTTGCCCACATAGTCACAGTCAGGAGATCGGGAAGACCTATGTTCGAATCTGTGTGGAGTTTGCATGTTTTCCCCGTGTGTCAGAAGGCAGTGCGGAGTGGGTACTACGGTTTCCTCCCACATTCCAAAAACATGCATGTTAGGTTAATTGGAGACTCTAAATTGTCCATAGGTATGAAAGTGAGTGTGAATGGTTGTTTGTCTATATGTGCCCTGCGATTGGCTGGTGACCAGTCCAGGGTGTACCCCGCCTGTCGCCCGAAGTCAGCGGGGATAGGCTCCAGCATACCCCCACGACCCTAATGAGGATAAGTGGCATAGAAAATTGATGGATGGATATTATGTATTGTGTAAAACTATGGCAGTAACAACATCAAATTAAAATCACAAAACGAATACAGACCCACCATTTAGCATTACGAGCATGGACTTTCAATGTTATTGTTTTTCAGAGAAGTCGTGGACCAAACAAATGTGCACATTAGCACTCAATAAGGTCATCAAATCTTACATGTATGCATTCCCACATAGTATCAGCATTTGGGACCAAATATGAGGTGAAAGAAAAAGGTAAAAAATACAGTATAGTAGTCTGTACAGCATGAGACAAAGTTACATGGTGCGTTCAAGGACCATCAAACAAAGTGGACAAAGCGCCGCTCGCATTAAACATTAAACATTAAAGAAAATGTGATTAATCACTATTAAATATTTTACAAGATCCACATCCCTAATTTCAACTAATGTGAATTTGCAACAACATTGAAATGTCAACATTATTAAAAATGAATGTGGTTTCAATTATATGTCAATGATAACACCAGAAAAAATAGGGCTCATTTAACGCTTATCAGTACCAGCATTTCATTACAATCCGACTTTATTTACTTTATTTTCAGGATGTCATGGTTTTACCTAGGTTAATAGCAGACACACACTTTAATAACAGAAATCAAACACGTTTTATTTCTTTAATTTTAATGTATTTTCTATTTTATTATGGGCCTGCAAGCAAAGTGCAGCAGCCCATCTTATTATTCCTCATTTATTCTGTCTTTTTCTATATCCTTAGTGGGTGAACAATCCAACGCTTGATGAATTCTGCTTCACAATTATAGGAAGAGCCGCCATCGAAGCTTAAAAAAGCGGGGAGGCGGCACATGCAGCGGCCTCTCAGCATAATAGGGCCCAAAAAGTAGTGGAGGGTATGTGGATGTGAACTACAGCCGTTGCATGTTTTTGTCATAGTCGTTGATTAATAATAGGGAATGTGAGCTGGGTTTAGACTGTCGTGAGACAGGTTAGTTTACCAGACTGATGATGTGTTTTTGAATTAAATAAAATGTGCAATGCACCTGAAGGAGGAGAATGAGCCGAATTCTGGTGTTCAACAATGCGAGTGCAGCTGCTTTCGATTGCAACAACACATCATCAGTAGGGTAAAACCAACCTGTCTCACAACTAGGCATGAATGCATTTTTGCAGAGTACGATCATGAAACGAATGCAGCTCCTCATTATCCGTAATCGTGATGACGTAAAATCCTCATTATGTATTCACTCTTCGTGCTCTGTGATTGGCCAGTCACACACAGCGACCGCCCCTCCCTAGACGGATTTGCTGGCTTTAGCGCCTGTCTGTTGTGTCTTGTGTGTCAGGATTGTACAGTGGAGCATTTCACTCGCATAAGGAGGCACTCGTGCAAATATGTTTTTTCAACCCTTTCATTCACATTCATTCACATTTCATTCACACATACAATTCATAGTTCCGTATGTCCAAAAAGGAGTAGGCAAAAGCAAAGCTTACTGTATTTAACACATTAACACTGTATTTCACATAAATTACAATACATTTGTTCATTTCCTGTATTCCAAATGTACTCTTTGCCAATTTTAAGTACATAGGAAAATGATAAGGCAGTATAACAATGTGGTACAATAGTAATCTATGTTTATAATCACTTGTAAATAAATGATATCACAGTCATAATAAATATATAATCATAACAACTGATGAAAAGGTTCATGATGAGTGATTACAGACAATAGAATAATACCTGAGCTGTCAATCAGTTAAAATATTTTATCACAATTAATTGCATTTTGTCCATAGTTAACTCATAATTAATTGCAATTAATCGCAGATAGAAATAAGTTTTTATCTATAATAAGTAGGTCTGTAAATCTCTTTGTAGTAAACGATTTGCTATGCAACTATGATAACTACACCAAATTTTATGTAAAGAAATATACATTTTGGATGTATGGGCTATTATTTTATTCAAAAATGATGTACATTTAGAAATCCCTCAGTTTTTGCATGTTTAATGCGAGTGGCGTATGTCCCACTTTGTTTGACGGTCCATCTTTTGTCCCACGCTGTACAGATAGATAGACTACTATACTGTATTTTTCCCCTTTTTCTTTCACCTCATATTTCGTCCCAAATGCTGATACTATGTGGGAATGCATAAAGGTAAGATTTGCTGGCCTTATTGAGTGCTAAAGTGCATTTTGTTCGGTACATGACCTCTCTGAAAAACAAGTTCAGGCTCGTACTGGTGGATGGTGGGTCTGTATTCATCTTGTGCTTTAAATTTGATGTTGTTCCTGTCATAGTTTTACATGATTTGAATTCCCCAAATAGCTGTCCTCGGCTATGCCTACCGTTAACTAGCAGCTCATAATTTTAGCTCACAGTTCAAAACAAAAAATTACTCAAGAGACGGATCGCATCTAAAAAAACACTCGTATACCAAGGTACCTCTGTATAAATGAAAATTTAAAAATACTCGCAGTGCTTTAGGACCTTCTCGTTTCTCTCTGGCAAGTCCACGTACTCCATGACAATTCCAATCACAGCAACAGTAAATACAAACAACTCTGGTCTTGTTGGGAGAGCCATCTCCCAGGGCTTTGAAGCTCCATTTACCAATCAAAATACCCTTTTCTTTGTCCATTTCTGCTCAATATGTGTTCCTGCTTGTGGGTGCAGTGTCACCTCTACTTCCTCAAACTACGGTGTGGACCGAGGGTCAAACAGGACGTGTGCATGTTAATCGCGCGTCAAAAAAGATTGTGCCATTACAGGAAACTTTTGTTAACACGTTACACGTTAACTTTGACAGCCCTAAATAATACTGTAGGAGTTTTCATCTTCAAGTTTTTATCTTATCTCTTCCTTTTACTCTATGCAACAAGGCCCACCACCAGAAAAAAAAATGCTAAAATAAATATTTTCAAAACTTTGTTCAATACTGAATACTAGGGATGCTCTGATTAGGGTTTTATGCTGCCGATTCTGATACCGATCACATGGATTAATTATACATTTTTCAATTTCTTGATGAGTTGTATTGGCCGGGAGTGCCGCGTAAAGGGGAAAAGTCAGGACAATTCCAACGTCCCTTGACTGTCAGGGAGCCCAAAAAATAGATAATTAAAAACGTGATTTTTTTAATGAGACCTAGAATTCCTAGCTGCACCCCTGCTACTGGCTATATGATATAAGAAAAGGAACCATAAAATCACCTTAACTTAATTTAGACAAAAACATATTTTACTTACTTTTTGAAGATGAACGCCTTCTTTAAAAAGACTTTGGATGTGAGAGTACATTTGTGGAGCTCTAGCAGGACTTCCTAGTAAGTGGGAGGGCATTCGGCGAACCTGGTGTCTTCCACCGCTCAGGAAGGCTGGTCATCTCAGCCGATGAATTCATTTATTTTTTGGGTTAATTACTTAGCCTGCACATGGCTGCGTTAGCTGCCGTTTGACTGATGATCACACCGCGAGCCTCGAAAACTGACCATACTCCGTCAGCTGGTTCTTCTTCAAATGCCGTATTAAAGGTTTTTAACGTTCTATCCCCCCAAGATATTTTTCGTGGCATGTGTTGTACTATCCACAGGTAATCGGCTTTTGTGATCGAAAGGCATTTATCGTCATATGTCGATTACATGATTTTTTTACAGAAATTGGCCGATACTGTTCGGTGGCCTATTGATTGGGGCATCCCTACTGAATACTGACGCTTCTAACGTCAAACTGGTCTGGTCATTATTCAGTGCATTTTGCTATTGTTAGATATTTCTTTTTACACCTATAGGTTCAGTCTAATAGCTAAGTGCATTTTCAGCCTACTAGCTTCTCTTCTCAACACACACACTCACATAGCACAATCAGAGTTGTGACTCAGCTGTGGCTCATGGAAAAATACTAGGAGCTACACAATAGATGCATTGTTCTCACTCACTCAAGCTTAAGTCTCACTTCTACACAACCTTAACTTACACTTAGAAGGGCGTGGCGACTGCTATTTAGTCTGTGTACCTTCATTCTGGGCTCTTCATCAATCTTCCTTGTTGATGCAGAGTCCAGCACTGTAACCAAATATATTGTTCTTTTTTTTTAATACAGTTTGAAAGTCTTTTAAATTGTGTGATCATACTTATATGCAGAAGAGCAGCCACTTTCATGATGACTTGTTGCTCTGTGAAGAGCTTCCATGTTTGTAGTCTAGATTAACTAAAATTAGTTTAGAAATGTGCCAAATAAGCAACTATTTGCATGGTGCATTTTTAAGTATGATTTTGGCTTATGGTCAAGAATAAGCCTGAAAATGAATGTCTGAATAGCTTGTTGTCAGGTCCCAGCAGATTCAATCAAATTAATGAGGAGATGTGTCATGGTGGTACTCTTAAAAGCACGAGTGGGGTAGCTTGATGTATTGGGAGTAGTGCAGTAAGCACTTGCTTACTTTATAATTGATGTGGATAAATGATCTGGGAAAACAAATCAAAAAAGGGACAGTACAATATTAGTAAACAACATTAGCACTCCATATACATTTTTTTAAATTATGGAACATGCCGATGTTTCAGGGAGCCACATGAGGTGATGCAGTATTCTACAACATGACGTTTTTTATTTTTTTTATTTACACACATTGTGGGCTGTGTTTTAATGTTGTTAAATTACAATAAATGCAATTTATTCTAATCCAGTGGCCTGTTATACAGTATTTTGATTCGGATACAGTGAAATGTTGGAGCATTAGATAGATAGCAGTCCTAGTAAACATGTTAAACTTTTCTAAATTTTATCAACTTTTATCACACTTAATTATAAATATCTAAGAATATAAAGGAATGTGGAGGCTGTTTACTGTTTTTATTAAAATAGAACTCTTAAATGCTGTTGGAGTCCTGACAGTGTGACAGTTTGGGTTATGTCTAAAAATGTGCTGATTTGTTGGACAAAGATGTTCATTTTTGATTTGCATATTTCAAAATGAATTTTTATGGTGTTGTGAGTTGTTTTTTATGTTTGGACACTGAGTTTGCATAAGAGATTTATTGGATGTAATTTAATTACGTCCACAAATTTGCATACTGGTGTACTAGAGCTAGGTAGAAGGCTAGGATTTGTGTGGTAGCAAGGTAGCAAAGTTTATTATTCTTCATCTAGAATATCTAATCCAAAGCACTGTTTTAACCCTCTAACCCTCCTAATCCCTGTTTACCCTATACCCTCAAATGTCCTTGAGGAGACACCAAACCCCATTTGATCCATGCTGGGTTGTCCCCACTGTAGGACTGTGAGGGATTATGGTCTTATTCTTTGAATGTATTTCCCGTTAAAGATTGGGAGAGGTTATTTTCTCGGCAAGTTACAACAAACTGTTATCTGCATTTCATTCCGAAGGCAACCCAAAGGAATTTCACTTGGAAACGGCTACAGAAGGTCCAATTCACATAGCAAAATTATTTTATTTTCTTATTGCAATGACTAACACTCGTCTCAAAGCTTTTAAAGTAGAGGTTACACAAAAATGAATGAACTATGGATCCCTGCTGAGGATGCCAAAACCTGGAGATGTTCTAATAACTGACTCATGCAAGTACAGTCAATTGGATGTTGATGTAAGTAGCCTGATAAGTGATTTAAAAACTCAACATAATCATACAGTCACTGCATGGAACCCGTTTCCATATTTTTCTATTTTTTAATACAGGCAGGAAGAAAACAAGAGCTTCATTTGTGAGGTTTTAGTGACGTGTGAAAACAAGCAATTCTTGTCTACAATTTTTTTCTTTCTTGTAGCACAGTCGACTCGCTATGACCTGAAGAGTACATTGCATAGATTTTATACTATGCAATGTATAAATCTGCAAATGAGACATAAAAACTTTGTCCAGGAGGAGTTATAGCAACAGTATTTTATCCTCCACTTCAAGTAAAATTGTAGTTTTCCTTGTTGTTCAATTTAGTTCTGTTCCTGTGGACATGCTGGAGACAATAGAGAGCTTCACACAATGGCAGTGGTTGTTGGGGGCTTCGAAGCCTTGCTCTGGTGCACCTCAGGAGTGATCGAGAAGCAAACTAGCCCATTTCCACCAACCAATCTCAATTTCCATTGTCGGGTCTGTCACAAAACTTGAGCAGTCCCCCAGGAGCTGCTGCTACAAAACCATTGTACATTAGAAGTGTCTTTTGAAATCAGTGATCAGAAAGTAAGTACAAAGTAGAATAAAACTGATATTGATATTGATATTGATATTGATATTGATATTACGAAGAGACAAACAATTTAAACAGTTCAACAAATACATTTTCTTAAGCATGTTTGCCTGGCATGTTTCCTTATGTCAGACGTCTGATTCATGTCCATTGTCTCCCACTACCACAAAGGCCTGAAAATACATTGTCCTGGTCTTCCTACCATGTGATCTACCTTCAACAGACACATTATTCCAGTTGGGATTATTCCTCCTTTCTTTCAACTTCCTCCCAGTGACAGATGGGACCATAACTCGAATCAAATCCTTGAAGGCAAAGAAATTAGTGCCTTTCATATGGATCCAGAGCAGCCAGACACCAGGGATGTTTGGCAGAGGTAGCAGAAGGGTTGAAGCCGTTCAGTATCATATACCCCTCATTGTTGCAAAAAAATGACATGCCCGTGGAAGACAAATACAAGGATCCAATATAATAGGGACCTGTCTGACACATTGTTTGTATTGTTTTATTGAACAAAAGACCTGCACACATCAATATAAATAGAATGCACACACAGTGACACACATGCTCATGTGTATGTATTCACCTACTATTATTATACACACACACACACTCACACACCTCTGTGAGCTGGTGATAAGTGCTTAGCCGTTTGTGCTCCAACAATTGTCAGACTGCCAGGGCAGCGGGAGCCAGTAAATGAAGAAGAGGAGGATGAAGGAGCAAGCTGTGAGTGGCACCACGGAGTGGGTACATGGTGAATTGGATGGTGGAGGCATGGAGAAGGATTGGCAAGCAGGAGAAACATGTTAGGAGAGGGATAAAAACACATTTTAGCAAAGTCCATCAAAGATTGGAGAGTGATGGAGAAAGAAAGAGAGGTAATAAACAAAGGGGATTCACAGAGCTAGGAAACTCACATGAAAAGAAGGAAGATCCATGCCCTATTCGCTATAGTGGTACCAAACCAAAAAAATGCCATTGTAAGATCTGACTTGTTCGGTGCCTCTAATAACCAAAAAATGTTTGTAACCTATATTCATATGTCATTTCTTGCAGAATTTTGCTCTTAAAAAAGCATTGCTTTGAAAATGATGGCCGAGATAAGAAAGTGTGAAAAGAAAAAGTTGACAAACCAGGGGTGAAAGACACTGCATCACTGGAGAGGTGTCAACTGTATCCAACGCTCCTACTCTCCCCCCATGGTGGCCGGTCTGTCGTCCATATAGATGATTTTAAGGTCAGCTCATGCAGTGTAAAAAAAAATGCATTGTTGAGTATAGTTATTGTATTGTATAATGTCACTTAATATGCCACAGCACTGCATCTCATTTCACGTCCTGCGGAAGGAGAACAGGATTTAGACAAGGATGTTACAAGTCAAAAGTGTAAGGAGGTTCGGTGGGCATGCCATTGTAATTGTCCATGACCCCGCGGTCAGCGATCCACCAGCACCACCATGTGGCTGAAACATCAGGGCAGTGACTCGTAGGGGTTGTCTTCATATATTGAACACCAATAAAAACATTCCCAATGTTGCTTATGAACCACTGGAAGACCTTGGCAAGTTTTGATGATGTTTTTTGGTATACACATGAGGCAAAAGTGCTCAAGCCACCACGTGAGTATACACAAAAACACAGTGAAAAATATGTTCTCAAATATAAAAACACATGTTCCTACTTGGAAGTGGGTCCTATCTGGGTCGCTATGGTGATACTGTATCTCCCATTCGTCCATGTCAACAACTGACCTGCTTTTCCTCCCCCCCCCCCCCACCCAACCACCCCCACCCTGCTTCCTCTGTGCTCTGTAAAACCTTTTAGCTTTGGATGAGACAAGCATGCAGTTAGTGGGGGAAAAATGTTGGCGCCATGAGTAAAGGCTATCACATGACTTTTGGATGCCTTCATTTCTAAAGCGCTGATCACATGATCTTAATGACTGCAAAAAAGCCTATCGCCGTGGAAATATAGATATACCTTTATTATATATGAATATATAATAAAGATTTAAAAAATACGTACATATTTGTATGATTGAACCTTAGGTCTTTCACAATGATCACAGTGTTCCTTGCAGCCTTAGCTTAACCTGCTAAAATGTGCATGTGACCAGCAAATCTTCTTCAGCCATGCTTTCTTTGAAGCACACAAAAATATAATGTGAAAGCAACAGCAGTACTATGAATTATTCCTATAGAGACGTTGTGTGTAATGTGCAATACTCTTCCTTCTTTGTGTCTTTCCCCCCATTCTCTTGAACATAAAGTACATGCATTGAGCACATACAGCAAAGCTGACATGCACTTAAAGTGACTCATTATATTCTTGAAGTCTCACCCAGAAATTTCTCTACAGGGGCTGCAAACTAAAAAGACCAAAAATAATACTGCGCGTTATGCTATTGTGGAGGCTTCTTTTATGTTCAAAAGGACGCATTATTCTACTTTTTCTTTTTCAGTTCTATTTGAAATTTTCCGTTAATCCCAAATTTAACTCTGAGGTCAAAACTATAACATGTATGGTGGATTGATGTCTTAACCATAAAATTGGTTCAAAGGATTGCAAATTGAATTTAAAAAAATCAGTATATATTACGGGGCTCACGAGATCATGCAAGATTAAAATGTGACAAGATTTCTCGTTTGGAGGAATGCTGTCTCGCGAGAACAGGGCAGCCTGAAGCCAATCAAATTGCGAGCGATGGCATTGCTACTATGAATGACAATATGGAAGTGACTGTTACGATGGTGTTTGTCGCTCTGCTGCCGCCTGTATGCTTCTGTCTGCAGTGCAACCCCGGCCGGTGTAGGTGGAGTCTCCTACGCACACCTGCAGGCAATTCCACAGGAGTGCTTCATATACTCAGCGGCAGCAGACACCAGTTGCCAGATTGTACTCCATGCTACCTGCACCGCTTAGTCCGGCTCCTATACCTTTTCCCTGACCTTCTAGCTTCACCTTTGCTACTGCTAGCTTCACAGTACCAGTCTCTGCTTATTTTAGTATTTGTGTCCTGCTCAGGTTTGCCTGCAGTACCTTTAGTTCCGTAGTGTTAGTCATTATCCTGTCAGCCCTTTGCTGACAGCGCTTTCTTTTTATGCCCATGTCTAGTATTTTTGACTTGTGTTGTACTTTTCCCTCCTGGGACATCTTTTGTTATTAAATACATTTTGTACCCTTTTTTGGACTTCTCCTCTCTGCCAGTGGCTACCGCCACCCTTGACAGTGACAATGGGCAAGGCATTATTAGAACCGCACATTAAGTGCTTAACGTACACCATAGACCTTGCAATCCAATCCAGCATCAGTGAGTGACATGTGGATGTTTTTTCCTTCGGAGTTGAACAGCTGGTGCGATGTAAATGTCCAAGAAGAAAGTGTTAATTCTACATTTTATCAAAGTTACTTAAGATTTGTAAGATCAAAACACGTAGATGTATGGACTTGTCTGCAAACGTAATCACCAAGCGGTTCTATTAAAGCTGGCTGAGCGCCAGCTTTACGAGCACCAGCCATCACCGGTTTCGCTTAATAACACACCATACATCAAAGAGATCCGTGTTGACGATTTAGCAACATGTTCGCTATACCGTATTTAGCAAGTAGGGGTGCGCATTAAAATTGAAAAACAGGAAGTGTTTTGTTTGGTAATATTTGGTAAATAAATACAAGCGGTCTACAAAGGTGAAGTATCTGCTACGCAGGCAAGCCAGAGTGGAGCGTCACCGGCAATTGTGCACATTTATCATCGTGCAATGCCGGAAAAGCTGAAAGCTGCATAGACCCCTCCAAAATGCAATCCAACCCCTGAGCAGCGACAAAGTCAAGAAGGCACACTGCTTCCTTGCCTGTCAACATCTTGCCTTCCTGGCAAAACATACATGTGTGTCCAAAGTCTGGCACAGGGGCCATCTGTGGAACATAGCACATTGCAGAAATAAACAAAAAACCCTGCAAAAGTGAAAAAATAGAGCAAAAAGGCATAATGTAACTACAGAAAGCTAAAACGTTGATACTAATGAACAAAAACACAAAGATTTGTCTTTAAATATATGTTTAATGTTTTTTCTATAATTATTCATTATTATTATCATTATACATTATTATAACAGTTGTTTATTTGGTCGCAAAAAATGTTGACAGTAATATCGTTTATCGTCATTTTGTGATTCGGTTAAATAAAAAAAGTTTGTTTGTCCAGTAATATTTTGTAATTGTTCTTTTCTTTAAAATAATGTTAAAATGTTGTGTCATTCTCATGGGCCCAATCTTGTGCATCGTCTCGTCTCGTGAGTTGGGTGTCTCTTGAGTATAAAACACACACACAACACTTGCTTTCACACAATCTGGAGAAGACCAGACTACAAGGTGCGGGTAGTATATTTTTTAACAGCTGATGTATACAAGGATGTGTGACAAGATTCTTGAGCGCATATAAGTATCTTCTTTTTGGCAAAAGGCTAAATCAATTGGAACAACTCAATCAGATTTCCTTATGTAAATATCCAAGTGACCCTTCCTCACTTCACCACTATGTTAGCTTGCAACCCCATGGCTCCTCTGGCACAGAAATGCGCATGGGAGAAATTAACATTTGCTCTCATAGTCTGCAAATGGCAGCTTGTGCTTGCCATGGAAATGAAAGACTCGCCTCAGAATGAGAAAATATTTGAGTGGTGAGCGATTAATAATTCGTCTAGCAGAGCAGTAACATTTGCTTTTGGGGTCAGTGAATTGACAGAATGGGTTTCTTTGGGAACTTTTGAATCAAAGCTGACTTTTTATTGCCATTTTTATCTTCCACAATTAATTTAGATGCACCACTGTGCACACACAGTACTGCATACTGACTGGAAGAACCATATATTAACAACTCATTCATTCATTTCTTAAATAATGTGTATATATAAAGTAGACATCAATGCCTAAGAACCACGAGGTACTGTAAGTAGCCAGGAATGATTAATTTCAATAGAAAGAACATTTGCCATAATTACACTAAGAGTAAAAAGACTACTTAATTATGTGCTACATTATGCAAAAATAGCAAGTATCCCAGTTCTAAAGACATTGAACATGTATAATTATTTCACATGCGTTGTTTATCGCAGTTAGTTTTTTCCAGAATTTCCGCGAAGTAGGATTCCTAATTTATAAAGGGAATATTTTTGTAGTTACAGCATAACATAGAAAAGCTGTTTATGACCTTCTAAATGTTCATTATTAGAGCCCTCTAGACATGAACTAACACCCCTTTTGTCACCTTTACACCCGTATTACCCAATATAGTAAACAGACATAATAAAAGTAAATAAGACATATTATATATAAATAGGACATAACATCAATCAATCAATCAATCAATCAAAGTTTATTTATATAGCGCTTTACAATAGCCCACGGGCTCCCAAAGTGCTTTACAATAAGCCGATACATAAGAACACAGCATAAAACATGAACACAAAGTAAACACAGAATAAAAACTCTATAAGAAAATGCTTCAGTGCTGCAGAGTGCTAAAAGCCTTTAAAAGTACATAAAATGGGAGTCAACAAGAACTACATATGCATAAAATGAACATAAATACAAGACCGCCGGTGTTGAACGCCTGTATAAATAAATTAGTTTTCAATTTCGATTTAAAAAGGCCGACTTCAGTAGTGGTGCGAATATCAGTGGGCAGTTTGTTCCACAGTCTAGGAGCAGCGACGGAGAAACTGCGTTCGCCCCACTGTTTGTATTTTGCCCGTGGGACTTCTAACAGAAGCTGTCCCGAGGAACGCAGGGCCCTGCCGTGATTGCGGATAGTTAAACGCTCCGACAGGTACGACGGAGCAAGGCCGTTAATGGCATTAAAAACAAATACTAAAATTTTAAAATTTTTTAATTGAGGTCTGGCTCAGGCCAACGTAAAGTTCGTTGCAGTCGTTCAGTCTTGTGCTGATGAAAGCATGGATCGCTTTCTCAAGATCCTGCTGACCTAAAAAAAGTCTTCACTTTAGCCAGAAGACGGAGCTGAAAGAAGCTCGTCCTAATGACAGAGCTAATCTGTTTGTTGAATTTGAGTCCACTATCGAATATGACCCCAAGATTTTTGACATCAGGTTTAAAAAAGGGGGCCAGTGAGCCGAAGTTTGCTGCAACAGTGTGCAATGTTGGTGACATACCAAATAAAATACACTCTGTTTTGCTGTCATTTAAATGTAAAAAGTTCCGATCCAGCCATTGCTTTACATCGGTAATATAATCGAGCAGTCTAGTTGGAGCAGTATTGTCAGTGGGTCTAATAGGCAGATATATCTGCAGATCATCAGCATAGAGATGAAAAGACAAATTGTGTCTTTCCAAAATTGAACCCAGGGGTAATAAATACATAGAAAAAAAGAACAGGGCCAAGGATGGATCCCTGTGGCACCCCGCACGAGAGGGACGCATGGGACGAGCAGAGGTCACTGATCATAACGGAGAAGCTCCTATTAGCCAGGTATGACCTAAACCACTGGAGAGCAATGCCTTGGATACCGACACAGCGCTCTAGGCGGGATACAAGGACTGCATGGTCAACTGTATCAAAGGCCGCTGTGAGGTCCGGCAGCACCAACACAGCGGGATTCCCAGCATCAACAGACAGGGCAATGTCATTGTGCACCTTTAACAGCGCCGACTCAGTGCTATGTCGGGATCTAAAACCAGACTGGATTTTATCAAGAACAGAGTTCATCTCTAGGAAAGTTTGTAACTGAGTAAAACAACTTTTTCTAAAACCTTTGAAAGAAAGGGCAAGTGTGAGACAGGCCTAAAATTGGACAGCACGGAGGGGTCGAGATGAGGTTTTTTTAGGAGGGGTCTAACCACAGCATGTTTGAAGGCAGCTGGGACAGATCCTAAGTTAAGACAAGCAAACTTGACCCAACAGAATTAAAAACCTCTTTTAAAAACTTGGCTGGGATGACATCTTGGGGACAGTTAGTGGGTTTCATGCCACTAACCACCTTTGTAAGAGACACCAGAGAAATGGTCTCAAACCGCTCAAAAACGGCAGTCTGTGCAGGAGGACCATGTACATCCTCAGAAGACATCCCTGAGCTGCTGATGTTCTGCCTGATAGATGTCACTTTGTCAGAGAACAATGAGACAAACATAGACTCACACGTGAGCATTGGGAGAGTTCCTTGTTGTTATTTTTTTGCAGGGGATATTGTCTCATCAATGTAATGTAATGGCGGCTGAATGACACCACATCAGGGTGGCAGTAAATTAGTCAGCCTTTTGAATTGAAATAGACACATGGAACTGTACTACAGCAGGGTGGCCCACACTTTTTCCACCTGTGAGGTACAGTACTTTTCAAAAGTTCAAGTCCCAAAGATCTACCTCCCATTGAGAATAAACATTGAGAATATAGTGTATATATATACTCCTGATCAAAATCTTATGACCAGTTGAAAAATTGCTGGAATTTGCATTTTGCGCATTTGGATCTTAACGAGGTTTTAAGTAGAGCAACAATATGCTCTGAAAAAAGGAATTTATTGAAAAAGGAATTTATTGAAAACAACAATTAAACTGAAATAGGCTGTTTATCAGCTGATCAAAAGTTTAAGACCACAGGCTATAAAAGCCAAAATCTGCTCCAAATTATCATTTTCTGTCAGGCATTCACACTGTCATGCCCTCCTGATGGCTAAAGCTAAGAAGCTTTCTCTTTTTGAACGTGGTCGAATTGTCGAGCTGCATAAGCAAGGCCTGTCGCAGCATGCCATTGCTGCTTAGGTTGGGTGCAGTAAATCAGTCATTCTAAATTTTTTGAAAGATCCCGAGCATTATGGAACAAAAAGTCAAGTGGTAGACCTGAAAAAATTACACTTGCGCCAAGCCAGAGGATCCAATTGGCTCTCCATCAAGACACGGGGCGGTCTTTGACCCACATTAAGGCCCTTACTGGTGCCGACTGCAGCGCAATAACCATCAGACGGCATCTGCGGGAGAAGGGTTTAAAAAACAAAAAACTAATTCAAAGACCTCGTCTCCTTCCTTTGCCAGGGAGCATCAAACATGGGACATTGAAAGGTGGAAAAACGTTTTATTCTCTGATGAGAAAAAAATGTAACGTTAACAGTGCAGATAGCTTCCAACGTTACTGGCATGACAAGGAGATCCCATCTGAGATGTTTTCTACCCGGCACAGTGGAGGGGGTCCATCATGATCCGGGGTGCTTTTTCATTCAGTGGAACACTGGAGCTTCAGGTGGTGCAGGGTCGTCACAGGGCGGACGCTTACGTACAGATGTTGCAGCGGGCATCCCTCATGACTGAGGGCCCTCGTCTGTGTGGTAGCAGCTGGGTTTTTCAACAGGACAACGTTGCAGTTCACAATGCTTGCTTGACAAAGGACTTCTTCAGGGAGAATAACATCATAACATCCCCTAATGTAAATAATAATGCTGCCTGGGTCTGCCGCTGCACCCAGTGAGCCCTCCAGAGGTCCAGATGGACGAATGGCATGGATACATCGGCTTCCTGTGATGAGAACAACGGGGGTTGATATCCATAAGCAGTCTTGAATGGTGACATACATTTAGCTGAGCTGGTGAGAGAGTTGTGGGATACGTGATAGGGGAGGTGAGATGACCACGCAGAAGGGTGTCGTTGGAAAACACAGCGCAGAGCAGCCTCTAGGTCTTAATTGGCCCGCTCTGTCTGGCCGTTGGATTGGGGATGATATCCAGAGGAAAGGCTCACCGATGCCCCCAACGCCGTACAGAATGTCCTCCACATCCGGGACGCAAACTGGGGCCTTCGGTCAGATACAAAGTCACATGAAACACGTCTCACCAAAATCCGGGCCGTCTCCAAGGATGACGGAAGTTTAGGTTGTGTGATAAAGTGTGCCATCTTGGAGAACCGGTTGACAATGTTCAGGATGACTGTGTTGCCTGTTGATGGAAGACCAGTGATGAAGTCCAATGAAATGTGAGACCACCGGCAAAAGGGAATGGGCAACAGCTGCAGCAGTCCAGCAGGCGGTCGGTGAAAGTCTTGTTTCTGGCACAGAAAGAGGAGGCCGCCACAAACTCCTTGACCTTGGCCACCAAAACCTCTGGTCCACCATGAACTGGGTGCGTCGGACTCCAGGGTGACAAACCATCTTGGAGCACCTCCGATCTCATTTCTGCCGGTACAAACAAATTGTCTTTGCCCAGTCCAGATATAGGCGAGGTTCTGATCCTTTACCACAACAAATGGCAGGTTCACACCCTCCAGCCAATGCCTCCACTCTCGCAGCGCTACAACGATGGCCAGCGGTTCTCTCGTCTGAATGCTGAGTCATCATTCTCATTACAAGAACATGAGATGCATTCAGTGACACTCCAAACATCACAAAAACAGCTGTATGCGTGGTCTAATTAAACAGCAAGACAAAGAAAAACATGGAGTGGATATTGTTATCACTCACTTCATAACTCTTAATTTGGATGTACATTACAGCAAGTATGCTGGAAAATCTCTGAAAATACACTGAAAACAAGTAAATTTACTGGAAATTACCACCGCTCCATTACGGATAATGCATTTTCCCAGAGTACGAGCATGAAACAGCTACAGCTTGTCATTATGTGTAATCGTGATGAAGGAAAATCCTCACTTGGTACCTACTTGTGCATTCACTCTTCACACCTCTGTGATTGGCCAGTCACACACTGCCACTGCCCCTCAGACTCCCTACACCCAGAGAGAGGTTTTTTTTAGGTTTTCCTCAGCTCAGCTCGTATCTAAAGTTACTTGGTAAACCTGGTTTGTTACGTACGTGGTGCATTTGACATGACAAAGCTGTAAACGGCTTGTGACGTGACACGTGTTACGTCGGTCACTGACGGTGTTTTTTTTTTTTTGTCTGCTGGCTTCTAATTAGGCTGGTGATATAAAGTCAGTTGGAAAACTTTGCTGAATGCAGTGCTTTTGAAAAAACTATAGTGAACAAGGATAACAGATTATTTCCATGTTTGCCATCACTGGATGTTTGCAGCCCCAACCATTTCTGGTTAAACCACACTTACTTCCTTTATGCCCCGCCTACTCCAAGTACACTCCCTTATATGGGCTCTCTTATATGGGCATGCCCAGTTACACGTTGTAGGCCTGCCCTCTCCCCCCCCTCTGCTTCGCTTTGTTGTCGAAGATTTCACCGTGTTAGCACGTTGTTTGTGTGTGGGAAAGCTTATTCTGTTTAACTTTCCTAAAGAGGCGAGCATCAGGCAGAAGTGGTTGGAGTTGCTGATTCCCAACCAGCAAGAGAAAAATATGCTCATCTGTCAACGGTACTTCACACCACTTCACATGGGACTGTTTTGTGAACATGGGCCAATACGAAGCTGGACTATCCGCCAAACTGTTGCTGAAGTCCGATGCCTTTCCAGCATTACTTGGTCGTGCTGAGGAGTCAGAAGAGCAAGCTGTAAGTAACAATTCATCAGTGTCCGAACTGTGTGTATTTTGTGTAAGTAATCGGACAAAAAACATATGGCTGTATGTTAAAAGCAGACATTTTAAAAGTTTACTATCAACTCCTGTACCAGCAAAATTAGGTTTGGAGGCTGTTCAGAAGTCCTTGGGAGAGCTCGGGACTGTGACCAATCACAGCGGAGTGGGCTCGGTGGGAGGCGTACCTGGAGGAGGGCCGGGGTTGGGCTACATTACACAGACCGTTTGGGCGGGAAGCAGGAAATCCAAGGAAACACTGCAGGAAGAGGCGCAGTGTATGGAAGATCTGTGCAGGTTATCGTGTGAAGCTGCTCTATATGAGTCCAGAACTCAATACAAAGGCCCGGAAATGAGCATAATAGGTCTCCTTTAATTTAGACCAAGAATATGTAAAATTTGCAATTCAAAAATGTATATATTCATTTCTATATTAATTTGGTTATTTTGAAAAACCATGATAGAGTGAAGCCGTGAAATTTGAACTGCGAAGTGGCGAGGAACAACTGTATTCCACTGACCGATTGATTACCCCACAGAAGTAATGTAATCAATGAATTTGCTGGAGTTTATGACTATTCATCGAGGCAAATGGGACACACGCACTAAAAGAGTACACGAGTAGATGGGACACAACCTCCCGCTGAAACTCCACAGGCTCCACAAGAAGTGCACCGTCCCCCTGCTACTCAAGATGTTTCACTCAAGGCGAAGATGGCTGCAGATGGCTTTTCTCTGCTCAGCTGCAGTTGGATCCTGCTGTGGACTTTTTGTAAAGGCAAACAGTTTTAATGAGAAAAAAAACAACAACAAAAAACAGATACATCATTCAGTTACCTTTTCAACCAATCATGTCCAATTTTAAATACCACTGTGAAAGTTCATCTCAGATGGACGAAATCAATATGCATTTCAGTTTAGATTCACGCTTTCCTACTGTTGAGCTATTTCAGAGTTTGAGCAAGATCGACCAATATAACAGATTAGTCAGTTTTACAGTATATTTTTGCTCTGCTGTTGCTTTTTTTGCTTTCCTTTATGGCAAAACACCTTGTCATTGCCCTTTTTCAACAAATAATGATATCATTTTTTTTCTCTGTTGAGACAACTTCCCTGCAGCTTCAGCAAGAACCCACTGGATGCAAATTGATCATCACGTCTGTGTAAGAGACACAATTTTGAACCACTTACAAATTGCATTATCCAATTCAGACTGTTGGATCATATTGAATTTCCATATACTGATGGTTCACATTCATAATTACTCGTGACTCTGATCGAACTGTGATGTGACTGCATCATGCAGCGCAATGTTTTTTTACACCACTCTCCTCTGTTGTTGAGCCCCCTTTTCATGACAGCCCACAGTGAGTACATTCAGGCAAAAAGCCAAGCCAAATAGAATTTGAGTCACATCACATTAGTAATGTGAACATTGTCTTAGACTGATGTCTTTCCCATAGATCTGAATACAGATGTCCCTTAAGTCACAGTTCCCATTAAAGCACAAGGCAGTTGAGCAGTGTTTGGTGACTGAGGCTCCTGCCATTTATCCGCCAACAAAAAACCTCTTTCAAACTCATTTAGATCTTTTCCTCTTGTATGCATTCTGCAGAGCCATGATTGCATGATAATTCTTTTAGTGCACTGCTGTGAAAAGATTGCTTTAGCTTGTACATTATTCGTCAGATGACTTCATTTTTCATTACTATATAATTTATTTGACATAAATTTGCTATTTAATTTCATTATAAAAGTTAATGATGCATGGTGTTCCCCCAACGACACCTTTAATAGCTTACTACAGTATGTCTACACTTGTTTTTAAAGGTAGCAAATAGAAGCTAAAGCCTGAATTGCAGGAATCCTCTTTCACATTGTTCCAAACCAATCAAATCAACATCTACTTTACAGTAGAGTGGAACTTTGGTTTTAGGTTTTAATGTGCTCCAAAAGGTCCAATAAAAACTGAAACACCGAAGCAATTTTTCCTACGAGCGATCACGTTGTGCTCCATACAGCAACAAGCTTTCTAGATCAGTGTGTCCATGGTCTGGAATTATTTCAATGTTTCGCCTTCCTATTGTAAATATAGAATTTGCAATGACTGTAAAGCGCTGAAAGGGGTGAGTAAGTCATCTTCCTTTTATGCTTCTGATCTAATATCACAGCTCAGGAGGTATTACTCAGTCACACGCAGCTAGCATTCCTATCGCAAAATAGTGACGACAAAGGTTCATTGACTGTATTAGTCCAGAGTTTCATACTTTGCACTTTACTTTGTTTATATAGCTTTCCAAATGATATAGTTGCCAACATTATTTAATTGGATGCTTGTTTGTGAATGTATATAGTGTTACGTGTTCATAGTAGGAGATCATGTTATTTTAGTTGACTACTGGTCATGATTTTTTTTATTTATTTTGTTCAGACAAAATGTTTAAAATAAATGTGACACTTTTTCTTGTGTTTTTGTCTAATGTGCATAGTCAGTGTTTATTTGTGAAATGCAACCTGTAGCATCACAGTAAAAGAAGTAAATGAAGTGCCAGACAATATCAGATATTTGTAAAAAGACAATATATAACATCTCTATGTTTTTGTAAAACAAAACATTCACAAAGAAATATAATATATAAAATAATATATATAATAATAATAATAATAATAATAATAATAATAATAATAATAAAATCAAATATATAAAGAACACCACCCCCGGGTAGCATTGCAATTTTAGTTAAACGTTAAAAAGCATAAAAACTGGCGTACATTTTCGTTCAGTGAATAAGATGATTGTCACTCACAGCTAGGGTTGCCGACTGTCCCTTGAAAAACGGAAGCGGTCGCTGTGTGTGACTGGCCAATCACAGAGCGTGAAGAGTGAATACTTAAGTACTTCCCCAATGAGGATTTTCCGTCATCACGCTGGGAGTATCCTCCATCCACATCTTTTTACCACAATATTCAATGTACCAAAGGGTAAAATACAACAGTTTGTTCATCACTGAGGATTGACTGTACATGATCACTTGTATCCGGCCATGTTCAACTAGACAAAGTAGTCAACCACACCTTAACTGTGGTTAATCTCTTGTTTATATTGTGGGTCTACCTGGTTTCCTTTCATCTCAGAGTCAAGCATGCTCAACTTCAAGGGGATGTGCAGCTTTGATGAGAAGATCCAAGGTTGATGCTGATTAAAAAGAGAAAAGCATCTTACGCAGTATGGCTGTTATCCACCCCCTCCCAAGCACAAAGCATGATAGGCAGCGTATGAAAGAAATCCTTTGTAAGTATAACCTTGGCTTACCTGTGTGAAGAGCGTCTTGATCAGAGTATCTGTCAGAGAGGTCCTCTGACATCACATGCTCTATTTCTTTCACAACATCAGTCGTCTTCATTAGACTTGAGACAGCTCAACTCAGCCTTGAGAGGGCCAATAAGACACTAAGTCGGCTGCTCCTCCTCACACATTACTACAGTTGTGTGATGTGGCGTCACGAGCATCCAATATACTCTAGCTGTCTCACGAGTCATATTTTTTCCATCTTAATTTTCTTTACAATCACCTGGCTTCTATATCGCAATTGATTATTGTGTAACTCCAGTTACTGAAAGTCCCACATGTATTTCACTGTTTTTATTCTTTTCCCCCAAAAATGTTTGGTTACAATTATAGTTTTCTTGTTCAGCACTGAAGTCAACCATCTTATTTCCTTTTTTTTCCCCTGTCTATCATTCTTTGCTTTGTTATTCAATTTTTAACAAAAACAAAAACAAAAAAAACAGCAGACGAGTGTTTGCAACATCCTACTGAGACTAAAGCCTCATTTCCAATGGTGTCCTAGAAACATAAATCTCATTATAATTTCCAACATCAAGACAATCTACTTTGGAAGAGCACAAAATTATGAGTTCAGCTAAAAAAATCTAAAATAAACATATTGGGGAAAGCAAACAACTTGAATCCATCCATATGCATGGAGTGCCTTCAACAAGCAGTCTTCTTGTTTTCCGGTATATGTTTGAACCAAACATAAGCATATTCCTAACTGAATACTGATGACACCCTCACAGAATGATGCTTTCAAACCAGCAAGTCGCCAAGCATTAATGTTTATTAACAACATAACACCCTTTTAACAATTATTCACGTGTGCTTCACAATCCAAGTTCTGATGACACAATCTTTTCTTTGTATCTGAATCTATTATTACGCTTTATGAATAATGGACGTTCATTACAACCTGAAAATGTTCTTTATTCTCCAACCATATCCTTATTATCAAGTTGTCAGGGCCGTAATTTCATTTCCTCCATTGATGAATGTGAAGTCATCGAGGGTCGAAGAAACGGAAGCTATTTTGATACCTCTCCCAACCAAGATTCCTCTGGGACACTAAGTCTACAAAGTGATAATGCTAATAAGCAGGCTGCTGAAGGAAAAAAAAAAAAGGCAGTTATTGCCTGCTGGTGAGGGGGTGGGGGGGGGGGTGCATGCTTTTGAGAACGTTGGGTGCATCCATTTTGTACTGTTTACAATTGTCTCATTTTATTTACCACCATGAGAGTTTTGGACCAGGCTCAGTGGTAATCTCAATGCATACTATCTGTGTAATTCTCAGCTTCAACCCACAGCACATCAATAAAACCACGATCAGCAAATGTGTGGCAAGTGACAGTCATGCTGCGTTCAATATGTACTGTAAACGTCTTCCGATCTCACATTAGTGATTTGAAAATTACTTTATTTTCACATTTTCACATGTTGTCTTACTATGGCTGCTATCAACATTTACATATTCATATATTACTTCCATAGTTTAGTATCTGTACAGTTTTTTTGTTTTTTATTCTATGTTTGACAAAGATTATACTCAGTTTTTATTGTCGATTGTCAGGGAAGTAGCAATTCACCACTCTTTAATATTGTAGTTGTGGTTGCACTGAACTGCAGTGAAGTAAACTAGGAAGTACTGTATTTGTAAGACTTGGAACATCCTATATACGGACATGAACTGGTAAGTGGTGCTCATCTCTTGTCTCGTCTTATTCATCTACAGTAGTAGCTTGCAAAACGTAAACCTCCTTTTACGTGAATTCCACTGAACGTAAAGAATTTATGTAAAGTTTTTGCATCGTATTACGTAAGAAATTCCATATAACGTAAAGCGTCAAGTCGGTGCAAGTTCAGAAATTCGATTTGAATAGTTCGCGCGACAGAGAGATGGAAACATTTGCTATGACGAACAGAGTACACTTGGTGACGCCTTCTGACGCTTCACGCTCTCATTGGCTGATTATTGGGGCACCGCCTACTTTGTCATCTCATTGGCTGACTTATACAGCGCGTACGTGAGTTTGTGTGAGAGACAGGCTTCTCCCTTCAACCTCCCTTCCTCATTGTAGTCGCCCTTAAACTAGTTGATTGTTTTTGTTTTTCAATTTTATTCATTTACAGTAATCTTATTTATTACCTTATTTTATATTGAAATGTTACTCTACTATGTTTATCCTAACGTTTTCTTAGATTTTCTCACCATATTTGGTGGACTTTGAATATTTTGAAGGGCCAAAGGGGTGAGTTTGGGAAGATCTTGGAACGGATTAGTCTATTTACATGTATTTTACGCTTCGTATAACGTAAAAACGCTATAACGTAAACGTTCTCGGAACGGATTATTTATGTTGTAGGGGCATCTACTGTATTAAAAATAAAATAATAATTATAATAGTAATTGTAATAATAATAATCATCAAAATAACACGGCTTGTTTGTTTATATGTGCCCTGCGATTGGCTGATGATCTGTCCAGGGTGCACCCCTCCTCTCGCCCAAATTCAGCTGGGATAGGCTGTAGCATACCCCCACAATCCTAGTGAGGACAAGCGGCATAGAAAATGAATGAATGAATAATGATAAAACACAGGATACTGTTGAGGCAGTAACCCATTCCAAAGTAAAACTAAACTCTGAACCCCCGACGTAACTTCCTGTCATTCACACAGCCGGAACACACTTAGGGCGGCACACAAAAGCACACGTTTTATCGCCTTAAATGACTTATTTACTCTTATTATGACTACTATATTCGGTAATACGAGTGTAAAGACAACTATGTGGGTGTTAGTTCTTGTCTAGAGGATTTTAATAATGTTAAAAAACATACTTAGAAGATCATAAACAGGTTTTCTATGTTCTAACTATGAAAATATTCCATTAAATAAATAAATAAGGAATCCTACTTTGCGAAATTTCACTTATCATTGTCAGGTCTGGAACCATTAACTGCGATAAACAAGGGATTCCTGTATATATAAAGAATCTCAGTCTTTTCAATTTAAATTTTCAATTTATGCATAAATTCTGTAGTTCAGCCTCAGGACAAAGCCAACATCTTTAATACCATTTTTTATCTGCATTGCAGTCACTGTATTGCAGTCACAATGAATCTGATCAGAGCACAGATAGACTATTTTTAACTGTATTTTACATTCAGCAGTCATACCCAAAAGAAGTGAAAATGTTTTGTAAAAAACTTTGTCTTGTAAAAACACACATAAAAATCCCAAAACTGAACGGCACATCAGTTTAAAGACTGCACTCTGAATAACAGCTTACTTTTACGACTGTACAATGTCCTCTTGAGAGAAATGAACAATGACAATTTTTAAAGCTTTTCAGAGCTGGATATAATTCTAAGTGACTTAATGCTTTATTTATTCAATCATAATAATGTATTAACCATGGGAGTAACAGAGCCCCATCAGTCCCTGCCACCCCCTGGGGCAACAGATGTTTCACGGCCCATATGGTGCCTTCATTTCTTTCATGGTTTCTCTCAGTCTGTTTCTGTAATCTCAACATTTGTTGCTTTCTTGTTCTTACATAAAAAAATACATGAGAACAAAAGTAGGGAGTGATAGTAGCTGGCAGTGGTGTAGCATAGTAGATTAACAGTGTCCAAATGAGTGACAAATCCAGTGGCACTTGGTTCCAGAAGGTCTGATTCACATAGAAATGTACTCTAACCGTTTACATTTTCCCAATAGGAAATAATGCAAATCCAGGTAATCCATTCCAGACAATGTTAATACAAAACACTTAGAAAAACAATAATACATTATGAACACAGCTGGACTCACGCCGTGTATTAATAGCACCGCAAGATACGCGCCACAATGTACGCTAACTGGAAAATGTACGTGAATTGAGGAAAAATGTTGCTGTACATTTTTTGATGGAGACTGGAAAACACGCTAACTAACTCCATTGCACATCCACCCTACCTGTGGACCATGATTTCCACTACTTTGGTATTGAACTATGTCAATGATTTTCTGTCTCTTTGAGTCAGTCCTGTGATTGAATAGTGATCGGATGCTCTCTACCTCTCACTCTAAGTTCACTCTAAGTGGTTTGTGGTAAGCTCTGGGTCCCAGTATATAAATGATGGATGTATATGAAGCATCACATTGACAAGCTTGTTTACATGTTACAGAACATATTGCTATCATATCAAATTCTCACATGATTTGTTCACTCTAAAACGTAGAGTTACAAAAAACTATGCAACAATCAGGCCAGAAGTATGTGTATTTGTTTTAATCATTCATTATTTCATGCTTCACTATAACTCTTCACTATAATGCTTCACTTGTTATTGCAAAAAGTGTCCCACGGCCTCATCAACCATTGACAGTTGCGTGTAGTAAATTCTCTTGACAGAGATGCACATCTACAGATCCCTTTCCAGAACCCAGATCACTTCAGTTGCTGTCATTTCTCAATATCTTCCCCTTGTGGATTTCTTCTCATCACCGTCACAACACTTAAAAAAACATTTCCTCCTTTTGTAAACTGGAAATATCCTTTCCCATTACAATGGAATCACATCTACTATTACCATGCAGATTAAACTGAGCATAGCCTTTCCTTCTCTGTTTGAGTGAGTACACTCTGAGAGCCATCCAGTCGTAGATGCTGAAATCTTCGTGTGAATGCTTGCGCAGCACCTCAAGCTCAGCCTTGACAAGAGCGAACCACTCGAGGCTAGTTCTGCCCTCACTACGATCTCCCTATCATTAGTGACAACACTGCAGTAACCCCAGCTCCCTGTCGACAGTATCCTTCATTCAGTATCATTATTCACAGCTGTCATCCATCAAACATTCCCTAGCACAACTACACTTCACATGGGCTACACACCAGACAATGCAGACACTCACTGGAAACCGAAACTCTCAGTATCTTGTCTTGACAAAATATTTCCAACATTTTTGTTATTAGATGCTTCATTCATTGGTATCATTAGAGAGCTTGAGCACCCTGATTGTCAATCAATGGCATGTGGTGTGGCCATTAGGGATGAGCGAGTACACCACTATCAGTATCTCTTCACCCATCTAAAGGATCTGTATCTGCAGCTGTACTTGGAGTGGGGCATAAACCGGAAATGGGTGTGGTTTAACCGGGAATGGGTGGGGCTTAAATCTGTACATTATTTTAAGCCTGAAATTGACATGGATTGATCAGAATTTGCTATATTTATTGTTTGTTATTCAGCTATATGTGTGCTGTGTATGTGTGTAAGTGATATGTAAGACTTATTAGTTTTTAGTATCAACTCTTCTACAATGTTCAGTTTTTTCTTAATTACTTTATGCTTTTTGTTTTACAGTTTCATTTTATATTGTTTCGAAAATGCTCCGTTCACAGGCCCATAAAAAATGTGGTCCACAAATGGCCCGTGGACCACACTTTGGTCCCTGGTGTACATATTTCACAGGGAAGGGGGAGTGTTAAGCAATGAGTGCGTCCATGCAGTGTTTTGAAAGCACTATCACTAATTGACCCCTGCTATAAGCAAAGGCTGGATACAGGCTTCCACAGCGATGCACACACACCGGGTTGAGGAGGTGAGCTCCAGCGGTAAGCCTCTCGTGTTGATTATGATTACACAGTAAATGCATGACGAAAGAAACACTTAATCGCTTTCTCTTTTAATGAGCGCCGTGTGGGAATTTGGAGCGGAGGTACGATGCATACAAATGAAAAAAGTCTTTTTAGCGCATGAGCGGGACAGTACTTACTTCACAGTTCTTTCCTGCAACTCTCCAGTATCCATCTGATAACATAGCTAGTTAGCTACAAGTTTATATACAGATGTGCGAAAACTTGACTCTAGTTTGATTTACTTTATATGGACTTATTGCAGGAGCAAAATGCGAATGAAAGGGTTGAAAAACATACTCACGTAAATGCTCCACTTTCCAGCCCTGACACACAGACACAATAGAGACGGGCGCTGCCTGGGTGCTGCAGCCAGCGAGCCTATCTAGGGAGGGGCGGTCTGAAAAATCAAGTTGTGTTTTATACACAACAGACACGAAAAAAGTACTCGACACTGTTTCCCCCGTTTATTCGCCTGAGAACGTTTGTGTTCACCACTTCCACTTGAGATCCTCCAGGCCATTTTATTTCATTTTTTTTGTTTTAGTCATGTTATTAACAAATATTGATTCTGAACTGCTTCAGATGGTGTTGTAGAGTAGAGGCTTGTAGTTTGGAGTTGTTTAGATGATGTATTCAAAGATAAAGGGATAACTGTTTTTGTTGCTTTAGTAATAATGGTATTCATCCCCAATTCTGTAATGCCACACTATGTTATATTGTGTTTTTGTGTATCATTGATAGTTTGTATTAGACGTGTCACGAGATACTCACCTCACAAAATGATACATGATCTTGGGTCCACGAGACGAGACAAGAATTTTAACATTCATTTTAAGAAAAGTACAATTAAAAAATATGGTTAGACAAAGAAACGCTTTTATTTCAGAATCACAAAACAATGCAGGGACATTTAGAAATGTTTATTGTCCCACAAATTGACACTGAGCAATATTATGGTCAACATTTTTTGAGACCAAATAAACCCCTATAGTATATAGTAATATTATCATATCATAATAACGAGGGAAAGGCTTTTTGAGATGTCATCTGTACTTCTGTGAAGAAGGTGTCAGACGTTTCGCTCCTCATCCGAAGAGCTTCGTCAGCGAACTAACAAGTGCTGGTAGCCTTTTATCGGAGGTGTTAATAGCAGGAGAGGATTATACCACTACTCCGCCCAGGCTTAGTGTAAGGAACCAATAGAAGGAGGGTGTTGGCACATTAATTCCGCCCACTCTTACTGTATTTAAGGCCTAGGCTACCAGCACTTGTTAGTTCGCTGACGAAGCTCTTCGGATGAGGAGCGAAACGTCCGACACCTTCTTCACAGAAGTACAGATGACGTCTCAAGAAGCCTTTCCCTCGATGGACAACTCCTGTACGACTGAGAGCCTACACAGACGCATATCATAATAATGCAATATTTCCTTTAATATGTCATTTTTCACTCTGTAAAGTTGTGGAATTGCCATTTGTGACTTGTATTTTCTCACAGGCAATTCATACTGTCTGTCAAACATTTGGAGCATTTCTTGAAATGCTGGCTTTTCAACTGTATCAAAGAGCAGCATTTATTTTAGGATTTAGCAAAATACACTTTCTGTGAACTCACACAATTTTGCGCTGCTCTGTTTGCAATTACTTTACAGATCAGTGAGTGTTGACTACCGGGACGAAGGCTCCGCATCTCGATGTGTAGTTGTTTCTTCGATGGGAAAACTGGGTCAGGTGGATATGTTTGAGGTAAGTCCATCCATGTTGATGGGCTCAACTTGCTCATTCAATTTGAAGCTAGAATATTCCCACACGGCAGCTGTGGCATTTTGCTTTGCAATCATCTTTTTCCCTTCTCAAGACTTATTTGCTACACTCTATTGTGTTTGTATGCTAGCGGCCCCGAAAACGACTACAGGACTGGCAAGAGGTCTCACTCCGTTGTTCTAGGAAGCACCTAGGTGCTGAACCAATGCACAGAGTGAAGTCTCTTCCTGCCTGTTTAGAGGCGAGAGACGATGAAAACATACACACATGGCAATACATGGGGGCTGGCAAAATCGTCAAGTTCATTTTCATTTATTGTGTGATTTATTTATTATCGTGAGACTTTTTTTTTCTGAATGAGAAATCTTGTCACATGTTAATCTCGTGACACCCCTTGTTTGCATAACTGTGACGTGATTGTGGTATTATTTAGAGGTGGATTGGATCGCTGAAGGCTAAGGAATGACACGCACCGCCTGCCACTGCTGTACAGGCCAACAACCATCCACATTTACAGTATGCAATTAAAATCCGATGGTACGGGGCGAGCATATGAACCCCACACAGAGGTCCGGGACCTCTAAATGTAAACTTAGTTAAAAGCTTTAAAGCCGTCATACTTTGCAAAACTCGTCTGTTTATAAAAAAAAAAAAAAGCAACACTCTGACAATTCTCTTGCAATTTTCTGCATGTTTTCCAGGATCATGTTCCATTTAGTCTATCCAGCAAGCATGGCTTTAACCCCATTCCCTTCCTCTTGTTGCCTGAGGGCAAAAGGTAAAGGGAGGTTTCTATCAGTCGAAACCCCGGCGCTATAAAAGGCTTTCAACTCCCACCAGCTGAACCTACAAGCAGAGGAACTGTCAAGCCGAGCTACTGAGCCATGTGAGCGACCAGTGAGGGAGAAGGCAAAGGCAAACACCATTACTGTCTGTTTATGCCAACAGAGGAGAGAAAAGGGGGGCAAAACAAAGTCATTGAGCAAAACAGAAAGGAAATTGTGCTGCGATGCAAACTGAAAAATCCTAATCAAGGAGCACTGACATCTAAATCCAATCAGGTGCAACACATTTGGCTTGCATGAAGACCCTGTTGAAATCATGACTGTTTCTTTGAACACAGTCAACTGGCTGGTGAAACTGATTACATGTAATGGTTGGAGCAACCAGACAGTAATATACTCAGTTTACTTTTATGTCACTGCAAAAGAAAAATAAAGATTCAGTGGAAACACATCTGTTTATGGATTATGAATATCCATAACAAAGAAATACACATTACTGAAGAAGACATTGCCACGAGCAAAATAAAAAAAATGACTTGACTTTACCAGAAGTAATTGTTTTCTCAAGTACCAAAAATCCCAACTACTGGGGCGTTAACACACGTAGGCAGATCGGCCTGGCAAACGACTCTGTCTGGACAGCCAAGTTTTTAATCATGTCTTTCTTTCAGCTTCTCAGCAAGAGCTTGCTAATCCCACGCCACCCCACACTACACCGCAAACACAACATTACACCCAAACAAGACTTTGACAACATTTTTAAATGGCCTATGTAATAGCTATGTTTGTTTCATGAATATACTGTATCTCTTCCAGGTGCGGCCATTGACAGCTGCATTAGTACGTTATGGCTAAAGTATCACATTAAGTACTGCATATGAAGTAGCTCTCAAGTGAACAGTAAGAAGTGAGGGTTAAATTGTAATTTATCTTTCCAAATAGAGATCTTATGATAATGTACTCATTTAAATAAAGCGCCTTGCTGCTGCCCATTTAGTTAATCTGCCAAATGCTGTCTCTGGCGATAGAGCGCACTCCCATGAGTTGATCCTGAAATGCTAAAATCCATCAATGGTTCTATTGCAGAAGTGTTCTTGGAATGACTCCTTACCCTTTTTTTTTTGAAAACGCATGGACTAATCTTTTTACTAATTGCTCTGTCTCTCTTGGGTGACATTAGGACTTGGTACTCATTAAGGTGAGAGCAATAGGTTTATAAAAATGTTATTTTATAAAGTCAAGGAGGAATAAGAGGATTCTTCATAGAAACATTTTGAAAAATGTCCTAACTTTAAATGGAAAAAATACATAAAATGAACTCATTATATATAATATTGGCACAAAAGTTGTTTCAATTCCTCGTCAATGTAAATGACAGTTGACACTGAATTAGGATTACTGATTGGTTTGAGATATACAAGTCTTATTAAAGCATATCCTTGATATTATATATTGAAATCAGCAACATTCATGTTTAATAGAAAATTTAGCCACCTGACTTTGACGTGCATGCATCAATCAGACTTGGTTCAGCCAAACTGGGGTGCCAGTAGCACAGTGTGAAAGGACTTTACAAGGAATGGAAGGTTAGGTGTTCTAACCTCACTTCGATGAAAATAATATAATATATGGAAGCACGTGATCAATTAACCTTCCATGTTTGAATGATTTGTCAACAAAGTCTTCATACTGACTGACTTATGCTAGCAGACTGCAGAAAAACAAACCTAGCAAGCAGCTCATCATCCTTCTGTTGTGTGCTCAGTACTAGTTAGGGATGGGTAGCAAAACTCGGTTCATAATGGCACCGGCGCTGACGTAAACTGTAGTAACCTGCCTGAAAAACAACGTGGCTATCGGTGCCTCTTCCTGGTGCTAAATTAATGCACACTCAGCCACCTGCAACAAGTGCTTGAAGGTATTCAAGTAACATCTTGTAGTTCTTGACAGAGGCACACAGAGCCTGGCGCTCTATTTAAACTTTATTGCTGACCTTAATACACCTGCGTGAAGTTGGCCCCCCCACCTCAAAGAATGAGACTATTTTGGTTTCATTCTGAGCATGTTGGGGGCTGATGACATTCTCATCAGAAATCCTTAATAAATCCAAAAGTATGGCAGCACAAGCAATTATTTTAATGGAACAAAACAGCATAAACGATTGTGACTATTTTGGTTTAATTTGGAGCAAATGGGGGGTTGGGTGAAGTTTGATTGACCTTTAGAATAATCTGAAATAAATTTTTAAAAAACACACAACAAACAACCATTTTAACAGCACAAACCCTTGAGACTATTTTATTTGAGTTTTGAGTGGGGTAGGGAGCCAACCTCATGTAGGTCCTTAAAGGGACAGTTCGGATTTTTTGACATGAAGTTGTATGACATCCCCATCAGCATTGTAGTCCATTAACAGCGACTTACCCCCCACTTGGTCTCCCAAAGCTCAGTTCTGGGCAGATTTCTGTGATGAAAAACGTAGTTCCGCTTAGTTGCTGGGGACAATTAAGTAAAGAGTTTGGCTTCTCAAACAATATGCGTTCAAATGATAAATGTGCACATTTTCCACAAAAGCAACACAACAGTTCATCATTACTAACCAATCAAAGCCATGATGAGCGAGGTGCAACAGGGAAATTCTGGACTTCAACATTGTTTTATTCATGAAGCGTCTTTTTTAATCATACCGTGCGATATATAGCCATGTGTAGTCAGCCCAGTAAATTAGCAACACACTTACAACAGCCAAAAAACATTGACTACAGGTGCCTGCAAGGCTCACAAGCCTATTACATTGCAAATGTCAAAACGCGAGCAGGTGTTTATATTTTTTATTTTTTTTTTGCACATTCCGTGTCCTACATTGCTGCTGGGTTTGCTGTGACATTTACAACAATTTGTGGATTTCATTTCATATTTGTGAATTGATTACTTAGTTATCTTAGTTATCATTGAACTTGCATGTCACAAAATTCCAAAAAATAAAAAGGCCAAAATGTTTTTGGCCAAAATGTATATGTTTTCCTTTTTAGAAGTATCAGTTGGGGCACTGGTAATGAATAAAATGTAAACGATACCAAACCTTAATGCTAGTATGTCCAAAGAATTCAAGACATGTTGAGATTTTTTTTTCCCCAAAGAAAAGCTTAGTTTGGACTAAAAATGTATTAGGGACCAGCGCTAACCTACGTCAACCTGCCCTTTTTGTTTCCACCATCAAGTTCGCTGCCTAGAATGTATTGTGACAGTAAAGTCGTCCTTACGTTCACACACTCACAAAGACACACTAGTCATCATATGAGAAGAAGGGAGAAAATAGTCACAGTCTGATGCCCGCCCCTGATTTTTCTCAACACTCCACTTGACGGCACTGTGACAGCAGTGCTGATGTGGCATCACTTGTGGCATGTCTGAAAATGTCTTGCTGAATTTATGTTCCGGTTGTCGATGACTGACAACACCATCACCCACTCTGCTCTAGTTCAACACATAATAATCTGACTGTTGTGTGTGTGCGCACAGAAAACTAAAACTATTCTGTCAATCAAGCACAATGTGTTATGCAATTTTTTGTATATGTGCTGCTATGCATCAAATCATACACGTGTAAATAACATGTACTGTATATTTATTTAAATTCAGGTCATTATATTTTCTCATAACTCTCTTTGGTCATTTTTCACATCAACTTGACACCACCAGAAAGAGACAAGAGCTAAACTAACCTTGGAAAATGAGACACAAGATGTACAAATGGATAAGGAATTCAATTTTCACAGCACTTTGACCAATCTTCACTCTGTCCCAATACGGTTACAATTTAAAGTCAAATTTCCAAATAACCTCCCTGCCTTTCAGATGAAGATTTTTCTTTTTTGTATTCTATCCTGAAAAGATCGTTCGGTTATCGTAATAAATGTACGCCAAAATGTCACCTTGATTTGCATACATTTTCCAGTTAGCGTACAATACGTCATGCATCTTATTATGTTAACGTCAGGAGTGGAGCGTGGAGTAGAGCGGGTGGATCCCAAGATGCATGAGCGAGGCAACTCCAGGTAGGAAAAAAGGTTTTAATATAGTAGAGTAAAACAAAAATACAAACAGAGAGGACAACGCTGCACTATGCAGTCCGAGCTGCACCGCAAAAAAAGGGATAAACTAATTAGCACAAAGGAGTAACAAAAAACTTCCTGCAGGTCAGGCGGGCTACTAGGATGAGCAACAAAAATTGCAGCGGAAGAGCAAAGATAACAGACGTGTGGCACAAGCAAAGGCACAAAACAGTCTTGTAGGGGGAAGCGTACCCATGAAGGAATCATCCCACGCCATCCTGCTGTAGCTGGGTGGCATAAGAAGCAGGCTAGATGGAACGCAGCTGTGCTCATCCCGTAGCGCCGCCCAATTCAGGTGAACCAGCGTCTGAGAGAGACACAAAGCAGAAGCAGTAGGGGGAACCACCAGGCAATACAGCACCAATACAGAAACCTGTGCAAGAGGCCAGCAGATGTCACCGCAGGGCGTGACAGTTAATGCGTTGTTCCACCTGTGTTTTGTCCAACTTGTGTGTTTTTATCACAAAACGTTCTTGCTAAGACATGGAAACACGAAAGTGGTGTCACTAAGGTGGTGCCTTAAATGTTCTTTATCACTTTCATTCATAATTTATATGCATTTTGAATTGTTTTCTGCAAGTAAAACTATATAAAAATGTTTTGTGTTAACGTTTTTGGTTTTCTGGAACTAATTAATTTGATTTACATTATTTCTTATGGGAAAAATGTATTCGGTTAGAGTAAGTTTCGGTTAGAGTCAGACCTTCTGGATTAATTCATGATCCAAGGTTCATGATCCAGTAATCCCTCGTTCATCTCGGATAATTGGTTCCATACCCAACCGTGATACGTGAAGTTCCGCGAAGTTGGATTCCTTATTTAAATTAAATGGAATATTTTTGTACTTAGAGTATAGAAAACCTGTTTACCATCTACTGAATAAGTTTTTTTTTTTTTTTTAACATTATTAGAGCCCTCTAGACATGAAATAACACCCCTATAGTCACCTTTACACTTGTATTACCCAATATAGTAGACATAATAAGAGTAAATAAGCCATTTAAGACATAAATGAGACTCGTGCATGTAGGTGTTGCAATAATGAAAGAGAGGCAGACAGGAAGTGACATCGGGGGTTCAGAGTTGAGTTTCAGCTTTGCATGGGTAACAGCTCCATAAGTAGCCCATTTTTTTATTAGGGATTTTGAGTAGAGATTATTACGCCTTATTCAAATCTGTAAAAAAAGCCTGTTGTTCCGGCAATCAAGTCTGATCTTTGTGTGTCTCATGGAACATTACAGTAACACTACTGACAGGCGTCAGTGACCAGTGTAGAATACTACAGTTTATCAACATCTTTGAATGCGTCTTTTGAATGCCTTATTTGTATTTCACTTTAATTCACCATTTCTGTGCTTGAAAATGCTTGATTTTGCTTACATATGCATATTTTTTGACTAATAATAGGCCGTGTTCCACCATGAAACAGCATCATTTATGAATATATTTTTGAAAACCGTGATAGAGCAAAGCCACAAAATTACAAATGTTTATATACAAATGTATAT
Organism: Dunckerocampus dactyliophorus; assembly: GCF_027744805.1. Taxonomy (NCBI): domain Eukaryota; kingdom Metazoa; phylum Chordata; class Actinopteri; order Syngnathiformes; family Syngnathidae; genus Dunckerocampus; species Dunckerocampus dactyliophorus. Next base: position 18,793,127 of record NC_072821.1, read on the forward strand.
AAATAAATAAATAATTGTAGTTATATAACTACAGAAAATGTATTTTCTCTGAGACGTTAAAAAAATTGTCTCTCGATATTAGTTTGACCAGGTAGGCCCGCCCTACGCCTGCTGTGTCAGCCAATCAGCTCGTACCCTGATCCTGCTCTTTCGTGCTGCGTCTCCTTTGCATGATTAGTCTATTAAGCGTTCATGTTTGCTTTCCAGTTGCTTGTCCTGTGGCCTTTTCTGCATTGACTGCTTTTTTTCCTTTTTTCCGGACTTAGACTGAGGAGTTGTATTCACTGAAGTAGTTAAGTTAAAGGAAAACTGCACTTTTTAAAATGTTTTGCCCATTATCCACAATCCTTCTGTGAAACATGACTTTCTCTTTTCTGCGCATTCTGAAGAGAGAAAATGCCACGTCCTGCATGACACCTTACGTGACAGTGACTGTTTCTTGTTTAGTTCCAGTTGTCATGCTCTTATTTTGTTATATTTCCTGTTTTGTTCCGTGCTTTGCTCACCCGCTTTTACTTTCCTCCTACGGATAGACAACCAAATGATCTGGAAAGTAATTAGCCCACATTCCATGTTTTGTTTGTACACGGCTAGATGGACAGTGTGGTGATGTCATGTGCTACTGTATGTGCTCCATGTATCAAAATTAATATCATGGTGACTAACTTGATTGACAGTTGTCAGTCTGGTCCAGCTGGTCTGGGGCATCTTTTCCAGTTTATTTTTGGTAGGTGGAAAAAAGTCTCTATCACTGCATGGTTTGTTAGCGCTAATAATTCTTCATTCGTTGTGATGCAATCTCTTGGAGCAATGTACTCCTCGCCATACACATGAAGCCTTTCCATTGATGGTAACACTGTGCGCTACACAGTGCAGCAGAAACACTTGATTTCTGTCGGCATTGCTTGGGAAGCTCCACATTTACACCACCAAGTCATAGCGGTGTAATGACTTGCCCCCCATCTGCTAAGAAGTTTCACTCTCTCTTCTTGTGGGCTCAGCTTCTAAAACCTGTAGCTCATCCTAAGTATATTCAGGCTCAAAAAGACACGATTCTGGGGCCTTATTTGTCCAAAAGTAGTCTTTGGCGGTGGCTCTCACGAAGTCTGCCATGATTAGCAGTTGCTTTCCTAACAATGGGCTGTGCGTTATCAACGTGCCCAGGAAAGAAGTTCCGCTAATGTTTAAAATGATCAAAATACTGTAAGTAGTACATATTATCATTAATTTACCCGTTATTTTTTAGAGGGCTTCATAGTCAAAATAGGTGTGTCCCGTGACGTGCATTGTTGGCTCCCTCCCTGTTTTTCTCTCTTTAGAATGCACAGTAAAGGGAAAGACTTGTGCTCGTGTTTCACATTGTGGATGATAGGCAAAATTCCCCCCAAGAATGTAGTTTTCCTTTAAGGTGGCTGCCTTTTGTTACACTGTCTGCATTTTTAAAAAGTCCTCCAAAAACATACAAATTGTACCAAATATTGTCTACCAGTTTAGTTTATTATTTATTTAAAAGAGACAATGTGTAAACACATTAATAGATTCGATTAATAGATGGTTTACACAAGATTTAGCTATAGCTACGATCCACCTCCATCTCCTGGGCAGGTAGGTCAAAACAATAAAATACAGTCAATATCAATAAAATCAATAAAATACACTCAACATCCATACAGTATATCCAACCATATACCTATCTCCAACACCTCAGTCAACAATTTAAAATGATTATACCACCGTACTTTATTACTATTATATTATCTTTTGTTTGTCCTGTGCATTATTCGTGTATTGACCACATTACAACGAAGCTGTTTTCTGTGGGAAGCAATGTTCCCGCTAATTTTTCAAGTGTCTGAGCATCCCCACAAATGACCTGAGCATCGACCTCTGTGAGTGCCATCAGACGTGCACACGTGTAGTATCACACCTGTCCAAAACCTGAGAACTTGTGGTAGTCCATCTTCCATTCTGCGGTATTTTGTATGAGTGGGTTCAAAAGGTCAGCAAGGCGTATTTCACAATGTAGCTTTCTTTTTTGTCCACCTCAGACAAAACAAGCAGTGGAACCATCTCATCCAATTCATGATCTGACACTTGTAGGAAACACCTACTTTATCATTTCATTTTGCATTTCTTTACTCTTTTTCCATTTATTTTGTTCATAATGTATACTTTTAGTTCCTTATATCCTTTCTGTTTTGCAGTATTTGGCACTAGTTCAGTCTGGAAATGTACTTGAAAGTGATGATACATTTGCTGTATATGTTTACTTTTGTCTAAATAAAAAAATAAAATAAAAAAATATCAACTGAAAAAACAACTACCTTCCGGTCCCTTTGGCATCACTCGTGCAAACTTGGCGTAACATTTCCTGCATCCGGTAAGTCCGGACATCAAAATAAAAGCATGCCAGTACCACATGCACAGTTTACCCATTCATTTAGTCCACACTTTTCCCTCTGAAAACTGTCTCAGAGCAGCCCTTTCTCATATTTCCCATATTCAACGCTTGTTCTTCTGTTCCCACTTACTCCGACAGCCAGTCCACCTTAAAAGACCTTTTTTTTTTAACTTTAGCTTGGCGAGTGAATGTAATACTGCCCGTTCGTTTCGCCATAATACAGGGTTCGCGTGCAGCATTTAGTTCCCCTGCACCAGTAGCTATATGCTAACCTGCAAAACAGCGGCATGTACTACGTAACGCGCTGTTAATGAATTGATTGGCTGCGTAAGTAAATACGCACCAACAGGATCTCACCATTGGCTGGACAGTGTTTGTCATTGTGTTGTTACCGCGTGTTCTCGCCTGTCACTCGCGGAGTTGCATTGCAAAATGATACAGAATAAGTTGTTATGTGTTTATTTTATTTACAGTTCAGGTTGGTTGGATTTTATTTTATTGTGAAGCAAGGATTTGTTGTGCACTGAGAACACAAGATCAGTGCGCTTAGAGAGAACATTGGTGGGGAAGGCTATTAAATAGTCACAGTCCTCTCTCGTGGGGATGGCCGTGCTTGTAGCCACAGCTGTATTGTAGGCACAGTTGTAAGCCAAAATGTCTGTGAGGGTAAGGAAACAGATGAGGGAGAAAACAGGAGGGGCAAACAAACATTTTATCACAGGTTGACAAAAGTGTGTTACCAACATTCATTCTGGGTTATACTGTATGTCATTCGTTTCAGGTTTCAGTATGCGGGTTTAAGAAAAGTCAGAACAAATCTTAAGGTGGAAAGTGGTGTATATACTGCATACTGTATACTGAAATACCTAAATGCCAACAAAAGAAACAAAAGTGTGCCAAAAAACTTATATGTTTAAAACTGCAAATGGTGACTGAGAATGTCAATGGACAAAGAAAGGATTGCATCAATTTGTCTTTTCAACATTTTTTGCAGTGGGAATTTTTTGCCAACTTTATAGTGTTAAGGATGGTACGGCACATGAAATAAGCGGTAATGCTTACACCTCACACCACAAGAACAGAATAGCTTTTAGTGACATGACATGACTTTGGTCAGAAGTAAGTAAAAATCAGCCAGGTTATATGTGTGTGTACCAGGTATTAGAGGAACTACAAAATCAAGATGAGTTCTGGCCATCTGTGAGAGGGAAAGTAAGCACAGTGACCTCCAAAGTGTTCCTTGGTTTCAGCCGTAAGACGAGGTGAGGGGGTAACAAGGTGATGTGAGGCGGTCAACCTTTGCTGCCCTGTCCAACTGGCCAACGCAGCTTGAGTTCTGACTTGCAGTAGCCTCATGGTTGCTCCATGTGACATTTAACCAGGTGGCCACTGAAATGAATACCCTTCTACAAATACAGTACAAATAAAAACATTGAATGACATTTAGTACAATTATACTAAAATCTCCACACATACACGAAAGAGCCTTCAAGGACCTGCACTTTCACAGCATTTTGGTAAAAAAATAAATAAATTCTCCAATAATAGGCAGTTTTTTTTCTTCAGAATAAACATCCCTAAGTCGGTAATAATGAATAAATACATACGTGATAATACAGGTAAAATATACAGCATGTACGGTATTTACCACTGTTAAAAAAGGCCAGGATTTTTACAGGTCTTTATGCTTCACAGATAATGATTATTTTCGTCAAGCATTGAGATTACGCACTTTGTTTGTCAGTCCATGAGCGCACCATCGTTGTGTGCTGAGACTGGCTACATTGTGACTCCACCGGTTCATCCATCATCGACATCAGTGGTTCCCAACATTTTTGGACTCATGGACGGGCTTGTGGGAGATTGCGCTTGGGGGGGTTGAAACACTATTGCGATGTAATGTTATTTATTTATTATGCATTATAAATAAAACTAAAACGGGCCCAACATCAAATTAAAAGCACAAAATGAATACACGAGGTCCCCAACTTACGAACATCCAACTTGCGAACATTCGCGCATACGAACACAAACCGACTGGTCTATATTTTATTTTATTTTGCCTTTTAGTCGCTCCATCAGTATTTATACTGCTACATGCGACTGTACATGCTTGACCAGTAGAGGGCACTGTGACACCGCTAATGGGACCAACAGACGCTGGGCAGAGAAAGCTAAATGGAAAGCTAATTTGTAGCTGTATGATACAACCCGGAGAGAGCGTGTGATTAAAGTTTATGAAGAGTTAATAGGCCTGCTTAATTCTACACCACCCACAGAACACTACCTCTTTTAGAAGAGTCTAACGACGACGACGATTTGTCCTTTTTCAATAACTCCTCCTCCTTCTCCACCACAACTACGTATGCTCGACCACTCCTCTTCAAAGGTAAATAACATTTATCATTACGTATTATTATATCATTTTTATTATTGTTTTTTTCATTAATTATCCTCGTTTAATATTACTACTGCATCCAAACTCATATTTACATACATACTCATATACTGTATATGTATACACGTACATGTAGTACCTATATCATTGGTAATATTACCTTTTTCCCTACTTAAGAACATTCGACTTAAGAACGGTCGTCTGGAACCAATTATGTTCGTAAGTTGGGGACCTAGTGTACAATATAAATTCAGACAGAAGATTATAAGGAAGCGGGATAGAAAATGGATGGATGGATTATAAAGTTGTTGTTGAAGTGTGGGTGAGTGGGTGACAGGCTGTGTGCTTTCATGAATTTATTTGAGGTTCCGCACTGAAAAGACAGTCATGGAAAAAATTATTAGACCACCCTTGTTTCTTCAGATTCATGTTCATTTTAATGCCTGATACAACTAAAGGTACCTTTTTTGAATAAATATAACATTGACAACAAAAACAGGTCATAAAAGTGAATTATTTTGGTAGTACAATGCTATAGCTATTCATGTAAGAACTTAAGTGGTTTTGGTTATTATCAAGAAAACCATGGAAGCTGCTAGATATCAGCTCTTAAATGAAACTCTTATGAGCTATATTTGTTACCATCATTATATTTGTCCAAACAAATGTACCTTTAGTTGTACCAGGCATTAAACTGAATCAATAAACTGAGTAAACAAGGGTGGTCTAATATTTTTTTCCATGACTGTATGCACATCAGCACTTGTCAAATAACATCATCAAACCTTCCCTTTATGCATTCCCACACAGCATCAGCATTTGTAAACAAATATGAGGTGAAAGAAGAACGGGGAAAATACAGCATCAGTCTATCTGCGTCTAAAGACGTTTGCACACGCACACAACTACGGTGTGTTCAATGGCTGTCGAACAAAGTGGGACAGGTTGCCACTTGCTGAAGCACAATGAAACAAATGCACATAAATATGCAAAAACTGGAGGATTTCTAACTGTATATTATTTTGGAATAAAATAATAGCCCTTATGTCACGCTCTGTGAGGTAGCCCGCATGACAGTTTGGTTTATTTTCCCTTTTATGTCTTAGTTCCTGTCTCATGCCCTTATTTTGGTATTACTTCCATTTCTGCCCTGTTCTCTTTCCCTGCTTGGCTTTTTGCTTATCTCTCGCACCTGCTGCTTATTTTGAGTTACGCTTCTATTTGGTGCGTGCTTCCTTGTTTGTTGGAACATTGTCGTTTGTCTCATTTGTTGGTATTCTGCCGCTGCAGAAAAAATATACTTTTACCTGCACTTTGGGTCTCATCTCTCACATCCTGGGGTCGCCGCCACAAGGCCAACATGCCAAAAGGTAACATCTTATTTCCAAAATGTATAGCATTTACATCAAATATTATGTAATTATTTACAAAATTATTGATTTTAAAGTGTTTTTTTTATCATTGCGCCTTAAAGTTTTCCGCGGCCCAGTTGTTGGGGACCCCTGATCTACATTATAATTCATTGGTGGTGAGTATGTATGCATTTTATACATTAAATGCATTTCATAAGCGTGTGAGGCTTATTTGGCCCGAAGCCTGGATTGTGCATTTAGCATTTTGCTTGTTAGTTTTCGAGAGTTCTGAAGCTGACTCCAATCTAATCATTCCAACAGTCACTTTTATTGCAAATGTTGATCCGAAATTGAAGGAGAACATGAACGTAAAGCTAGCAGGAGAGATGGGGTGGCAGGGGCAAGCCCTGTGTTAAAAATAGACGTTTTTGTGTGCATATCAATTACTCACAAATAGTCACCATTTGCTGGAAAGCAACTTTTAAAAGGCTTTTTCAAGATAAATTTATGATTAACATAATTTTGTTAAAGTGATTCATTGAATCCCGCACAGTATTTTTTTTTCCAAGGAAGCCAAACAATCAGCCGTCAAGTGCAGCCAATTGTCCCATTATTGGGACATTAAACTAAATCAGGAATCAGGAATAAACTAATAACAAAAAAAGCAGACTGTGCTTGCTGTAGATGTGACCTAACTTCACATAACAGCATGTAACTTTAAATAACAGAAGAAAATGGAGTGGAAAAGAAGACATAAAGGGGGTGCGCAGGGCACAGTGATAATAGGCTGCATTAGCCACGTCTGCTGGGAATAGGCCTGCAGAGAGGAAACTTGCTCAGTGAAGTGTAATCTTCAGTGGCCTGGTCCCAGTGAGAGCCAGCAGAGTGAAAGGTTTTGGGTGGGGCCGGCAGAGCCTTACATAAAGCAACGAGTTTCACGATGGCAGGTGGGGGATACAAATAACACACACTGAGTATAAACACAGAGGGAGGCCATCAGACCGTGTAGGAGCCCCGAATGAAAGGTAGATTAGCAATGATATAGAAGGAAAACTAGATGTTGGAAAGGGGACTGTGGGGAAATTGGCTGCAGGGTCTAAAGGGATGTGAAGGAGAAGATAGAAAGGAGGCACAACAATAAACAGAACAGAGCTGGAGCTGTAGAGATGCAGTGGGAGGCAAAGAGTGGATAGAATGGCGGTGAGGATAAATGTGCCACACAATGGGGTAGAAAAGACAACATACAACGTTCAAGTATGTTGTGAAAGCAATAAATCTAATGGAGAGATGCTGAACAATGATCATGATAACCCACATTGTGCTCAGTAGAATGTAGGACTCAAAATGATCTTCATAGACAATGACAAACTGTATATGACAGAATTGTGTCTTAAATATGAATGCTAATTTTGAGCGATACCTCATATTAGCAATATAAATAAATAGCTTGCAATGTTAACCAAAGTGGCAGAAAAATCCAGATTGCACTGGTTTATCTGGATTCACAAAAAGTACTTCCTTGGTTTTGTGGAATTGTGTCATTCAGGTTTGTGTAGTCCTTCTCATTAGCCTTTACATATATATTAATCTCTCGTTTATCGCAGTGAATTGGTTCTGGACCCGACAGTGTTAAATGAATTTCCTTGAAGAAGGATTCCTTATTTATAAAACCTCACTGTCCATTTAAACCACAAGAAAGACATAGTCTGTTTTGTAGTATCATGTCAATTCATTGCAGAGTAGTCTCTTCATATCATAACTGATCCATCATTTTTCTCTCGGTTGCTTTTATACGGCATAGCCATTTCCTTGCCTTGCTTCCATTGTTTGAATAATTATCATTTTAATGTCACAGTCTACTTTATTCACAAAAGTAGCTTTAATGCAGTTTGCAGCCCCCCCTCCTCTAAAGCACTCATGTACACAAAGCTGAAAGCTCAAAAGCACTCAGTATGCAATCAAATCATATCACACATGTGCACAAACAGATGAGGCAGCCATCCATCCGTGCCCTTGAAGACAAAATGCGTCTACTGAAGATGTTGATAGCTGCGGCTGATTCTACTTGACCATTTGACTCTACCATTGCCATTTGTCTTTCAGGATGTCATTAGTTCACAACACATGCAATACATGTGATTTCAGCCTCCTTTGCGCGTCCACCTCTCTTAACACCCCTATAGGTGCCTGGCTAAAATAAGGGTCTGCTGAAATGAAACAGGTAGATAAACTGAGAGAGGCTCAGGAGATGTGCACACCCCCAAGGGAGATGGACAAACTTGTCGACACGGGAAGTCGAGGCACTTGAAAGCAAATAGGAACCGGGATGGAAATTGAGGTACATCAGCAACTGTTGCCTGCAGGGGAGAGAGAACTTGTTTGGTGTGCACCACTGAGGTGGAAATATGTGGATGGCCTAGCCTGGTAGGTGGGCAATGGCTTTTTAAAAGGCAGAGAAAAAGAGCAATCGTTTAGGAAGGTTTCCTTGACAACCTTGCATGATTTTACATAAAACCAAGGTTAGAATGATCAGCAAATGGCATTCCACAATTAGCCCTGTAAAGAAATGAGCTTGCGCGCACATTGAAGTCCGAAGGCCAGCTCCTACTGGTGGTGCCCAAGACGAAACTTAAGACCAGGAGAACGGGCCTTTTCCGTTGCTGGACTCGAGCTATGGAACACCCTCCCCGCTCATCTAAAAAGGGCCCCCGCAATTGAAAGCTTTAAGTCTCGTCTTAAAACCCGCATTTATTCCTTGGCTTTTAACTCGGCATGAGTCGTGTGGTCCTCTGTGTCTTTTATTATTTTCTTTTTGGTTTTATTTATTCTACTTTTTATTTGATTTATTTATTTTTACCTACTTCCTGTATTTATTGATTTTATTGTTTTACTTCTTGTTTTATATTTTACTTTGTTTTTATTTGAGCTTTTACTTTTTACTGTAGTAATTTACTATTTATGGTTTTTCTAGTCTGTGCAGCACTTTGGAAACAGTGTTTATAAAATGTGCTATATAAATAAAGTGGATTGCATTGGATTGGACTGCCATCAGTATGAATACTTTTGCTGTGTTTTTCATGAATTAATCCCACTCAGAGCAAAACGTTTGTGTTGGAATGGAACTGTGACTATGCTTGAATGATTACATTTACAGTACTCTTTATTGTCTGTGATGTCTTCAGAATGTCACATTTATCCAATGTAATTACCACAGGGCCAAACTAAATTTTCCTTTAATTGTGCCAATGGGGTAAGCAAAATTTGATTGGCTAGAATTCTTATAACTAGAATATTTTTCTTCTGACTTTAAAAAATATAACGAGTCCTAAAATAAGCAAGTTGTTCTTAATCACATAGCTAGATTTAAGTAAAATGTTCTTACTACGAGGTAAGAAGTATGCCATAATGCTCAGGATCTTAGTCGATTTTATTGGAGGTGCATGTCTATGGAGTTATATTTGTGCCTTAATTTTGAGGTAGCAGAGGCAGATTTTGAGCCGTATTTACATATATAATTACATAATTATATTACATACATACATACATAAGCAATAATTACTGTGTTGTGCTCAGGCACATCGCTGAGCTCGGTCACTCGCTCTCTTTCTCCTTCGCTTGTCACTGAGCACGTTGTTGCGGGGAGAGGTGAAATGGTGTACGTGCGCTGGTACCTCCGGCCGGGTTTTGGGGACTGGGATCCTGACTGGACCTTGCGTGCCTGTAGGGCGGTGAGGCATGCGAGCATATTCAGTGGCCAAAATACATGCCTGTTGATCACCCTCCGAGAAGGGACGGCACCGATGTAATAGTGCTTTTTTTTTCCGAATATTCTCGTGATGAAAAGTCCCATCGACTAGTTGCTTGCGATCGACGGGTTGGTGCCCCTGCTTTAAATCAATAACTGCATACCGTGTTTCTCTGTTGAGAAAATACAGTTGCCCTTATTAAATCATAGTATAATTGTTACCTCCTTTGCTGTCAAAGGCAAAATGGTCTCGAAAGGGTTCTTATTGATTTGGGTCCTAATCTACAAATAAAAATAATGTGTGATTTGCTTTGTTTTTGTTCCCTCGATGCTGTCAGCAATGTGAAAAGGACACAGCTCATCTGGCTGATGGATGGGAGCAAATGTAGCCCAGTGCCTAAGGGCGGCCTGAGAAGGGTGTACCTCCTAATTCATACACAAAATCACAAACATGAACACATAAACATACCCTCCAGATGGGTTCTCCTTTGTGAGCAATATGAACAAGCCAATGTGTCTGCATTATGTCTGTGTGTGTGTGTGTGTGTGTGTGTGTGTGTGTGTGTGTGTATGCACGTGTTGGTGTCTGGAGGCTCGGGATACAATGCTGTAATAATCAAATCTTTTTTTGTAGTAAACGCAGATGTCACTTGCAACAATTATTCCTTTAAAAGAAATATTTTAAAAATGAGGTCAAATTTGAATTGCACACACACAAACACACACGCAGTTTAGTGTGTTTTGTTTACTACATTACAATGAGGGTTACCATGAAGGCTAAAGCTGTTTGTTTCAACACACAAGTTAATGTAAGTCAGCTAATTTTATCTTACAGGTCAAGGTTGTGTGTTGTTGCTGTCATAAAACGGTGTTATGTGCAGTATAATCTTGCACTACTACATTACAGTCATTGTTTATGGTACATTTATCTTGTGCTTTTAAAGTATGGGGCCATTTATACAACCACAAGCGCAGAATGAGATGACTAGTACTGTAAATGAATGCCATAAAGCACAATCACTTGATGTGTCACATCGTTTATCTGAGGTGTTTTACCCACAGAGGACAACATGTGCTTTGTTTGGAATGATGGAACCCTTTGATGCTCACCACTGCAAATTATTTGCCTCTTGCCAAGATTAAAAATTGTACTTCTAGGCATGTTAGATAATCTGCGATTGGCTGGCGACCAGTCCAGTTCAACCACATTCACAGGATGCTTAATTAAAGAACTGCTAAACAACAATATTTTAACATTCAGTTTATTCAACAGAAAAGCAATGACATACTTTAAACGATTTTTGATGACGAACACAGACAAACAATAAACCTCAGCTTGAGCTCTCTGGGCAATAATATCACACAAGCTATATTTTGTTGGCACAAACACAGTTTCCCTGAAATTCACAGAAAAATATTTAGTATAATCAATGCACTGCAAAAATTGAATTTTAAGAAAGTAAAAAAAGTTCAATTTTAAGCAACCATTTCTTATTTTTTCCTAAAAAGAAAAAATTATCTTGTCTAGCAATTTTCACTTGAGAAAAATAATCTTATGTTAAGAAAGTAAATTCTTATGAAAATATTTTTTTTGCCAGAAATTAGTTATTTTTTTGAATAACAAGCTAAAAACCTTATTTGAATTATTCTTCAACAACAGATGAATATAGAATTGTCTTAAATTAAGAATAAAACTGGTTTCTAAACTTTATAAATGTAAAGGCACTGTCACACCTTGACGATTTAGGCCTGACGTGATCATTTTGATGGCATACGTTGAACTGCCGACGTTTTTTTTTTTCCAATTTTGGGCGTATACATAACGTATTCATAACAAGTTCCTGCCCTCGAGACCATATACCTCACCGTGATCGGTTCGTTCAGCTCCGCACACGACAAGTGTCATTCATATCAAACTTGCAGGCCACACGAATATAAATTTTTCATATTAAGAAGGGGGCCACAAACTATCGTCCCGGGGGCCGTGAGTCTGAGACCCCTGGTGTAGGCTGCATACGCTACCACTCATGGATTTGTGACTCGCTAAGGCATTAATAAAGTTGATAGAAAATCAAAAAAAAGTTGGTTCCATTCCCAGTGTCACAGTGCCCTCTACTGGTCAAGCTGCAAACTTACCTGCAAATGCAAACACAGCCTCCATCTCCATCTCCCCTCGCCAAGAAGACAGTTCTGTCTCAAGGTATGTTGACGTATTACGACTTGTACGTAACTTACAAATAACGTGTGTGAACGGCCGTCAACAATCACATAACTTATTGCCCGCGGATGCGGGACGTATGAATCATATGTTGACATAAGTCGAAAAGTTTTATGCAGGCACAAGATTTTGGGACAACTTAGACGTACTACGACGTATGCCGGCGTGCTTCCGTGTGCTGTTAACATATACAAAACTTAGACGTACTTCGAAGTGCGCCAGCGTATTGGCCAAATTTTTCATACGTTGGCGTAAGCTGGCTAAATCGTCAAGGTGTGACAGGGTCCTAAGAATGGACTCACAAACAGAAAATACACAGTATCTACAATGCAAAAACTACATTTCCAGACAGTAAAAAAAGTCCCATTCTAAGCAACCATTTCTTAAAAATTTGCTGTTTTCCGACTATTGTGAAGGCTTCACAGAAAATGTCATAGAGCGTACCAAGATTTATTACATTAAATCTAGTCATAAAATCTGTGTATAAAAGTGTCTAAAATTCTTCAACTTGATTCAAGAAAATATGACTCTCTTTTTATCTAGTTTATAAATGTAAAGCAAGTGAATTTACATGCAAATCATGCCAAAAAAGAATTCTGATATTGTTTATGACAATAGGTTTACCTAAATGAAGTGAACATTAGATACAAATAGACTTTTTTCTTTTGAAGTAAAAAAAAGTTCCATCCATATAATTTGCTTCATGCTGAAAGGCTCAGACCGGTGAAGAAGTAACCAACATAACTAACAGGCCAACAACAGGTGACGTTATCTGCGCAGTTGCCGAATGGATATTGGCCCCACCATCAGGCAACCCAGGAATGGTTGTGTGTCTATGGGAGAATCTAAGGTCCTCCTTTCTACGTATAGAAATCTTAATTAATTTTTTTTATCAAGTAAAATTAACTAGCTGCATAGACAGATAATTTCACTAGTTTTAAGTATTTTTCCTAATATCTAGTCTGTTTAACTTACATTTGGCAAGCCCTTTTTTTGCATTTAAGTTAGATTTAGTCTTATCTCGTCAACTAGTTTCACGATACAGCTTTATTACTTTACACTAGTCTTAGGCAATTTTCCCTTAAAAACTTTTTTAAAAAATTCTTATTTTAGGAGCGTTTCACTTTTTATTGGTTGTAATAAGGTAAAATATATATATTTTATTCTAAAAATAAGAATTTCCAGCTCAGAGGTCCTGCTTATTTTTAGATATAAAAATCTTAATTTAGGATTTCTTACCAAGTAAAATTTACTTTTAAATTAAATTTTGCTTTTAAATTAAATTTAAACTTAATTTCACTAGTTTTAAGCTGTTTTTTTTTTTTTCTAAAAATCTAGTCTTCTTGAGGTGAAAAACACTACTGAATTTAATAAATCTTTGTCTTTGTCAACAATCATGTCTTCAATGAAGGTAAAAGTAACCTTAAATTTCTATTTAGCCATTTAAGTCCTCATTTATAACATTCAGAATTGTTTTATGCGTGTAAAACTATAAATGTAAAATTATAAAAGCCTGTTTTTGGCTTTCTGAAACGGATTAATTGGATTAACTTTATTTCTTATGGGATTCTTATGGGATCGTATTGATTTGGGTAGAGTATGTTTTCGGTTTGAGTCACACCTTCAGAAACGGATTAATGACACTAACCAAGGTTCCACTGTAATTGTGTTGTGTGTGTGGGAGTTTAGTCAGAGAAAGGTGTGTCTCAAGACTTTAGTCCACATAGTGTAATTTTAGTGTTGGCGCCATTGAGGAAGAAGTTGTACTATCTGCTACAGATAATACTAAACGGTAATATTAAAAGACAAAGGACATTTTCAAAGATCAGCAAAGCTACAGTCCCTCCCTCTGCCTTCAAGCAGCCTGGAAGCAAGGAGAGGTCATAGATGAACAGAAGTCCCTGGGGGCCGGCTTTCTCCCTTTTGACCTTTTAGGTGCTCATCCCTGATGTTCATTCCCAGAGGTGTCAGAAGTAGACAGGACCAAAGGTGCAGTATGCAAAGGCAAGGAAGGAAAATGCTACTTGAGAAGGTGAATGAGGACAGGAAGTGCTTTGAATGAGTGTGGAGAAAGAAGGAAGTCAAGGGCCAGAAAAGAGAGGGAGGGGCAAAGAGAGGGTGACTACAAAGAGACTGAGAAAAACACTGAGACGGAGGAGGAGAAGATAGGTGGCGCTCTCAAAAAGAACTCGGTGGCGATGAGGTTCCATTAGAAACACATCACAGGCCAATTACTCGGATATTGCCTTTCGCTTCTACTTCTTCCTCCCCCGTTCTCATCTTTCTGGTGTCTTGTCCTCTCTTTTTCCTCTTCTCACCTTCTCTTCTCACACCTCTATCAGTGCTCTAACTATCCGTGTGCTGTCAGCAGCACCAGTGTGCACTGGCAGGTTTTATCTTCCAGTGCTACAATAGAAAAGAGGGATCTGAGAGGAGATAAGATAGGAGCCACCAGCAGTGACAACAGCTAATACCTAACAGTGAGTCACACTGTTTGACATAGTGCTTCACTGCCATCTATTGGTTGTCCTTCCAGCACCTTTCCCATTAAAGTGTTGCCAGTTTAACCACAGTTGGTTACATTAGACAATGTATTTCAAATAAAGCACAACAGAAAGACCTTTCATGAATATGTTGTATGTGAATTGTGTAATTCAGCCTGCATACAAACTGTGATTTTGCCAGAAAGTATCTTGATGATCCCTAAGACCAGTGGTGCTCACACTTTTTTAGCCTGCAAGCTACTTTTAAAATGACCAAGTCCCAAAGATCTACCTACTACTATAAATATAGAAAGTATATATATTTACTATATTTATTCAAAAAAATATAAAAGTAGGTATTTATGTACATTATACATGTAAATCAGGAGTGCACACTTTCTCAGCATGCAAGTACAAGTCAAAATGATCTACCTCTTTCTATAAAACATATAACATATACAACATGTAACCAGTAAACTCTGAAATTCTACTGTAAATATTAATGATTAGTATTTCACATTCACATTTTCAAAGTTTACAGGTAATCAAAGTAGTTGCTATCATAATTCACTTCAATATGGAAATAAAGATAATTACACATAACTCCTAAATAGTTGTGTACATAACCTGAGTACTGGTAATATGCCTGTCAAATTAGCTATGTAACGTTCATTAGGGCACACAGTTCATGTATTACATCCAGTTAGCATTTGCTATCAAACATTACCGATATACAAGAATTTAAAATTATTATGCAAAAGACAATGCAGCCGAAGTCAAGGCAACATATTGAAAAGGTTTCACAAATGGACACATTTTTTATTTCATCATGAAATAATAGTTTAAGAAGCGAACGTGTAGAAATCACTGATTTCTGTAGTAGAGTTCACGGCACTAAGCAAAGCCAGTAAACCGTACACTTTTTTTTTCACGGAACTAGCCGCTACACGTGAACAGATAACTTTTGTTTTAGATATAGACATCTTACCGCAGAGTTAGTTCATCCATAATCATAATAATAAAGATGAAAGTTGCATCTTCGTGTGTAGCTTGAAACACTGCGGGGGAGCAAGCGCGAATCAGGAGGGGAGCTTAATGTCAGCTGACTGATGTCACATGACAACTACAAAGTGACGTTTACGCGATCGACCCAAACTACCTTGGTGATCTACCGGGAGCTCGCGATCGACGTAATGGCCGCCCCTGCCGAAGACCTTTGGAAAAATACCCTGTGGTCTGTCGAGACAAAAGTTGAAGTTTTTGGAAGGTCCCATTACATCTTATATTAGTACTGATAGCATTATAACCCACCACTTCCTGCTTTGAGTAGGCTAACGTAACACACTCATAGTAGTTATTAGGGATGTCCGATATTTACTTTTTTGCCGATAACCGATATGCCAATATTGCCCAACCCTCAATTTCCGATTCCGATATCAACTGATACCGATATGTGTAACATCACATATCTCCTGTCATGGAATGAACACATTGTGGTGACCCACAATATTGTTTTAAACATTTCTCTTGGAGATTAATAAAGCATCTATCTATCTATCTATCTATCCATCTATCCATCTATCCATCTATCCATCTATCCATCCATCCATCCATCCATCCATCCATCCATCTATGTCCGGGTCGCAGGGGCAGCAGTCTGAGAAGGGAAGTCCAGACTTCCTGGTCTCCGGCCATCTCCTCCACTTTCACTGGGAGGACACTGAGGTGTTCGTAGGGCAGCTGTGAGACATAATTCCTCCAGCGTGTCCTCGATCTGCCCCGCAGCCTCCTGACTGGGTGTGCCTCGATCACCTCAGTAGGGAGGCGTCCAGGAGGCTTCTGAAATAGATGCCCGACGCAGCTCAAATGTCTCCTCTTGATGTGAAGGAGCAGCGACTCTATTCTGAGCCCCCCCCCCCCATTGTGTACCCAAAAAGTGTGTGAGACATATTTAGGTCTTAAACCTGGATTGTGCCGCAAGTGAACAATGGTAATTGAAGAGAGAAGAGGAGGGTTCTGGTGCTTAATCTAATCTTATAATCACAACATTCACTTTTATTGCAAATGTTGGTCCGAAATCGAGAATGTCAAAAATAGACATTTTCATGGGCACATTTGCTGTTGGTGGACTGGTGATTGCTAGTCCAGCGTACTGTATAAATAAATATTTGTCCACAATGCATCACTAGATCAAGTCCAGCAAATATTTTCCGTTGTGTATTAAAGACAAACAAATCTCATCAAAAGTTTATAGTTAACACCACATTGCTTTGTGACTACACAACATTGGCTACACATTTCTTGAGTTGAGGGCTTGTTTGCATTCTGCTCAAGTAACACTGCAAGTAACACTGAAGTTTGAGTAATGGGTATTACTTAAGACGATTATGATATATGGTCAAATATATGGTCAAAGATTTTATTTGCATTCAGCTATAATATGTACAGTATGTGTCAAGCAGCGCAACATACAGTACTGTATGTGTGTGACAATGTATGGACATGGGGGTTAATGGTGTAGAGTGCCTGAAAGAGATACAAATAAAATCACAGCACTATTGCAAAAATAATGGGACAGCTGGTCGAGACATCTGGAGCCAGAGGACTTTTAGGAGCGTCCCAGCATCCTCTCACCTTGCGGCTAAATTAGCAAAGTGAGGAAATATGGTGGGGGTAAACGATGCTGACAATCTAACAGAGGGAGGATAGTTGAGACAGGCTGCAGGGGCATTCATCATTTGGAGGTCCTTTTGTTTTGTTTTTTTTTTTGTTCCCAAAGAATGGGCAGTGTGGGAGGTGCACATACAGATGTGTTGAATGGAGGTGGAACCTGCTTCATCTGTCTTTGATAACAATTTACCCACCTAGGAGGTAAACATATTGTGTTGCAGAACTATATGTCGGATGTACAGTATGTCTCATTCATTATTTTATCAACAACAGTGTTTCAAAGATGAAATGGCCTCTGCCAAGGCTTAAACATTTACACCTGAGAAATGAGTAAATAGTCAAACCTGTCTTAGTGGCCACCTGTATAGAACGGCCACCTGCCTATAGCGGCCAAATCCCCCGCAGAAAATTTGCGTGTTAAAGACCCTGTGTATAGCAGTCACCTGTCTAACGCGGCCAGCGGCCACCCATTTTGTATCCCTTGGTCAATATCTGACCTGTAATATAACTAATAAATTTGGATCACATAAAGTTGAAATATTAAAGAAAAAAGATGTTGTTTTTTAAAAAAGTTGTAATATTATGAGAATCAAACAAAACTAAATAAAGTTGTAACTTTTTTAAAAATAAGTTGGGGAGAAAGTATTATATGGGAATAAGATCAAAATATTATGGGAATAAAGTCATAATATTACGAGAAGATAATTTACAAGAAGAAAGTTGAAATTTTACGAGAATAAAGTCAAAATTTTAGGAGAAAAAAACTGTAGGTAAAAAGTTGAAATTTTATGAGGATTGTAATAATAGGAGGAAAAATAATAGCATTAAGTTGAAATATTAAAGAAAATTTTGTAATTTTTTAAAAGTCGTAGTATTATAAGAAACAAAACTAAATAAAGTTGGAATTTTTGGAAAATTAGGTTGGGGAAAAAGTTATAAGATTTTGGGAGTAAAGTCATAATATTACAGGAAGGACATTTACAAGAAGAAAGTTGAAATATTTTGAAAACAAAACAAAACAGGAACAATGGGAAAAAAGAGCAAAGACCGAAGTTCATACTCGTAATGCACTTTTTCACATATATCACAAAGCTGAGATGCATTTTTTTCTTGAAATATATATAACTTCTGAGCATATCTACACGTGTTGGTTTACAAAATATCAAAGTGGCCCTTGTATTTTTTAGTATGTGACCTTCGGTGGAAAAAGTTCGGATACCCCTGATCTAAGCTCTTCAACGGTGACTGGCAGTTCTCTTCCACACATAAATATGAAATTGGATAATGCTGACACCTGACTGGGTCTCCTTATTTTGGCCACTCCCTGGCCTTCTCCTCAAACCTTTGTGTTTGAAAATACTACATATTCTTTTAAAGTTATGTTTACCTTTGCAGAGGTGCTGAATCACAGTTTATTTGATATCCCTCAAATGGATACCACAGTAAAAACTATATGGCTGTGGAGTTTAGAGGCAGCAGCAGGCCATCAGTAAAACACTCCCCAGAGTTTGCTTTTTAGGGGCTAAATCCTGTGATGAAAATTGATCTTGAGAGATGCAGCATGTCTTTGCAAGAACACACACTGATTGGTTAGCAGGTGTCATAGCGAGAGAGAGTGAGAGAGAGAAAGGTGTCAGATGTGATATTGAAGACGAGCCAATGTGCTACTCTCGTTTCCCCTTGGCTTAATGTAAGGTCACAGTGGAAAGGTGGGACAACAAATAGCAAGCAAGGCACTCTGACAGCTTGACCCCAGGGAGAGAAAGTACCCTGTCCGTCCAGTGCTCCGCCTCCCCAATGCCCTATTCTTTCACAAAACTCTTCTCCACTTCCTTTCATCTAGTTTCTTCTCATCATGTGTGATTCATCTTTAACCTTTTCTCTTATTACATGTGCAGAATCACCAATTGTGGTGGAGGTACTGAATGGGAATTGAAATCTAAGGTAGGCCAATATACTAGCACTAGCCACAACATTAGGTACACCCACACAATCTAATCCAGGCATTTGATAAATTAATTGGTGACCACTGCAAATTTCAACATTTCACAATAAGCATCTTGTTAAATCAATACCTCTTTGACAGTGTACACTGAAACTGTGCATTCTCGGGATGGCTTTTGTCTTAGATCTCAGAGTAAGTATACCTCCTATATTGGCTAATGTGTTTATGAATGGACTGGATCTCAGAGTGGGTGTGCTTAAAAAACTGGCTAGTGAGAGTATGCAAGCATACATACACATTAATGCAAACTCCCCCTTGGCACTTTCCTTGGATTCTCACTCCTATGTCAAAAAGAAGTAATAAAGATGCCATCAGAAGGACACCCGAGGATCCACATTCTGCCTTTTGTTTCGCTCCCCTCATAACTCTCCAGAGGGCAGAAGGACATACATCACCTGGAGAGTCTGGTGACATAGAATTATATTGTTTTTGTGCAGGCTGTCCTTGTGTGTAACACCCTCATGCATACACAAAAAATAGAATGTATACCACACAAACAAAGCTGCATATTGCTGTACAAATGTTCGAAGGTGAGGTAAGTAATTTTCGTTAAAAATTTTGCAAAAATTTTGCCTCGGTACGTTTTGCGGTTAGCATACAATATGGTGCACGTCTTGCTGTGTGCTGCGTGAGTCCAACTGTGTTCATAATGTATTTTTATCACAGAATGTCTCGGAACCGTAAGTCATTACTGTGTCCCATTTCGGGGACTGCATCCTTCAAGGACCCAGCTTATGCAGTCAACGAAGACTGGGTCTTTATGAGGGTCCTCCAGCCGCGCTGGGAGAGATGTGATATGGGATGGTCTAGCCTTCAGAACATTTGCTGGTTATGTCACGTTCTCACACCCTCTCGCTTCTTGCAATATGTCCGCAAAGTAGAGAGGAAAAAGATGGAAACACTGAACAAAATATGAAATAATGGAGCCAAGGTTATTGTTTTATATTTATTCTGGGTTGATGTGTTGCTGAAAAGTGAAGAGCAACCATCCTTCGGCAGGTTTATCTCCAGCTCAGAGAGAAACCCTGTATTTTTAACCATAATAATATTAAGTACTTTATTACTTATAGCCCGTTTGTACAGCACTTTGGTCGGCGTATTTTTAAAATTACGTGATTATTATTAATTATGTTTTGTGTTTATACAGTATAAAAGTTTTAGTGGCAAACTGGTTTAGTTTGAAAACTTACGTGATAAATGGATGGATGGATAAACCCTCAGAAATACGCTGGTTACATTCTAGAGGCCTGTAGTGCAAAGGTGGCTCAAGATACCCGGGTTTGTGCTCATGATGCAGCTCAACAAAACCTAAATTCACCAACCAGTCTGTACTGCGACAGTGGTTGTCAACTTACTCTGTCAAGTCCGGTTCTCAGCTTTGTGCTCAGTGCACATTCATATAAAAGGGCACGATTGACGTCAATCCATTCTATCTCCGCACAAAAATGGAGGGATCCCAGACGGTGTATTTTACACAAGAGGATTAAGTAATTATTATGTAGTGTTATGAGGAGTTCAAGATCACTGCCAAAAACAACACTGTTGCTGCCAAAAGAGCGTGGAAATTGCTGAGCGTGTAAATGCGTTAAGTTAACACTGATTATTCCACACATTATACCCACACAAACACATTATACCCTGTTTTCATTTCTGAAAGTTCAACATTGTGCAACTTTTATATGTAAACCCTCATACATTTAAAACATAAATAAACCTCATCTTTGAAATATATCTATATTGTTTTCATATTTTATTGTTCTTAATTATATCAAATGTCAAATGTTGCACCTTGTGTTTTGTTGCAAGTTTTTCTTTTGCAATAGCTCTTTTCCTTTTTGTTAGAATAAAGAAGGGTTTTGTTCCAGTTGATTGATGCATCAGAGGGTTTATTCCTCCAGCAAATATTGTAATGTAAGACCAAAGGGCTGAGTATTCATGGACTACTGCGACATATACATCTGCTAAAATTGACCAAATTAATGTTTCATATTGCATTCTACTCCTGACGCTTGGCTCAAAAAGTCAGCAAATGTAGCGCATTCCCTCAGGTGAAAATCTATATCTCATAGAGATTGTCGTCAGAGAATGCTAGCGGATCAACGCGATCTCAAAGCCTCTCCCGTCATAGTCGTGCTCACAATTCTTGTTAGGCTGTCAGCACATTATTTACATACATGCTTTTTTTTTTCAACTGTGCTTCCAAATGATCCTCCAAATCTGTACTGGATATACCGTAATTTCCGGGGTGTAAGCCGCTACTTTTTTCTTAAACTTTGAACCCTGCGGCTTTTACAGCAGTGTGGCAAATTTACGACCATGTTCTAATCTCATGACATCTCCTTTACTTCAGAACTACTAATCTGTCACGATACGTTGAAGCTGTCAGCAGGTTGACCCCCAGGGTGCAGAGAGAAGGCGGCAAAGTGCAAAAATAAAAGTAATTTTATTGCACAGGACAGGAACAAACTAAAAGTGACAGAGGAAAAACTCTGTGGGAAAAATAATACAAACTATAAACAGGTAGGTGACAGCACGGAACAATCAACGATGGAAATGACAACAATGAACCAGCGCGGCACATACGACGGCGCTGGTCTTTTAACTGTCAGTGATTAGAATTGACCGCAGCTGTGCGGCCACCAGGCGTGGAGTGGCAGTTCCTTCCACCACCCCAGAAGCATCGCTTGCCAGAATAATGGCGCAGGACAGGAAGTACACGCTCCTGTCCTGCGAAGCGTGACACTAATCATTTAAATACTGTGCCGATCGCGAGTCAGTGAGTAAATTGTAGTTCTTTCTTTGGCAGGAGCCAATCACGAGCTGTAAGGGAACTCCCGATGAGGTTGTCAAACCATTGCAAATCGCAGGTCATTACTCAATTTAACTGACTCACTGTGTCACCTTAGATAGGATAACATCATCACACAGCAACTTAACACTCAAAAGGTACCTTTAGAAATATACAAAACATACCAATACGAAAATAAAAAACTTTTTTTTTGGCATTGCAACAATTCACTTTATTGTTTATTTAACAGGGACATGAGCACCTAAAGACATGCATTACACCAGATCCAACTGCATGCAGCTTCT
Organism: Dunckerocampus dactyliophorus; assembly: GCF_027744805.1. Taxonomy (NCBI): domain Eukaryota; kingdom Metazoa; phylum Chordata; class Actinopteri; order Syngnathiformes; family Syngnathidae; genus Dunckerocampus; species Dunckerocampus dactyliophorus. Next base: position 18,815,492 of record NC_072821.1, read on the forward strand.
TTCCTTCTCAAGTCCCTGGGCAGGTCATACAATCAATATACAACAAAATCAATAGAATACACACAAAAAAAATCCAGCCATATACTCCATAGCTTATTTCAACCCAAACAAAGCAAGCCAGAACATTAACAAACTCCAAAAGTCAGTGTTCTCTGTATCGTGTACTTCAGCTGTGAAACATTTCAGTTGTATGTTATTTACAGTGCTCAAAGTATTTATGTTATTTTGGGTTCATTTGTCATTAAATACAAGCATCATTGAACACTTGGGACCTAAAATGCTGATTTTTCCAATCACACTTTTCTGACATTTACATGTAGACTATCAAACTCAAAACCCAATGCCATGGATGTCACTCAGATGATTTCTCCCAAGTGATTGGTCCAATGGTTTGTGGCTTTAGTGGAGAAGACTTGAAGACATGGCGTCGGGCTCTGCCTGTGCAGGACGGAATGCAAGAAGAAGTCATGCGGTCACACAGGCTGAAGCTGCAGTGGAGGTAAACATTTCCGTGTTTTCCTTTAACAAGGAAGAACAAGGTACTGAAACGGGCCTTAAGGGATGAGCCGCTCATAACCACAGACACTCGCTGGCGGTTGGTGGGACATTTGTTTTGGATGACAAGGTTTTGCTCAAGATGGTCAGGGGCTGATGAGTGAGAAGTGAAGCATTCCTCCAAAACAACCACCAAGCTGGGATCTTTCTTGTCCACAGAGACCTCCACGTGTAATGGTGAACCTGCTGGAAGGACCACCGCACCTGCCGCATAAGGCTCTGCATAGTCTGATTTCTTGAACAGGGCCATGGAGGCTTTCAGTTTGGCACCGGACCCAACAAAGACACCTTCCATCCTGCTTGGTGGGTCCTCATTCACAGCTCCGCATTGGCTTGATGGATCATCAGGGACCTGGTTGTGATCAACCTCTTTACTGGGCGCCAGGTTCGGTCTGATGGGTGCCTTCAGTCTTGTGGGTGTGTCCAGCGGATACGTGCATGAGAAAGGAAGAACCAAAGGCAGAGAGAAGCAAGTACTGCTGTCTGGATAGATGAATAAGGCGTTGGAGTAGATGACATGTGTGCTGTTGATTGTCAGTGTGTGTCCACAGGCACCCGTCTGAGCGTCAGTGTCGTACCACACAACACCATGTTTCTCCCTGGTCTGAGAACACTTGCAGTCTGCCAGGTTGCCAGTTAGAGCACTATAAACAGTGGGTCTTATGCTAGATAAATCCACACCCACTTGGATTTTGTCAGAGCCACAATTAAGGTTACTGAGTGAGGGTTCCAACTTGGGACTGCAAGAGGTAGTCTTTCTGTCACACAGGCTGAGGCTGCAGTGGAGGTAAACATCTTGGTATTTTCTCTAAAGAAGGAAGAGCAGGGCGGAGAAACGAGCCTGGTGGGATGCGCCGCTCTCAACCACAAACACTTGCTGGCGGTTAGTGGGGCTTTTGTTTTGGACGAGGTGATGTTGGTCAGGACTCTTTGTGTCTGATGAGTGAGAAGCGAAGCAGTCCTCCAAAACAACCGCCAAGCGGGGATCTCTCACAGAGACCCCCACATATAATGGTGAGCCCACTGGAAGGACCACCGTACCTGCTGCGTAAGTCTTTGCATAGAAGAAGTTCTTGAACACGACCATGGAGGCTCCCAGTTTGGGACCCGAGCCAACAAAGACATTTTTCACCCTGCGTGGTAGCACCCCCTCTGCAGCTCCGGATTGGCTTGATGGATCCTCAGGGACCTGGGGCTGGACAACCTCTTCATTGGTCACCACAGTCGGTCTGATGACCACGTTCAATCTGGCGTCTGTCTTCAGGGGATACTCGCATGAGAAAGGAAGACTCGCTGGCACAATGGAAGAACTGTTTGCTGGGTAGATGAATAAAGTGTTGGCGTAGGTGACATGTGTGCTGTTGGGCGTCAGTGTGTTTCCACAGGCACCTTCCTGAGCACTAAATTCGTACCACACTACACCATCTTTCTCCCTGGCCTGGGAACACTTGATGTCTTTCAGGTTGCCAATGAGTGGGTCATACCCAAATCGTCTCATCTTAGCTGAATCCATGCCCACTCGGATTTTGTCAGCGCCACAATCGAGGAGACTGATGAGTGGAGGATCCAATTCTAACTGTTCTGCACAGTAGGCCTGATTGCACATGCTTGGCTTGACCATTTTGTACACGTAGTAGGTAGAAACTGTTGTGGAGCACAGCTTGACATGGATGCTGTGTCTGATGCTAGGGTAGCACTCGCCATCATAGCAACGACACACATCCCGAATTACAATTTCACCGAGCTGTGTGGGATGAGGTTCTACCATCATCTTTGGTCCACTGGTTCCACACTTCAAGGATCCTAGTCCACATGTCTCAGGAATATGTGCACTCTTGTCCTCCAGGAACAGACGATACCAGCCCTTCCACTCGACTTTGTCACATCTCTTGTTACGTTTTGGAGTAAATTATTTGGAACGCCAGTCGTCCCTCAGGTCAGTGTAGATGTCACAAGGGTCGGCACAGGTCGTCTTCCCACCATGTTCGATGCAGTCCATGCCTGCTGGACATGTGGTGCCTCCACATGGGAACTGGATGGCTGAAATCCTTGCGGCGATCAGCACGAGGAGGAGAAATAACGTCCCTCCAGGCGTCCCCATCACAAGCGCACAAGCAGTGTTCTTGACCAGGAAGGAGTCCAGGAGTTGGTGAGAATGTTTCTCGTCAAGAGGGAGTGTTGATAGGCTGAGACGGTCAGCCCTCAGGTCTTTGCTGCTTCCTCTGGCGTCCACCTGCCTTCCACTCTTATTGCAGCCTGCAAGGAGACCTTCTTTTCATTAAGACGTGACATAAACGTCATTTATCGTCACGATGGATACACTAGTCAGTCACCTGCATCACTCCTATACACTTAAAGTCAATTAAAGCCTTGATAGATACACCTGTCACTCACATCATTCCTATGTAAAGCCGTCAAAAAGTCACTTAAAGCCTTGATAGATAGGTACACCTGTCACCCACATCATTCCTATGTAAAGCTGTCAAAAAGTTATTTAACGAAACCCACGATGACACGAGTGTAACAAGCACTTTGAAGGTCCCATTCTCTTTCTTATAAAGCTTTATGTCTGATTTTAACCGATTAAGTCCCTAAGCCACATATACTAAACATCCTGATGTGACAGTCATGTGACTGAAACAACTATTTCAAATTTTCCCATCATGCTTTTCTTCCCAGCAGAGCCGTTCATTGGCCAAGGAGCTCATGAGCTCCCTCTGGTGGACACAGGCAGCTGAATTAATCTTTGCAGCGCCCCAGCAGACATGAACAATGTTTATTTATTTATTCCCTTCCTCAGTCCCCCTCCGTACAATCTGTTATGGTCTGCCATGTTGTCTTGTCAGATATGACCTTGAGTGAGCCCATTGTCTCACAACATCTACACTCATGCTGTCAAATTGGACTACTTTCAGCAATCTGAATAAAAGCAACACAACAGCAGCATTCTAATGATGTATCACTGAACATCAGTTGAATGAGCAAACAGATAACCACGTATCAAAGCTGTGCAGTCTTCAAAAGTTTGCACAGTGAAAGGTTTTGTGGTTCGTGCTTCTGGTTGTTTAGAAAATAAAATGATAATTACAGTTTTGATGGACACAAGCTGAAGTATTGAAGGTGCAGGTGTCCTGAAAAATCACCTGTATTTCTGACATCTTACGCCATCCTCAATGAACGTGGAAGTGGCCTGCTAAATAACAAGTGGACAAACACCTAATGATAATAAGGCGCTCCATTTATCTTTTTTTTTTTTAAATATGTCAACAATTCTGCCTTAACAGAGTTCTGCTCTACTAGTTACCATATTTTTGAAGATGCAGATTTGCTGATACAACAATTGGTTGAGAATCTCATCTCGTCTTGATCTCATCGCAGTGACTGGACCTTGGGTTTTGTTTATGCCTTACAGTATATACTGTATATATATTTTGAAATGTATTTTTTAAATGACGACTTACCTATAATAACGTATTTACTAGGGATGAGCCGGGTACTGGTTATAAACAAGTATCCGTTACGGATAATGCATTTTTGCCAAATATGAGCATGAAACAAGTGTACATTTTGTCATTATCCGTAATCTTGGTGAAAGAAAATCCTCATGTATTCACTTTTCACGCTCTAAAGAGTAACACACAGCGACTGCACCTCCCGTAAACACTGTGCAGGCTGGATCCACAGAGGAGTTGATCGGTGCCTCATTCAAGTACACAGTGAAGTTGAAAACGGCTCGTGTGGTGTTGCCCACTGCCTCCACTTTATTCGGTTTTCATCGGCATGCCTCTATTTCGTTTTGTATATCAAGTTACTTGATAAACTTTACTTACTTTCGTAAAGTACGCGGTGCATTTGACAAGACAGCGCTGTGTGTGCAGGCTTGTGTTGCGTCAGTCACTTATGCAACTCAGTTGTCCTAAAGGAAGCATGTACAGATTGAACAATAGAAGTCCCAGAATTGACACCCGGGGAACCCCACAGGTCATAGCCATTTGCTCTGAGACACAGTTACCAATTCCAACAAAGTACTTCCTGTCCTCCAGATAGGACTTGAACCGGTTTACACCAGTATCAGAGATTCCCACCCGGTTTTCTAACCTCTGTAACAAGATCACATGGTCAACTGTGTCAAAGGCAGCGCTCAGGTCCAGCACAACTAAAAGTGAGACTTCACTTTTAAGTGAGCTGTCTCAGTGTTGTGGTGGGGCCTAAAGCCTGATAGGAAAGTATCAAACACATTGTGAGAGAGGAGAAAGTCAGTAAGCTGTTGGTATACAACCTTTTCCCAAGAATCTCAGGTTTGATATGGGCCAATAGTTGTCCAGTACTGTGGCATCAAGACTGCTCTTCTTCCGAAGAGGATTAATGACAGCAGTTTTAGGGCCTTTGGAAATGTTCAAGTCTGAAGTGAGATGTTAACTAGATGCGTGACTTTCGAAACCTAGTGGGTAACTCATCAAGGCCGCACGTTGATGGACCCAGACTGCAGATGATCTCTTTGACTGTTTGTCAATGACAAGTATGAAATGTGTCACCTCGAGATGTCTAGCTGGCTGCAGAATAGTTACTTGTGTTGTGGAAATAATTGCATTTGTTATACATTGAACTTTGTCGTGAAAGAATGTTGCAAACACATTGCACTTAGAAATGAGTTGTAAGGGCCGTGAAACTGGAGGATTTTTTCATTTGTTCACTGTAGCAAACAGTACACGAGAGTTGTTAGTACAGTTGGCAATGACTTCAGAGAAATAACTCTCCCTTGTTCTACGTAAGTTTTGGTTGAAAACACATAGCTTTTCTTTGTAAACCTCATAATGAACCTAAAGATTTGACTTGCGCCATTTCCGTTCGGCTCTTCGGCACTCCCTTTTCTGTGCATCATGACAGTGACAAACTCTTCTTTTCTCCATGGTGCTTTTTGCTTACTTTCAACCATTCTAACCTTGACAGGAGCAATGGTATCCAAAACATCTACAACACTTGATGTATAACAGTTCAACAGATCATCAACGTTAGAACACAGAGTGTTTTCAAACCTAATCCTTTCCATAAATTGTGTCCCTGTTCTGTTATTAATCAGTCTTCCCTGAACAACTGTAAAACCAACTGCTGGTTTGGGTCTATGAGACAAGTCAAAGAAAACACAAAAGTTATCAGACAAAGCAACATCCACAACATTCACATTTGAAATAGCAACATCCTTAGTAATGAGGCCCTTAGTGTTCTAGACAACAGCCTTGACACTGTTGGGAATAACAGCTACAGGCACCAAGGGTGGAGGCCGAGCTGGGGGAGCTCTGGTTGATGGAATGGCCTGAGGAGGGAGAGGGGCCCGTTTACTTTTTGAGGCTAGAATCCTTGATCTCGCCATGTCAGGAGTGAGGATAACCATTTTAATCCTTAATTTCACCAAGCTTTCCAAATGGTCAGGAAATCTCATGGGTGATGGTGGAGACAGGAACAGTAGTGAAGCATCTCTGGAGGGTGTAGATGCAGCAGGTGGGTCCCAGGCCTGTGGTGAAGGTGAGGGAGGAGCTGCTGCATCTGTAATCGGAGGTCTGGATTCTGGAAGAACGGCTGTGGTTGCTGTGGCTGAATCCTTTCCTGGGTCCTTGGGTGGCGAGGCAGGAGTTCTTCTCTCACTCTTCTTCTCGTCTCTCGGTGGCAGCACAGGATCTGGTCCAGGCCCATTACAATTCCTCAAAGTGTGGAGGAGGTTATCCGTCAGTCGTCTCACTCGACCTCTGTTCAGGTGTGGGCCTTTTCCTTTTAACAGATTCTCTCTTTGCCAGAGGAGACTGAAATTCTCAATGAAGTGCAGTACTCTGCACTCACAGACTTTGTACAGTCATGTGTTCAGCTGAAGCAGCCGGCTAAATTTGTCCATCATTCTGTCGATGTTTGGGAGAGGTCCACTGATGAACGCTGGTATTGCCACTTTATCAAGACTCTCAAATAGTTGATTAACGTCTTTTTCTAAGGTTTCAGACTGTTGAATTCTGATATCCACAGCACCCACATGAACAATGAGATGTTTCACCCCTTGGTATTTTGCCAGTTCCTCAGGTATCAGTTTTGTGATGGCAGAGACAGTGGCACTTTCATAGCTGCAAGTAGCTATTCTGTTTATGTTTATGTTAGATATGGCTCCGTCTCGAAGCACCGGAGTATCTTGACTTGACCTTGACCTTGACTCCTGGTACAGTTTTCTGTTTGAGCGACGCTTTGTGCTGACTTCATGATGATAGTTTTCTCTCTGTTAGAAACACATTTGGCTCTGACCGTGGTAAAAATCTGTTTGTTAGATTTATTTCGGATGCTGATAAATCTCTGTAGATACAAATATTTCGACTTGGCACCAAGTCTATTATAAGTGTCTTTACAGAGTCTTGGAAAAGACAGTATCATTTACAGCAATTTTATCACCCTTTCCTTTGGAGGTAAATGTGGACATCTTACCATTGAATCCCACCTGGAGCATTCTGTTAAGTCCTTTTTTGTTTTCTAAGGCAACAAACCTTGCTTGTAGCGCACAAATTTCTTGCTGATATATCCGACAGCTTTCACAAGGAGACTTTATTTGGATTAGAGTTGTAGTCACTGGCTCGTCAGATACTGTATGTTGGAAAAATGAAAAAAAAAAAAGATTCAAAAAGTCTTGATTCACTTGAAAGAAAAGAAATTAAATAATCTCCAAAACTTGGGGAAAAGTAGAACGATTTCAAAGTGGAAAAAAAATCAGTAAGCGACAGAAGCAAAGACACGTCTGCACTCAACGGAAGCAGGAAGCCATGGCTTCGGAGTACACATACGAATAATTTAGATGGGTGAACAGATACAGATAGTGGTGTACTGGCTCATCCCTAGTATTTACCAAGATCAAATAATAAACATTGACAAAAAGAATACATGACATAATTGTAAGATTTACTAATACATCTGCGAGGCAGGGTATGCAGCTTCAATACAACACTTTCCACAGACAACCAATACCACCTGCTCTTCCTCTCAGCGCTGGCATACACAGCCCTCTCACCAAGAAGCACATGGCAACTATCTCAACACTAAAGGCCACATGCTCAACAGAGAGGGACATTCAGGGAAGTCTGGGAGAGCCACCACAGCAAATGTATGTATGACGACATTTCACTTCAGTGTTATTTACAGCATAAAATAAAACTATCACAAGTTATCTCCAGACATGATTTATTTAAACATGTTTAGGGTCATGTCTGTATTAATTAAAGAGACCCAAAAGCAAGGGGCAGAACTAAGGCTCAATGTTAGGTTGAGAGAGAAAGGAGAGAAACAAAAGAAAGCGAAATAGTTGAAAGAATAGTGACAGCATTACAAAAGCTTCCAAAGAGACCAAGATGCAGCAGTTCATTGAACACTTTTGTACAAATTTAGGCTTAAATTGAGTACCAAGTAGACTGAGGTCCTGTACCAGCCAGCCCTGCACAAGAGCTATGTGGCCCCTATATCAGTGTTAATGAGGAAACCCTCAAAAATAAATAAGAATAATGGATTCGATTTTATACAGCACGTTTCAAGGTACCCAAAGAGCTTCATAGTGAATTGAACCCATGAAAAATAAAAAGAAAATGAAAAGTTTACGTACCTTGGCAGTACACTTTCCATTGACATCACACATTGCCAACGCCAGCACAACCTTCGGATGTGATACAGTCCGGGAAAGGAGAGGCATTCAGCTGTCCACAAAGCTGAGGGTTTACAAGGCCCTTTTACTGCCTTCACTACTTTATGTCTGTGAGACATGGACAGTCTATGAACATCATGACAGAGAGCTCAATCACAGAATCAGAGATGGCGCAGACTCCTTTGAACGTAACAGGTTGCGGAGGCTCAGCAGAAACGTGAGCTGTGCAAGTCCAGAGCGACCTACGTGGCACCCGCCCCAAACATAATCTATGTTGAATTTGTGACAGAAATTTCAATGCCCGAATTAGACTGATTAGTCACACAAAACACAAACACGAGCAAACACACTATACTAAAACGTCCATTTGATGTCCCTGGTCTTCATCGACCACAACGGGCAAACATGATAGATGATCATAGCAGTACCAATCATACGGTTTTACCAGTCGTAAAGATGTAATTCTACAAGCAATGGGACTCCTCCTCATATTGCAGCTACTAATATTGACAACAGCAATAGACATAATTCCAGTGGCAGCAAATTTGGAGGTAAAAGCAACTAATACATGTGAGACAAGTAGTCAATAAATATGTTCAAACCATTTCATTTTCTGTACCTTTTTGAAAACTTTCCATATGACGTCGCTGTTTTTGGTTTCTTGTGCTCAGCCCTTGATAGTTTTCCAGGTGCATCATTGCACAACTCTCCTTGTCTCTACCTTCTCTGTGCAGGGTGTACTCATTGATACCCTCTTCATCATCATTACCATCTTTTTTGTGGACGTTATCACTCACCAGGTGTATCTGCCGAGTCAGTAATATAACCATTTACTGCTGTGACTACTGAAGAATAGCATTATTATTTTGCGTATGGTTCCGTTATTATGCACATGGTTTACTATAAACTTTTCAAAATAAATGACCACATCTGCTGCTTTGACAAACTGAAATAAAGTCGCTTCTTTGATGTAGGGGGATGCAGTCACCATCACATGGCCATGTTCTGTGCGTTTTTAAAGTTCTGAATGGAATGTAGTCTTAATCTGGAGCCAATGGTGAACATTCAGTTCTGGACATTTCTCATGAATTTGGAGCGCAAAAAATCGAATCAGTAGCAGCAATCTGAATAACGCAACCATGCTTCCTACTCTGTTGCTTTAAAAATCAGAGCTAAAGCCAAAGTCAAGTCAATTCCGCAAGGAGAAATCCTCTCACCTAGACAATTAGGTGTTAATTGCAGTTAATTACTGGGTTGTGGAAAGAATTATGTTCTTGTCCAAGATCTCTCTCAACAAAACCAAAGTGAGTCATCCATTTTCCCTCCACAGTAAACAAACTTGACACTTCACAGTTAGATTATTTAAATTCATATATCTTTGCTGTCTACATTACTTAACTTGGAACAATTCTCAGCCCCTTACTTTAAAATTGAAACCACAAAATAATTAAATTCGTGTCCGGACCTTCCAAAAATTGAAAAGATATTTGATATGCACTTGAGTGTGGTTAGGTTATTTGTTACACTTGTATTTTTTTTTTCCCCAGTGGACCAAATAATGCAAAGCATTTGCATAAAGTGGTGCCTTGATTATACTGCGTATGTGAAGTTTACATTGCACGATGAAACTCTGCTTTCTTCTGGGTTTAACACAATCATACGACTTTTTCATCAATTTACTTTTTACCAGTTCAGATTTTGGTAATGGTAATGGTTACATTGGAATACACCACATAGTACAATTCACAGTTCAACATGTCCAAAAAGGAGCAAAAAAAGCTTACAGAAAATCATGTAAGCCCAATGTAAATGTAAGCCCAGAATCGTAAATACAGTAGTTAAACATGGCTCTTTTCAACAAACGGGGTCGTGTTGTTCATTACAGTTTGGTGAAGTCGATAGAAATGCAGTTTTCTAGCAGGACATCTTCGCAAACTTTTTGACGTCTTCATTTATATCCTCTTCGTTACATCTCAGCTGGTAAAAAATCTGACATAGAAAGGAAAGTCCTATGAGTTTATGTGACCCGGAAGATGTTTTGGGTTAGTGTGGTTGTCAGACAATGTGCACGTCACATACGTTGTCCAATCGTGGTGCAACTTTATGCACATCATTAGCTGAGGGCATTACTTAGTTAATGTGAATGCAAACCAGAATGCACTAAAGTGAAATCAAAAATCTTTTTGCAATTTTTGAGTGCCAGACTACAAGTGTGAAAGGACTGTAATTGTTTGTCTGCGAGCATGACTATATGTTATTATATTTTGCATTCACTTTAATTGGTCACGGGTCTGTAAAGGGCCATGACCTGCACCGAGGTCCGCCATTTGTTGATGGCTGCTATGGGGGTACATGGCTTCAAGTAAAATGTCTGAAGGGGACTGTAAAAACTTTGGAAACCCCTGTTCTATAGGCATATAAACCACACAGCACGTCAAAATGATATATACTTTTATTATATGTTATTATTTTATTTTATTTTTATTTATATAAGGATGTCATTAAATTATGCACTCAGTGTTTTTGTAATTTCATTCAAACTTTCCTTAGGCTCTTACAAGCATGACACAATATTATATATGGGACTGTGGGACCTTTTACCCTAGAAACCACAAGTATATTGATATTATTTACAATTTCTGAAAAAGAGCAGCAGTCACCAAAGTTGACAATTGTAACTAGTACACCACTGACAAGAAATCAAATCCTAAATCTGTGTTGTTGTTCTGCCTTGCGACTCCATCAAGAACTACCCTTTTATTAGACACAAGAGCTTTTCAGGTTGTCTTAGAAGACGTTTTGCCTCTCATCCGAGCAGGCTTCATCAGTTCATGCTCAATGACTAGGTGGGACACACACCAGTCAGACTAGATAGGACAGCTCTAGTCTATTAAAATGACCTGGATGAATGATAATATCCACAGGCGAGACTAGAACTGTCCTATCTAGTCTGACTGGTGTGTGTCTTTCAACATGAACTGATGAAGCCTGCTTGGATGAGAGGCGAAACATCTTCTAAGACAACGTGAACAGTCCAGTTACGATCGATTGAATGACCTGAGAATACAATGACCTGGATGAACGAGAATATTTACAGGCATAGACACATTGAAGACAAATTGAATTAATCACACACTATACAGTGGAACCTTGGTTACCATCATTAATCCGTTCCAGAAGGTCTGACTTAACCGAAATGGACGCTAAGTGAATCAAATTTTCCAAGAAGAAATCATGTAAATCCAATTAATGAATTGAATAATAATGAGTAGTCATGAATTCAATAGTGTTTCTCACCTCAACAACCCAAAATGGAACCAAAGATACAGTAGTTGCAAGTGCCAGCTTTTTTATAAAGAAAATGAGAAACACCATTAAATTCAAGAAATAACTCGCCAAAACGTGAAGGTGGTGTCCGTGTTGATCTTGCTGCCACATTGTGTCTTTGGGAACAATCATATCTTCAATAATGAAGGTTAAAGTAACTTTAAATGTTCATTTATCACTGTAATTCGTCATTTATATGCATTTAGCAATTGTTTATGCATGTAAAACTAGAATTGTAAAACTATAGCTATATATGTTTTGTGTTAACATTTTTTGAGAGTCAACCGCTGATTACACCATGGACAAGTGACTTAGCTGACTTCTGGTTCCTGTTTCCATGTAGTGGCAAGCTAATAGGATGCTGAAAAGGATGTTTTGTGATTAAAACTATATTAAGAGCAAAGTTGGACTCGAGCGGTGTACTAACAACACAACAAGACGTGTGTTGTGTGACGTATTGTGCCCAAAACGGAGAATGTACGCACAACGAGGCAAAATTATGGCATACATTTTCAACATTAACTGAAAAACCAGCTAACCGGGTCGTACGCTAACCAAGGTTCCACTGTATCTCAATATGGCTCAGAGAATATAAAGAATGTGTTATTACATAGACCAATTTGAAAATCTCCATTAAGGTCATTTCCAGAAAAATAAAACTTAATGTTTTTTTTTCTTTAAGTCAGAATATGTAAACCAGGCAATTGTAAACTACTTATGCATTTTGGGGAGCTCCCTCTGCCAGGTTTTGTGCAAATTAGCTTTTTGCTATCCTGCTGAGAGTCTACAAGCAACAAAGCAATATTCGCAAACAAACAAGACAATTCTCTTAACAGCATCACCTGCTCGATCACGGCTAAAACGTATTTAAAAAAAACATTGAATTTGAAGTACTGCAATTGAGTTCTTCAGGGAAAAACAAAGCTATTTGTTTTTTTATTGACCCATATGAAGCTAAACGGACTTGTGGATGTTGCTAACCAATTATTTTTCATCAGTAATTGACACACAGCTACAAACCCTATTTTTAAAAGTAAACAAATGCACTTGAAAACTTCAAATTGAAGCTTTGAAGTAGTCAAAGTGTTAGCAGACAGAAACAAGTACCTGCGGTGGGCTCAATCAATAGTAACTTCATTAATGGTCGGCCATGGTCGGTAATCTTCTTGACTACTGCTGTGAGAGAGATCCATTCCACCACAGCAGCTGTTCCCACTGACATACCCAGCAAACACCTGCAGAGTCACAAATTCACACTCAAACCACTGTGAGATTTTACACATTGAACCTATCCTGCTATTCCGTCTGTCGATCAAACGCAGTACACCGACTGGTTTTCACGTAGGTTCAGACTCCATCTGTTTCTCTTGTGTGCTCCTCGAGATGAGATTTGCACCTTGGTACCAGAAAAACATTTTCAGCATCTGACAAGATGAGAAGCCGAAAAAGGAAGACAACCATGAGGAGAAATATCATGGTTTACCCAAGGCTATTTTTAATGCTTCACACAAAGCGCACAGTGTTGTGAAACAATAGCTTCATTTTAGTTCCAAACAGGAGAGGAGGACCTTGTGAATGTATGCAATAATGTGACTCACACCAACACAAGAAGGAATTTGTATAATTTTAACCAGCAGATGGCAGTAAAGGAGCAAAATCATCCTTAACTGCCATGACAGATTAGGGAGGGATGGTTTCCACCCCTTGATTTTACTTTACAAGGGCGCACACATGGATTCTAACTGTGACAGGAATATATGTGGATACATTGGAGAGCTCTTAATGCAGCACTGAACAAAGTCTGATCATATTTGCCTACCTAAAAGGTTAAACTGAGATTTTGGCAATATTTTTTCAATGGTAACAGTGCATTTCTTGCATACAGGTATGTACTGTAAAGTCAAATAGAAAGACAGTATATAAGGAATTGGTCTTATGGTGCATTGATTTTAGTCTGACATGTACTGATGACTCCATCCATCCATTTCCCGCCACTTATCTTGTTCAGGGTCTTGACAGGACATGGAGGTTGCCTGTCCCAGAGCGAAAGGTAGACTTCACCCTGGAATGATCACCATTCGGTCACAGGGCGATTGTGAAGGGCACATTGACTGGGACCTGATTCCATGCCAGCTGCACTGTGTGAACCACTACACTACCAGATAAAGCGTTCATGCAAAATCATGGGAAAAGGTGACCATACATCCTGTTTTCCCCAGGACATGTCCTGTTTAACCGTTGTGTGGGTTTTTTTTTTTTAGAAAGTGATGAAAATGTCCTGGTTCTCAATGTTTTTCACTGGGTCATTAAATTGGCATCACTCTGAGCGTGCACGTACATCACTTTGATGTACGTGACATAATCCTTGAGAGGCTGCTGTGTGTGCGGCTTTTTGGCAAATGCAGAGTTAATCCGCTGATGCTTACAAAGTCTCGATAAATTCTGAAGTTCTTGCAACTTTAAGGGGTACGCTTTTCCCAAATGTATTGGTTACAATACAAAACTTAACACGCAATTGACCTCAGATTCCGATATTCTTCTTTTTCTGGAATGATTTTCACGCTAGTTTTTAAACATTCTTCCTTTGGAGTTTGTGTCTTTGGGTATAATTATTGTAATTTTTTCGTATTCTTTTTTGTAAAATTTTCTATCCATACAGAGGAGGCATCCTTTAAATGTATTAAAGTGATAATCCATCTATGAGTAAACTTCGAGTGTCATTGAGTAGTAAATTTCCGGGCTGAGTGTCCTGGTTTTTGATAATCAAAATATGGCCACCCCACAAGGCGATTTCACAACAGCCGCGGAACTGAAAAAAGGGACGAAAATCGACCCTTTAGAAAAGTGCAGTTTTTTGCAATGTTTGGGTCCTGCCGGGACCCCCGATGAATGTTTGGGGGGTCTGGCCCACCTCCCGGACCAGAAAAGTGTCGTTTTAGCAACTTGAAAAAATGCGATTTCGCGACAGCCGCAGCACAAAAAAAACGGGCGAAAATTGACCCGTTGGAAAAGTGGTGTTTTTTTGCCATCTTTGGGTCCTGCCGGGACCCCCGTTGAATGTTTGGGGGGGGGGTTGGCCAACCTTGCGGCCGAGAACAGTATTGTTTTAGCAACTTGAAAAAATGCGATTTCGCGACAGCCGTGGCACTGAAAAAATAGGCGAAAATCGACCCGTTGGAAAAGTGGCGTTTTTTTGCCATCTTTGGGTCCTGCCGGGACCACCAATGTATGTTAGATGAGTTTGATTTGGACGAATTGTTTATGCATGTAAAACTATAATTGTAAAGCTATAAAAACGTGTTTGGTGTTAACATTTTTGAGAGTCAACTGCTGAGAAAATCATAAATGAGCAACGCAAGGATGTTTTTTGATTAAAACTACATTAACAACAAAGTTGGACTCACGCAGTGTATTTAAAAGACACAAGACATTTTGTGAGCTAACTGGAGAGTGCGCGCAAACTGAGGCAAAATTATGATGCAAATATTCAACATTAACCGAGTAACATGCTAACCAGGGCGTAGGCTAACTGAGGTTCCACTGTTTTGCAATATCGGCTCAGAGAATATAAGGAACGTGTTATTACATAGACCACTTCCATTAAGGACATTTTCAGGAAAACAAAACTTAATGTCTTTTTTTTTTATCAGAATAGAAAACAGCCTATTTCAGTTTAATTGTTGTTTTCAATAAATTACTTTTTGAAAATGCTTTTTGTCTCACTCCCCCTTCTTGATTTTGCATATTGTAGCTCTACTTTAAACCTCATTAAGACCCAAATGTGCAAAATGCAAATTCTAGCAATTTTTCAACTGGTCTTAAGATTTTGATCAGGAGTGTCCTGACAGCTTAGTTTTTATTACTCTCTGGTATTACCATATCTAACTTATTGTGTAGAGATATGGGGTAATAACTATAAAAGTAAACTTCACTCGCTAAAACTACTGCAAAAAAGATCAGTTAGGATAATCCATAATGCTGCGAGTAGAGAACATACAATAGTGTATACATAGTGTTACATTACCTTATCATTTTCCTATGTATTAACTGGTAAAGACCCCAAATGAAATACAGGAAGTGATTAAATGTACTGCAGTTGATGTGAAACGGATGGGGGGTAGGATTAAATAAGCTTTGCTTCTTCCTACTCCTTTTGACATGTGAAAATGTTCAAATAAATTAAACCATTACCATTCACATTAGTTTAGCTCCTAACATGAGCTATCGAAATATAACTTTTTTTTTGTACAAACTGTTTCTCTTAAACCGCTATTGGCAATATGCTACCTGGTGGTGGTGTTATATTTTTTATTTTTGAAAATTGTAATTTGGAGCAAGTTGCATACAAAACCTTTAACCCTTTTTGTGACTATTTTCAAGATTCAAGAGATTCAAGAGAGTTTTATTGTCATGTGCATGGTAAAACAGCAGTTATACTATGCAATGAAAATCTTATTCTGTTCATTCTCCCAAGAAAAGAAAGAAAACACAAGAAAGAATAAGAACATAAGAAACATAAACACATAAACATATATACCAATAAATTAAGCAACAACAACAGAAGAGACATTAATACGAGTAAATAATACAAATAAATAAATAATGTGCTGTGAGTGTGTGCTTGTGTTGCGTGCGGCGTGTGTGAGTGCTTCGTTGAGAAGCCTGATTTTGAAAAACAGAGGAGCACATTACTGTGAGCAAAGGGGAGGCTGATCAGATGAAGCTCAAAAACGGGACAAATTTGCATTTAATCTTCCACTTTAGTTAGGATTTTGGGGTTCAAATGCATAAAAGTACCATTTAAATTGCAAAGACAAACAGAAAACCTAACGCAAGAGGAAGGATTTTTGTTGACTTCATCCTAAATGAATTTCTAACCTAAGTCGTGATGCTGCTGTTTTTTCCATAGTAAACTACTTTGTGTGGTCATATCCATCTTACTTAACAGCCATGAGACTGTATCACAGCTATGAGCATAGCTTAGCAGCACTTTGATTAAAAGAGGAGACCATAGTTGAAAAGACATCTGTTAGGAAATCTGGGAAGAGATTACCAAACCTCATCTCACACAGAATCAAATGACGCAAATAAGTAATAAAGCCCTGTAGCCAGATTGAAACTTTTTTTTCTTTTTACCCAGTAGAGACAATTTTTTTCTCACAGTATTGTATTTAAGAACAGTTTTCCTTGTGAAAATATAAAGTACATTTATCCGAACTGAGTTATGGTGTGAACTAATGACGGTGTAAAGCCGTCTTTCACAAACAAAGTTCTTTTAGTGCCCAACCATGGCTGTTTTTATTATGTAACTGATTAAGAAAGTTGTCTCTTTCATCAAAGTCTGGCCCTTATGGTCATAAACAGACACAGTTTATTGCATCTGGTGGACAGACAAAAATCAACTGGATGTTAAAGTAATTCAAAAGGCCTACGGTAATTACCGGCAATAAATAATAGCCAATGAATGAAATAGGGGGCTGTGTTCTAGGGTGGACAGGATCTTAAAAGAACAGTAAAATGGGACATTTTAACATAACTTAATGGCTGCCTCATGATTTTAAAAAGAAAGTTTCACTGAAAACCAAGTTTATTGGTATTTTTGTGATGCATCACAGATAGCTGCTCAGGCCTTACTCAACAGTCCAAGATCCTTGTGCCTAAGTAGAGCCGGCTGGCTCGTTTGGTAATGGTCAGACGCTAAGGGCGCCGTGGCCTCTGAGGGGCGCCAAAAATCTGAAAGAAATTTGCCTTTGATGTAATTACCATATATTGAAACTACTCATTACTATTAACTCTCAAAATGGAAATGCTCACATTAATTCAAAAGTAAAGCAAACCCATTTAATATTACTACAAATGATAAATAAGTCATTTTTGAACATAGCTTTTCATATACAGTAATCCCTTGTTGATCGCGATTAAGTGGTTCCAGACCCGACCGCAAAAAGTATATTTCCAGGAAGTAAAATTCCTTCTTTATAAATGCAATATTTTCATAGTTACGGCATAAAAAATCTGTTTACGATTTCCTAATTATCTTTTTTAAACATTATTAGAGCCATCTAGACATGAAATAACACCCATGTAGTCACCTTTACATTTGCATTACCCAATATAATAGATATACTCAGAGAAAATAAGCCATTTAAGGCAGTTTACCTTGTAGGCTAACAGAATCAATGGCGGACAGGAAGTGATCTCCCGGGATCAGAGTTGAGTTTTAGCTTGTTGTGAGCTATGGCCGCAACAGTAACTTGTGTTAGTATTATGATTATTATGTTATTATTATTGTGCCTGTTGTAAGATCATTTAAACCTGCAAGTCTGGTGCTTTGGTGGTGGTCTCACTAAATAATCAAGCCACACGCACTCAATTTAGAGGAAAAACAGATTTATACATAATAGGGATAAGCGAGTACGCCGCTATCTGTATCTGTTCACCCATCTAAATTATCTGTATCTGTATCTGTACCCGGAGTGGGCGGGGCATAAATAGGATGTGGGCACGGTTTAACCGGAAATAGGTGGGGCTTAAATTGGTACATTATTTTAAGTCTGAAGTTGACATAGATTGATCAGAAGTTGCTACATATACTGTTTATTATTCTGTCTAATATTATGCCCTAGCCAACCACAAAACTGCTATTATGAATTAATTAGTTAATTAATTAACTGCTGTGTGAAAAACAGCAATAGGGTGAGGGAGCGATGTTCATAATGCAATGTAGCGACAGACAACTGCAGTTCTATATAGTTTTTTTTTTTTTACATACCATTTGTATAGTTAGTTACTGTAGTTATTGCGTAGTGTAAATGTACTGTAGCTTATATGGAGAGTTATTGTGTGCAAATTGTGTGGTTATTGAAATGGTTTGATGTTGATTGTTGTATTCATAATTTATTACTACAAGTATTATTATTTACTCCCATATATACCCATACTATTTACTCCCATATATACCCAATTTTTTGGGGGTGGTATTTATATTGTATTTCAGATGTTTTTGTATTAATTTATAATTTGTTGCACATTGGGTGACAAGTTATTTGACAAAATGAAGATAAAAAAAACAATACCTTTAAATTTATTTTGTAAGCGAAAGTAACTTGCCAATGGAGGGTGTTGCCATATAAAATCTTACCTCGGACGCCACTGGCACCTAAGGCAAGTATAAAATAACTGCCACACACTGTGAGGTCATGATTGTACTTTAATAAAATGTTTTTAACTCAGTACTTAGATGAAAATGTTGGAAGCAAAGGGGATTTATTGGCGATCTTCATTCGGATTTTGAAACCGAAATGAAACTTGTGAAAATGAAACACGTGTGTGCCTGCCTTTTTACAATGGACTTCAATCGCTCATTTTATCTGAGCAGTATGTTTCCAATCCCAGCAAACAGCTGGCCTGGCATTTAGAACACGTGGGGATTAGGGGGTTGAATTATTTAAAGGCTCAATCCAGAATCAGACCATATCACTACTTATGTTGCCAAGATCTGCCTTCTGATCATTTTTCCCACTAATATCATAGAATTAATGGCTGTGAGAAAACCTCTCTCTATTGTAATCATATTACTATACATCTTAATTGATCTACTGTGTTTTTGGTTTTGAGGTAACACTGGAATAAAGCAATCTCTTAACTGTGGATGTTTTACATTTTGCTCAGACTTCTGTGTCAAACTCACTTGTTATTCATATTCACTGAGCCAAAGGCACAGCAGCAGCACCTTACACTGATTGATGTGTGAGTACAGAAAGTGCAGGCGTGTGATGATGCATGTTAAAAGCATGTGTAGAGTACGCTGTGAACTGCAGGTCTTTCAGTGGCCATCAAGGCTCATTGGTTACCACGTGGGACTGATTTGCATGTAGAGGGAGTGTCCTGAGCCAGCACTGGGATGAATGACTTGTTCAAGTCAGACAGCAAGTAGGCTTTGGACTCAGCAGAGGTCTGCACAGCTCAAAATGCCTGGCTTAATTAAAATGTGACACTTTCCGCTATAAGTGGAAACTGATGGACTTGGACATAAACATGGTCAACAGAAAACACCCCAGGCTTGGCAAAAGCGGGGAAATATGGGTAAGTTGTATCTTAATTTACTTTAAAATGCTCTCTTAACAGGGCATATTAACAATATCTACAATGGGCCTGCATATATGCATATAGTTTATATCCTATATGTTACTGTTCAATATACTAATAGTGTTATTATTATCTTGTATTACAGGGATTTTTCATCCTCTTGCTTTACACCAGCCCTCGTTCCTGTTTTGCAACCTTCAGTCAAGCAAAAGAACAAATCTATAGGATAAAGGAGGGATTACCCAAAGGGACCTTCATAGGAGCCATTGGAGTGGACTTAAATTTGGATTTTACAGTTGACCCCCCCTATTTATTCAGTCTGGCTCAAAAGAGGGTCAGTGAACAGTATGTGACACTCAATAATACTACCGGAGAGTTTTTTACATCTGCGACAGAGATTGACAGGGAGACGCTTTGTCCCTATAACTCAGACACACAAGGATGTTTCCTCTCAATGGATGTCTTTGTGCTTCCCCAGCAATATTTTCAGCTTATCAAAGTTAAGGTCGTTATTGAGGATGTGAATGACAACAGACCAAAGTTTCCTGTGGATGAAATCCTTATATCTGTTCCAGAAAACACACCGATCAATTCTCGTTATGCGGTCGAACAGTCTGCAGGTGACCCAGACCTGGGTCTTCATGGAGTGCAGACCTATTGGCTTGTGAATGACTTTGGTGTGTTCACACTCGACGTTGAGGAGAATGAAGGAGGGGAGCTGACACCCTTCCTTATTGTGACAGAATTTTTAGATCGAGAGACACAAGCTGAATACATCACAGACATTATTGCAGAGGATGGGGGTACCCCTCCTCTACTTGGTGCAGCCACTTTAAAAATTGTCATCTTAGATGTGAATGATAACTGTCCCCAATTCACAGAGTCTCACCTTAATGTAACTCTGCATGGGAACTCCTCCAAAGGCACACATTTGGCACGTCTGCATGCTTTTGACCCTGACCTTGGCGATAATGCTCAGATCAGCTATGCTTATAGTGAACGTGTGCCAAGGGAGACCAGAAGCTTGTTCCATTTGAACAGAACTACAGGAGTGATCAAACTAGCAGAGAAAATAGACACAGGTACAGCCATGTTTTACAAACTCACTGTTCTGGCCAATGGTCCTGGTTGTATTCCCGCTGTTGCCACTGTTGTTGTTCACATCACCAAGGTTCATTTGGGGCCTCCTGCTGTCATACCTCGATACATTGCATCCGAAAAAGATGGGGTGGTAAGACTCAAGGAGTCTGAGCCAGTGTTTTCTCCTATTGCTTTTTTTACTGTCAAAAACATACATGTCAATCAAAGGGTGGAGTGCCATTTGGAAGGCGCTGGTCCTTTTAGGATTGGGCCCTATCAGCTCCTCAAAAATGAATACCTCCTTGAAACCACAGAGCCACTGGATTATGAAATGACACAGGAGTACAATCTCATTGTAGTTGCTGAAAATGGTCAGGGGCTCGTCATCAAGACTTTCCTCAAGGTGCAAATTCTGGATGAGAATGACAACGCTCCAGTCTTTCAGCAGTCTTTGGTGGAAGTATTTTTAGATGAGAACAATCCCCCCAACACCTATCTTACCCAGCTCCATGCCACAGACCAAGACAGTGGAAGCCAAGGTGAAGTCATCTATCTTCTTGGAGGCGATGCCCCGGGGATCTTTCTCATAGATCATGTGACAGGCATCCTGACTGTGACTACATCACTGGACCGTGAGGAGAAGGAAACATACCGCTTCATTGTGAGAGCAGTGGATCAGGGAACCCCAAGGAGGGAGTCACTTGCTACTGTTGTGGTGACAGTACAAGACCGCAATGACAACAGCCCGCGCTTCATCAACAAGGATTTCACCTTCTTTGTGCCGGAGAACTTTCCTGGTTACGGTGAGATCGGAGTGCTCTCAGTCATGGATGCTGACGCAGGGAAAAATGGCTGGGTGGCCCTTTCCATTCTCAATGGCAGTGACATATTCATGATAGACACAGGCCGAGGCACACTTAGGGCCAAGACCTCGCTGGACCGAGAGCAACAGGGGACCTACCAGCTGTGGATTGAGGCCGCAGATGGTGGGGAACCCGCACTCTCCACTGTTACAATGGTGACTGTGCTGCTTTTGGATGTCAATGACAACCCACCGATTGTCCTTTTCCCACAGTCCAATCAGTCCTACATGCTGGTGCTACCCAACACCCTGCCGGGAACATCCATCACAGAGGTGTACGCTGTGGATAACGATACAGGCATGAATGCTGTGATTGCATACAGTATCATTAAAAGGAAGGGAGGGGAGCCTGGATCTTTTGCCATCAACCCCGAAACAGGAAATATCACTTTAGAGAGGGAACTGAGCAACCGTGGTCTCTACAGCCTTCTGGTAAAGGTCAGTGATCATGGTCAGCCAGAGCCACTTTACTCAACAGTTATGGTGAACTTCTTTGTGAACGAAACAGTGAGCAATGAAAGCTACATCCAGAGTTTGCTGACCAGAGAGGCTGATATTGAAATAGAGGAGAGACCCTGGCACATTGGTCAGTTGAGAGAGGGACCTGAGAGGTATGACATGTGCCCATGTAAACCTGCCCTCATTGCCCTTGCAGTGACATGCCTCGGGCTGCTCTTGTCCCTTGTTACACTGACAGGTTGCATATGCTTAAAAAGGTTTTCGAAGCAAAAGACAAAATCAGAAGTTGACTTGCCTTTAAAACTCAAAAAAGACTCTACGCTGGTCAAAAATAGGAAGCTCAGACATGTCTCAAACATTTAATGTTCAGTAATCCACACCTCTGCTTGTATGGGAGTTTACAGCACACATGGTGAGAAGTTAACGTAAATTTGTTTAATCTTATTGCATTTTGTCATTACAGTAATCCCTCGTCACTTTGCGCTTCGAATTTTGCGGCTTAACTTGTTCACGGTTTTTCAAAAATATATTAATTAATAAATCATGTAGTTTCATGGTTAAATACAGCCTAGTATTAATACAAAAATATACATATTTGGCAAATTTGAGATTTTTCTTGCCTAATTAGGCATTTTAAAACACAAATCATGCAAATGTAAGGCATTCAAAAGACCCATTCAAAGACGCTGTGATAGTATGTAGTATTCTACACTAGGTGTCAGTAATGCTAATATAATGTTTGGTGATAAACACAAACACCAGACTTGATCGCCGGAACAACAGGCTTTTATAGCAGGTTTGGATGATCTCATAATAGGCACAATAATCCCTAACATGAGCTACTCTTGTACTACTACTACTACTACTACTACTACTACTCATGCCAAACTATAACTCAACTCAGAACCCCAGACATCACTTCCTGTCCTCCCACTTTTAGCTCCCCTAATAACAGAACACATTAACAGAAACACACACGAGCATTAGTCTTATTTATGTCTTAAATGGTTTATTTTCTGCGATTATGTCTACTATCTTGGGTAATACAAGTGTAATGGTGATTATAGGAGTGCTACAGTATTTCATGTCTAGAGGACTCTAATAATGTTTAAACCCGTATTTAGAAGGTCGTAAACAGGTTTTCTATGCTCCAACTATGAAAATATTCCATTCATAAATGAGAAATCCTACTTCGTGAAAATTCACTTATCACGGCCGAGTATGGAACCAGTTAACCAGGATAAACGAGGGATTACTGTACTTGGGACACATTAGCTATATACAATCACGGGCCACTTCATTAAGTGCATAATCCAATGAGATCCAACACAAGTCCCGTAACAAAAAGTATACCTATACAGTCATCCCTTGTTCACTGGTTCCAGACCCGACCGTGATAAGTGAATTTCTGCAAAGTAGGATTCAATATTAATAAATGAAATATTATCGTAGTTAGAGCATAGAAAACATGTTTATAACTTTCAAAATACAATCTTTACCATTATTAGAGCCCTGTAGACATGAAATAACACCCCTAAAGTCACCTTTACAGTCCTATTATTCTTTCTTTACACAACATTGCTCAACTGTAATGCGCAGGCTACGGGATCACTGCAGGGACATGAGACGGCCATGGCTGTAAACATTAGCAAGCTAGCTGAGTTAACTAGTTAGCCTCCAATTTATTTACTGTATGCTAAACTAAAGGTTTTAAAACAGAGTGGGAACAGGACAAAGAAGGCAAAAAATTACCACTTCCACACTGAATGGGAGGAGAACTTCTTTTCACTTTATCAACTTGGACAAGCCATGACTGTACCAGTGTAACAGTAATCTACTGCAATGTCATGTCTCAATAATGGAACATTACTGACATCTAGTGGCTAGAATACGACATATAGTACCTTTGTTTTTAAAATGTTTATTTTTGGACAAAAAGTACACCATAGTTAACCACGAAACAGCGACCATTTATTAATTCATTCATTTTTGAAAAAAACAAGATAGAGCGAGGGAGCAATAATCGAACCGTGACGTTACAAGGGACGACTGTGCAAAGATACATTTTAAATTTAATATTTTGTTATATATTTATTATTGCAGTTTGTTGTGCTGTAGAAGTGCACTCCATCACACAAAAAAGTTATAATATTTTGTCTCTTTGGGCAGTTAAATTAATATGGTGGCAGTGTACTTGTAAACCTCTGCAAATTACAAAGAGACTTTTTGGTATGTCTCATTAGCTTGTGACATATGTATTGTAGTGGCTGGTGAGTGTATGGCCATATTACATGACTGATGCTGGCAGCACAATTTCGCACAGCAGGAATATGTTATGTATCATGAAGACGAAAGAATGGAAATAAATTTATTAGTGGCATCCTATAACATTACAAAGAGAAACTCTTGGAAATTATTTAAACATGTACGTATTGTGCAAAATCTTTTGCATGATGAATTTTCAAGGCAAAGCAAATATTCACTTTTTTATTACTTTTGTAGACAATCCACATTAATATGACATTTGTCAGAATAATGCCCACCTCCATGTAGGCACCTTTTACATTCCTGCATTTGAATGTATTCAAAGATTGTAGCCAATTTAAAAATGTATTTTCTAACGGAGCTTTTCAAATTTGTGAATTCATGCTAGATTAAAAAAAAAAAGTTTTTGTTAACTTGAGTTCATCAGTGACTGAGAGCGTCTGCGGTGATTCTCATCCATCCATTTCATTTCAGTGAGGACTGACTTTAGCATTTGGACTTGTTTGCCTCGTTCTTCAGTTTTTGTTGCTTTTTCCAGTTAAACCTGTTATAGCTGTTCTGTCCAGGGGCCATTGTTGACAATCACGTGCTTTTTATATTTTCATTTATGTTGACATTGTATAAAAAGAAGACATACTGTATTTGGTGACACTGATGCATTCAAAGTGTGTTTTTGTTTTTATATGATACAGTACTTTCTAACTCAAATCACCCTCGAACATGCAATTCTCAATGTGTCTGTGAGATGTTACCAAGTGTTTGTGAAAAGCTAAATATTAAAAAACTTTATTTTATTATACATAAGCATTTTTATTATTTGTATGCATATCAACATACTGTACAGTACTCCAAATACCTTTGTTCATATACAATTAACTTTTCTGTTAAGTTTCCCAATGAAGCATACAGTACTTGTATGTACAGTAACTAACATATTACTATTAGAAACATTACCTGCAAAGCCTTGATAATTTAGATTTCTGGGATCGTGAAAAGCTACTAATTGTTAACAGTATTGTTTAATATCGGACCAAGGATTGGGTTACAAGAACAGTACTCTTTTTAACATTTATAAAGTATACTCCTGGCCAAGTGTTGCAAAAGTGAAAGTTGTAGTTTCAAATGAAAAACAAGACTGTGTGCGGTTGTATTTGAACAAAAAGTCACGTATTTAGGTATGTGCAGTTCAATTGAGTGTTCCTCCGTTTTGACAATTCCGCATGTATACTAACACCAATGTTCCCTCCAGTATTCTCAGTGCACAGCAAATCTATGCCGCACGCAAAATAAAATCTAACATGAACTGTAAATAAAATAAACACAGAACAATTTATTGTTTACTATTTTGCAATGCAACTCCATCAATGACAGGCGACAAGGCATTAGATATAAGCGAGTACACCACTATCTTTATCTGTATCTGTTCACCCATCTAAATTATCTGTACCAGTATCTGTACTCTGAGTGGGCGGGGCATACACCGGAAGTGGTTGTGGTGTAATTAGAAATGGGTGGGGCTAAAATCTTAAATTATTTTAAGTCTGAAATTGACATGGATTGATCAGAAGTTGCTATATTTATTGTTTATCATTCAGCTATATGTGTACTGTTATGTGTGTAAGTGATCTGTAAGACTTTTATTTAATTATTTTTTAATGATCCGTGTGAAGTTGGTGATTTATGCAAACATCCAGTGATGGCAAACAGGGATATAATCTGTCAGCCTTGTTCACTGTAGTTTTCTGAAAAGCACTACATTCAGTACTATGAGCAAAGTTTTCCAATTGAATTTATATCACCAGCCAAATTAGAAGCAAGGAGATGGGGGAAAAAAACACAAACACAGGCAGTGGCTGACGCAACACGAGCCGTTTACCGCTCTGTCTTGTCAAATGCACTGCATATGTTACGAAACAAGTTTACCAAGTAACTTTAGATACAAACCGAAATACCGAAATAGAGGCAAGCTGAGGAAAACCTATAAAAACCCGTCTGGAGTGGAGGCAGTGACCAACACTACATGAGCCGTTGTCAACTCTGTGTTGCCAATTGCACCGTGTACATTATGAGACAAGTTCAGCAACTAACTTTAAATATCATACAAACCGAAATAGAGGCGAGCTGAGGAAAACTGAGTACTAATTCGAGTAACGTGAGCTGGAGTCAAGCCACTGTCTGTGTGGGAAACAGTGAGGCTGCAGCCTGCAGCAAGTCTGTCTAGGGATGGGCGGTCGAGCATCAAGAGTGAACACATATGTAGTTACCCAATGAGGATTTTCCTCCAGCATGAGTACGGATAATGACGAGCTGTACTCGTTTCATGCATCGATCATGAATTGGATGAGATACTTCTGTGGCTTGTTTTGTCTGAGGTTGACGATAAAGAAAGCTACATTGTGAAATACGCCTTGCCACCCTTTCAAACCCGCTCATATAGAATATACCACAGAAGGGAAGTATACCTTACTGTAAGTTCTCAGGTTTTCGGTCAGGTGTGATACTACAGTTTGCATGTCTGATGGTGCTCACAGTGGTGCAAGGAATGCTCAAATCGTTTGCATCTATGCTCAGACACTTGAAAAATTTAGGGGAAGATTTCTTATTACCATCAAAAATCCTCTTCAGATACTTTATTACTGGTGTTGAAATAATGTGGTCATGATAGGGTTGCCAACTCCCTGAAAAATAAATTAGGTACACTTGCTCGGCAGGGCTGGCCAACCTGATTGTCTGTACCCTTCTTGACATGGAGATTTGTTTATTTGCTTGAAACTGTTGAAACCTGACTTGTTTTGATACATGTTTTGGAGCAACACAAATACATGTGAAACAAATTGTTCTATAATACATTTTTTTGTGTAAAATAACAAAATGAACAGAATAAAATAAACTGTCTTTTGGGTTTTTCCCATTAAGGGTCGCCACAATGTTTACTGTACACCAAGTCCCCTGCCTGCGGATTGAACCGGCGCCCTCTGCCACAAAAGGCAAAAGCAAACTGGGGTGTCCAAACTTCTTCCACGAAGGGCCACGTACTAAAAAATGAAAGAATACAATTTCGAGAAAAACATGCATCTCAGCTTTGTGATATAAATGAAAAAGTGTATTACTCGTATGAACTTAAGTCTTCGCTCTTTTTTCCCATATTTGCTGTTGATTTGAAAAACTATTCCACTATTTCAACGTTCTTCTTAAATAATCTTTATTAAATTTTCCTTGTAATATTAATACATTATTCCCATAATATTAGAACTTTTTCCCCCAATTTTTTCAAAAAATTACAACTTTATTTTGTTTTGTTTGTTCCTTATAATATTACATCTTAAAAAATACTAAACTATTTAAACTTCCAATTCTTGTAATTATAACTTTAATTCCTATAATATTTTTAAATTTAT
The DNA here is from genome assembly GCF_027744805.1 of Dunckerocampus dactyliophorus. Lineage (NCBI taxonomy): Eukaryota > Metazoa > Chordata > Actinopteri > Syngnathiformes > Syngnathidae > Dunckerocampus > Dunckerocampus dactyliophorus. Next base: position 18,843,186 of record NC_072821.1, read on the forward strand.
TCTTTTAACATTATAACTTTTTCTGTGACTTAAGTTTCCAAAAATTGCAACTTTACATGTTATTCTGTTTGCTTTTCATAATATTATGACTTTCAAAAAATAACATGTTTTTAATATTTAAACTGTATGGTACTAAAAAGACATTCTTTTTCCTCATACTATACTGCTGCTGAGTTTCCACATTTTTGCTGTTGTTGATGTTTTTTTTTATCATATTTTTAGAATGTGCAATAATGGGCCAATAAAAAGATAACCACGGACCATGATTGGCACCTTGGCCGCACTTTGGACATCTCTGGCATACACCATTATATCACCAGGAATTAACAGAGAAAAATACCGAAAAAATTCTGCTGTTTTATGCATCTGGGAATAAGTTTGCTGTTTCATATAAAGTATCCTATCATTCATTAATTCCATGGACATTTTACAAACCGTTTTTGATTGTCACGGTAACAAAGTGTGCCTCTTTTCTACGAAAGACAGGACGATTTCATATTTCAAGGGATGGTTGGCAACCCAAGGTCATGAAGAAAAAGATGAAAATCCAGTTTGACTGTCACCACCTGTAAAGAGGCCAGGGATGGGGCGTGTTACAGACAGACAAACATGCATGCATTCTTTCCATCAAATGTCATACTCATACTTATTGTTTCTTTCACTTTTTATCTGTGTTTTTATATCACATGCAAGGAAAATTAGTATAAGAAAGGAAAGGATTTGGGACATGTGTCAACACTACACACCCAAGTAAGGAAGTGCCAAATGTCTTTTTTTACTTCCCCAGGTTTGGTTCAAACAATAACAGAAGCATGCAAACAAACCAGTGCTGAGAATGTGTCCTGACACACACGGAGCGTCACAACTTATAATCAGCATTTCAGCACCAGCGCATGTCATGTAAACACAGAGCACATCAGGAGCAGCTCAGCGTAATCCTCAGTAATCACCTCTGGCCATCCTGTGCTTTTCACAAATGGGCTGTGCTATGATATTCATTTGACACACAAATGATCATTTTATAACATGAATAGTACTCACTTGTTGGATCAGCAAATTCAGAACCTTTATAGATGCCCAATTGCGTAATATGCCTAAATGTAAGTTTGTTTTTCTCTGATACAATTGGGTAAATGTAAAAAGAAAAAGATGCTATGTATTGCTAACAAAAGTGAAAATAAATCCTGCTTCGTTGACCGGACCCACACAAATATTTGATACTTCCTTGAGCCATGCCCCATGTGCTTAAACAGCACAACTGGAAAACAGGGAATAAAACTGTCATTGTGCAATATTATTAACATTATTGGCAGGCTTAAAAGGCCTTTTCCCTGCAACACTGTTAATGGTTCACAATACAACCACCATGTGTGTTTATCTCCGAAGAAAAGAACATGCATTGCAATCTTGATTTAAGCAGCCCAGATGTCTGATAAGCCTTCCAATAGTCAAGCACATTGGAGATACTTTCCTTAAGCAATCAAGTGAAGAAATGGGTAATGTTTGTAAATAAGGATTCTAAATTTAACACACTTTCTTCAAATTTCTACTTGAGCTTCTTTACACTTCAAAAAAATAATTTCCGGTAATAACAATGCCAGCACATAATCTGCTGTTTTTAAGTTATTTGTATCCTCTTTTTTTCACCTTATTGGCCTCCCTGCCTACTAAACAATATCATTTTCTGGACATCTTATTTTCATTTAATTATACAGAATATGTAAGGATAAATAATATTCACTCAGACATTGCGTATGAAATAAACATTTCACTTCTGGAGTTCATTGTTTCAGCCGTTTTCAGAGTGTCATTTGGAGCGTTAAACAGCTGGAAAAGTGGGGTGCGGGGTGTCAAATAGACAAGACACCGGGCAGCTTTCAAACATGACCCATCAACTCCTCCTGTCATAATCCCTCTGACAAGCAGGCATCTTCAGACCACACCAAAATAGACAATGTAGGGGTGACTTGGCATTGGTTCTTGAACTTTTTGTGACCTTAAGGATTAGTGATCTGTATAATGCTCATGCAAGTTATTAGAAAACATTTCTGTACTGAATAAACACTACAAAAAACATTTGCACACGCACAGGACTTGTAGAGCTGGTTCCAAAAAAAAATCAATTTCATTCAGATCTCTTGTTGTGAACACGCACACTAAATAAACAGCTCAATAAATAGCCTATACAGAATAACAACCTCCCCTTTTTGTATCCATCTACCCACCTGTCTTTCCAGCAATGCCTTTCTGATATTACATTAAATTGTTAATAGTGTAGAAAGACAGTAATTACTATCTACACAGTATCCCAGCATGATCCTATTTCGCTTATTTAATTTTGCTGCCTTGAAATAAAGCAAATAAATACACCATGAAAAGTCTCAGGTTTAGGTTACACTGCCTCACAGAAGAGGGAAGGCTACATTTCCAAGATTATGACACCAAATATGGCCTCCCAACTCTCATCGCTCATATGCCCACGCACGCACGCACACACACACTCATTGTCATGCTATATAATGCATTATTAAACATTGAAAATGACTGACTTTGATCTGTCAATTGCTGTCATGTGGAAAAATATATTGTATTCATGTGCTTTAGATTACCCTGATTTGATTTACTTTTAATTTTTATGTGTTACATGCCAGCAAACCCCAAAGACACTTTGCAGATACTTTCTTTGTCTTTTTATCTGCCACCACTGATTCGCTGAAGTCTAAGTACAGTGAAACCTTGGTGAGCGTCATTAATCCGTTCCAGAAGGTCCGACTCTAACCGAAACATACTCTAACCAAATCGATATTTCCCATAAGAAATAATGTAAATCCACTTAATCCGTTCCAGAAAGCCAAAAATGTGAACACAAAACACGTTTGTATCATTTTACAATTATAGTTCTACATGTAGAAAACACATTGAAATGCACATAACTATATGTAAATGACCAATGAAAGGGAACATTAAAAATATAACGCAAGGGTGTCCAAGCTTACCGAGGGCCACATACTGAAAAATCAAAGGATGCAGGGGCCACTTGCACAATTTTTTTGAAACCAACCCATATACAGTAGATATGCAGATTTTTATTCTTAAAGAAAAAAGCAACCTGCTTTGTTTTTTGTTTTTTTTTTTACAAATATTTTAACTTTTTCTTGTAAAGTTTTTATTGTATATTATGACTCTATTCTCATAATATTGTGACTTTATTATTGTAATATAACTTTCTCCCCAAACTAATTTTCCAAAAAAGTATTCTTAGTTTTGTTTGTTTTTCATATTATGTCTTTTTTCCTTTATTTCAGCTTTATGCAATTTTTTTCTTAATAAATTATGACTTTACTCTCTTAATATATTGTCTTTATTCTTGGAAAATTACGGCTCTACAGTTGTCCCTCGTCACTTCAGGGTTTGAATTTCGTGGCTTCACTCTGATGTTTTTTCAAAAATATATTAATTAATACCTGACGCTGTTTCGTGGTTGAATACTGCCTATTATTAGGCAAAACAAATGCATATTTAAGCAAATGTTACGTATTTTTTGGCCTAAATATGCATTTTCAAGCATAAAAAGGACTAAACGAACTAAAATGCACATATAAGGCATATAAAATACGCATTCAGTGACGCTCATGAAATGTAGTATTCTACTCTGGTCACTAGGTGTCACCGGTAATGTTACTGTAATATTTGTTGAGAGACACAAGGATCAGATTTGATCGCCGTAACAACAGACTTTTATTACAGGTTTCAATTATCTCGCAACAGGCACAATAATCCCTACTTAATAGTAATAATAAAAATAAAAACACAGGCCGCTTTTTCGGCTGTTATCCACGCAAAGCTGAAATTCAACTCTTAACCCAACTTCTGAACTCTGAAGTCACTTTCTGTCCGTAGTATTATTATTAAGGATTATTTATCTATTTTGTTATTATTTGTCTTAAATTCCTTACTTATTTACTCTTATTTTGTCTACCATAATGGGTATTGTGAGTGCTAAGGTGATGTTGGGGGTGTTAGGTCATGTGTAGGGGCTCTAATAATGTTAAAAACTGTATTTAGAAAGTCATAAATAGGATTTCTATGCTCTAATTACAAAAATATTCCATTTATAAATAAGGAATCCTACTTCATGGAAATTCACTCATCACGGTCGGGTCTGAAACCAATTAACCATGAGGGATTACTGTATTTTCCATTTTTGCTGTTGTTGTTGTTGTTGTTTTTTAGTTTTTATTGTTGAATTATATTTTAGAAAGAGTTGAGGGCCAATAAAAAAAACAGCCACGGGCCATATATGGCCCACGGGCCACACTTCGGACACCGCTGATTTAACATCACTTTTACTTTGAAGACTTGACTGTTGACAAAAAATGTGATGTGGCAGCGAGATTCACACCACCTTCATCAGTTATTTCCTGAATTAAATAGTGTTTCTCACCTTCTTTATCAAACTGGTGGCACTTGCAGCTTTCTTTGGCTCCATTGTGAGCTATTTTACAGCAGTGATCAACACGAAAAGCAGAGGCTTGTGGCATAACTGTGTTAGCAAAGAACTAAAGTCAACCGCTGATGACATCATAGATGGGCGATGGCGGTGACTTTGTTCATTCTGGTTCAAAAATGTGCATTTTGCATGGTCAAAAGTTTTAGATGAGCACTGATAAATAGAAATCGTCAAGCTTAAACTCTTTGAAGACCTTCATGCTCTGTCTCCTGTGTAATGCAAATCAAGACGGCGATTTTCAAAAAATATCAGGAAGAGCGGGTGCCCCCTGGATGTTTCGACAATGAAAAGCATTTTTTCTCACACTCACAATACCTCCCTGTCTGCCACATTATGTTTAGTTGTCAGGTCATTAGCCTAACGAGTTGCTTAGAGGTAAGAATGAATATGTGTTTATGTCTGTAGACTACTTCAGGACAAACCTGTTCAGGCTGCCTTTTAGACACAGCAAAAGACACGGCATATTTTGCCTGGGAATTATCACAAAGTATTCTGCATTTTTAATAGAAGACAGTGCATGATATGCATGATACAGCTATTACCTGACTTTCTCTGTGATGCTTCTACAACTTTAATTAGCATAGTGTTAATTATCTCAATAACAATGGCAAAGAAAAAATGATATGCAGCGTGGGTAAATGTCAGCAAGACCAAAACTGACAAGAAAGAACAGGAAAAAGGCATACCGTAGAGGAAAATAAATAAGCCATGATTTCCTTTTCTAGCTGGCCCTGATGGATTAAAATAAGAAATATGCCTGAATATGGTCTGACTGTGCGGCTCAGTTGTTGAATCCGGCCAAGTTTAATGTGACACATGAGCACTCCTTGTTAATATTAGCCACTCATGCATATCGGAAGCTGTTCCCGCTGCCAGGGGGAACTATGACGATGCACCACTTTGGGTGAAGAAACTACACACACACAAAAAATGTGTATATTATCATTTCTCTCAGCCGATGCTGATCAGTGAGCTGCCACATTTGGATAACAGGAAATGGAGAGAACGGTGCACTAAAAACATACAGAAGCTTTCAGGACAGAGGCTCACATTTGAACAGGTGGCAAGAGATAAGTGTCAATAATGTGGCTTGGTTGGTCTCGGGTTTTCCTGATGGACAGTGCTCATCTGCCATATGGCACTAGTTCATACATTCACTCTCCAAATTAAAAGTGGCATACAAAAGGACCTGTTTAACAGACTTGAAAACGTGTGGCTGGTATTGTTTGCATGTCATGAGCACACATTTCATCATAGAAAACAATATAGTCCTATATACACCACATATTGAGGGACTATTGTTCAGGTTCCTTTTAATGAGGTTGGAAAAAATATATATTTTTTCTATACCATAACTTCATTTCAAATTTTTTTGTGCGTCATATCTATACCATCTACTTTTTGCCCAGAACCTGGTGGTGCAGCCTGTAGTTCTCTGCTTTACCAGGGTACTGGCAGAGAGTCCAGACTGATGTATCCATTTCAAAAGTTTCTAAAGCTAGAACAAGCTATGACGTTATTGAGTTTTTTAAATGGAAACTATCTAGCCCGCTTGCTCAAAAGAGACATGATGTGCTGTCCCCACTCTCGTTTCTGAAACTAACACTCCCCTGAAAGCGGGTGGTTTCGTAGCAAATTGTCGTCTGTAGCCGTGTGAAATAGTGGAAAGAACCCACGGCTGAACCGCGCATGCGCAACCTCTCACACACTCTACTGGAACCCTGTGTCACACATGCTACTGAAACGCTCTCACACAGTTGAGCTATCACCTCTTTTTGCCTCTTGTGCAAAAAATCGTAAAAAAAATCAAAAAAATCATTTTAAAAAATCTATTTATCATTGGGATCGGGCGTTCAGGTTTATAAAAAAGTATAAATGTCTTTGTTACTGACTGAGTTAATCGTGTTTACCATTATATAGATGAAATATATCACCATACTGTACAAATCTGTAACATATGAATTATATTATAAATATATCCAATCTACATACTATCTTTCCCTTCTACTGTCAGTTGTTTTGACATTCAGGGAACCTTTGCTCTTTACCAATGCTTCTGTATCAATCAATATACAACTGGACACAAAACCTCTAACGTTGGAAAGCGTCATGGCACCCACCATCTCTGTTTATTGTGGATTTTTTTCCTAAGACTGCGAGAGTCCAAAGGTTAATCCTTTTGTGCTTCATCAAACAAATGTGATTAGTACAAATGACACAGTGAACCTTAATTTGGTGTGCACATGGAATATGGGGAAGTTTTTTTATTGTATTTTTTTAAAAGCTAAAAACATTTGTTTTCACAAGTAAACCAATAAATGGTATTCTTTTTTAAATGATTGTCTCAGTATGTACTGACATCTAACTTTATTGGACACTGAAATGCTCTGTAAGCAGATGTGACATTAAATGGAAAACATTTTAAGACCTCCTGCTCAGTGTTTGTGAATTGCAATGTTTAATTACAGTATGGCAATAGAAAGAATGTCATCAGGACATTGTTTTTTTTAAGCTTCAGCCAGAGATGAATATAGTTTGGTCAAATTGAATGATAACACCAAATCGTCTGACTGTGAGACTTAAGACTTTCCCAACCTCAAAGGAGAGTCACCTTGTCCAGATAAAAATGTCCCTGTCCCATCCTTTAAGTGTTAAGAAACCAGAAGATTCTCAGGGCTGAGAATATCATGGTCTTCAATGATGAATGCATGTGGTGGACAAAATGCTAAGACATCAAGGAGAAAGAAGCCCATAGTAGGAATTATCAACTGAAAAGTCTAAGTTCAAAGCACTGAATATATATGGGAGGATTTAGTAAGTGAACAGGAGGCATTAAACTAGCCAGACCCAACCAAGGATCAGACAGGCAGAGCTAACAGCAGCAAGCTGAATGCAGACAAGGACAAGTGAATAATTAACAAAGGAAAGGCAACAAATGCAACAAGTACAAGCAAAAACACATGCACAAATGTGGAAAAGAAACTGTGAAGGTTCACAGTGTGTATGTGAGCCAAACACAGACTATCCGGTTTCATTTAAGTTTGTCTTTCAGGGACTCACTTCACAAGCACAAAAGCTTGTGAAGTGAGTTGCTTAAAGACATTTACAGTGTATTCATCACCCGCGGCTCTCACTAATTGTTAGTTTCCAGGTTAAGTATGTTATTTATTAAGATTATACATTGGAGAATTGATAGTCACCCCCTCGTCCCCTGCCCATCTAATTACTTGACAGTCAAATGCACACACCAACATTTCCCTTGGACACTTCATCTCACAGAACTGCTATGGAAACAGCGTGTCCAGATTCTCAGGTTCCTTTGATCAGCAAAAATGCAGTTGCAATCTGATCAGTCATGCTTCATGCCTACTGTGAGGTCAGCACTGTGTCTAAATACACAAACCAGCAAACCAGATGTTCAGAATGGCATCTTTAAAGTTTAAAGGCTTAGTTAATAATGGTGCACAGAAGTCAGGATGAAAGCTTGCAGAACCTACTGTGTGACCCCTGCTGCACCCCATCATCTCGTGGAACACACTCAAGAGTTTGCAGTTTTCATTTGCTTTATGTGTACTGCATGTGAATGCGCAGGCAGTTTAGAGTACACAATTTTTAGTTTTTACAAAATATCCAATCTGAATTGTCAAACTTTTCTGAACCCCTTTGTTGGGCTGCCAGGTTTCAGTGGTAGGCTTCGGTTTGCTTTTGGTGGGTGGGACACAATGATGTCCCCTGATTGGTTGGCAGAGAAATTCCTGTCTTCTTCTGTCCTTGTGTCAATTCATCCATCCATTTACGGTTGGGTCTGGAACCAATTAACCACAATTAACAAGGGGTTACTGTAGACATAGCATACTTTATTCAAATGGAGTATTATCCAAAGTTTTTTTTTTAACCATTTTGAAAGAGACTGAGTCATATCCATGTGGATATGATGTGGATTTCCTTTTAATCAAACTTCAGTGGGAAGAAACTTGTGATACCTGGGTTGACATATTAAAAAGTGTAAAAAGTGAAGTTGCACACAATCCTCACACTGATAATAACGTAAAAAAAAAAGAACAAATCACACTACCTGGACTCTATAGTTGTTGTTCATCTGGCATCGTACCTATTAAGTGTAACAACAGGGGGACCATAAAAGTGACTTAGAGGTGCTTTGCTTTGTTTGCTTTGCTGTGCACAGCCATATCTTGCTAAGGTGGAGATCAATACCTAGCTGCTGATTCATCACTCTTCCTTAGTCTACGCTGTCTATGGTCAAACTAACAGGCCCTGTTTGACCATTATATTGTCATGTGTTATGAGTATCACAAGAAATGCTTGGCAACAAATGTTGGCAGGGTGTTTGAGGAATGACCCGTGTAGGCCACGGTCCGGTGCACAACAAAAACAGCAATTACCACTTGACAAGCAGCACCTACCTTGCTCATTAAGTGTTGAACCTCACTGCTGTGGTTCAACTGATAACACTGAAGTTCTAAACTCGGCCAAACTTTTGTCATATCTGGTGTTGTTGCATCAGTGTATCAGTCAGCTAATTAAATGGGTATTATGAGATTGTAAGACGGTAATGTTGTTATTGTCAGTGGAATTAAGTTAAGTTTGGAATGTTGGAAAAAACATAATGTGTTATTTATGGCTACGATGTGTATCAATGATGTGATAAAAATATTTAATGCAGGTTTTTTTTTTATTTACAAACAATGGACTAAAAAAAATAGTTTTTATGATGCATATACAGTAAATTTAACTCTCAACATATGCTCTACAAATGTTTTCCTGAACTCTTGTAACTTCTGTAACTTCTTGTAACTGTGAGCACACAGTTTGTGTTGCCCAAAGATGGACTCATTTCCATTCCTTTGACAAAAAACATTAAAAAATATCTTAGCAGTTTAGACACTGGGTACCAAAATGGGTAAAATACGTAAATGTTTCTGTTGCTTTCAGCTTGCAGGCAATGAGTGCTACTATTTTAATGCACAATGGTTCTTAGAATAATGATAATAATAATAATAATAATGAGGGATGCTCCGATAGATCGCCCGCTGATTAGTATCGGATGATTTCTGTGAAAAACAGGTGATCGGCATACGCTGATAAATACCTTTCAAAGCCGATCACAAAAACACATTGCCATGCAGTGGCGACATGACAAGTTTTGTCATGACAACCCTGACATGACATGAATGTGCATGTGCGCTGTGTCACGCAGGGTTGACAACACCCGTATTGATCCGACAAAGAACGCACTTTGTCCCGTATTGCCACGAGAATTCAACACTAGTCTGTAAAACTTCAATGGTTTCAGTTTGATAGCTTGACACAGGCTACGCCAGTGTTTGATCACTCCCTTAGGAAACCTGTGGTCGAGTTCTCTTGAATCTTTTTTAACATGCTTTGTAGGGATGAGCGAGTACGTAACTGTATCTGTATCTGTTCATCCATATAAATTATCTCTATCCGTATCTGTACTCAGAGTGGGCGGGGCATCAACCAGAAGTGGGCGTGGTTTAACCAGAAATGGGTAGGACTTGAATCAGTACATTATTTTATTTTATTTTATTTTTTTTCCACAGTGCTTTGAGTGCCTTGAAGGTGGAAAAGCCCTATGCAGTTTATGCATATGTGTCATTTCTTCTTGCACCTTGCCACAACCCTTTGCAACACCACACAGCACTCTAGGACCATTCAAAAGCTGCAATCCCAGTATGGAAAAGTAAAATGCAACAAAATGCCATTCTGGACTTTCTTTCAAAACAATCCGAGAGAGAACCTCAACGACAGGAGGAGACTGAGGCCCAAACCTTTTTTTTTTTTTTTTTTTTTTTTTTACAGAGAAGAAGAGAAAAGGAAACGGGGGGGGGGGGAGAGACAACAACAACAAAAAAAAAGAGAGACAAGAGACAAGGACAACAGGAGCAACAACAACAATAGTAATAGAACAACAGAAACATGCAGGACAACATCAGCAAATAAATGTCCGTGACAACCACAAAGACGAACAAGGACATAAGGACAAAACAACATCAACAACCACAATGACAAAGCTGTCAATGACAATCACACATAATAGCAGTCATGAAATGATGAACTATGACAGTGATCACAATGACAATATTGCATTGAAACAGTCACACATAATAGCAGTCATGAAATGATGAACTATGATAGTGATCACAATGATAATACTGCATTACATTGTATCTTGTTGCAGTACATTATTTTAAGCCTCAATTTGACATGGATTGCTCAAAAGTTGCTATATTTATTGTTTATTATTCAGCTATATGTGTACAGTATATGTGTGTAAGTGATCTGTAAACTGCGATTGTCTGGCGACCAGTCCAGGGTGTACCCCGCCTCTCGCCCTAAGTCAGCTGGGATGGGCTCCAGCATACCCCCGCGACCCTAATTAGAATAAGCGGCATAGAAAGTGGATGGATGGATGGATGGTGATCTGTAAGACCTTATTATTTAATTATTTTTTAATGATCTGTGTGAAGTTGGTGATTCATGCAAAAAAATCCAGTGATGGCAAACTGGGAAATAATCTGTCAGCCTTGTTCACAGTAGTGTTCTCAAAAGCACCACGACGAGCAGTTTTCAACTGACTTTATATCCCCAACCAAATTAGAAGCAAGCAGATAGAAGAAAAAAAAAAACACCAACAGTGACCGACGCAACACGAGCCGTTTACAGCTCTTTCTTGTCAAATGCACCGCGGACATAACAGCTGAGCTGAGAAAACCCTAAAAAAAACCAAAAAACGTCCAGAGTGGAGGCAGTGACCAACACGACATGAGCTGTTTTCAACTCTGTCTTGTCAAATGCTCCGCGTACGTAACGAAACAAGTCTACCGACTAACTTTAAATATCATACAAACCGAAATACAGTGGAATAGAGAATGGCTGTAGTGAGTCTGTCTGGGAAGGGGCGGTCGCTGTGTGTGACTGGCCAATCACGGAGTTTGACGAGTGAATACATACATCCAATGGGGATTTTCCTTCATCACGATTACAGATAATGGCGAGCTGTACTCGTTTCATGCTTGTACTTGGCAAAAATGCATTATCCGTAACTTTAGACGAGTATCAGGCTCATCCCTACTTTTTAACACAGTGACATTTGGTTTTTTTTTTGGTTAGTTTGGAGCTCGTTTTTCTCCCACGGGAAAGTGGATATTACGTCCATCGGGTGCGTACTAACTTTTTCAAGTGTCTATTGTTGTCATTATACTATTTATGTTTTGTCTTCCAAACACGATTTGTGTGTTGTTGTTTAATCAACATACCTATTTGCCAGGGCCCCTTGAATTGAATTGTCTAATGGCGGCCCTGGCAAAATAGCACTCATCATAAATACATTGAAAAATGTACAGTTAATCCATATGATCGTATCGGCCGATCTCAGTCATGGATGATCGGTATCCATAAAACCCTGATCGGAGCATTCCTAATAATAATAATGATAATGATAATAATAATTATAATAATAATAAATTTTATTTATAGAGCGCTTTTCAAAAACTCAGACGCTTTAAATGATAAAAGCGAACAAATATGTACGTTTTAAAGAGTTATCTATTAAAGCAGTGTGGAACAAGTGTGTTTTTAAGTTAGTCTTGAAAGTGGTAAGGTCAGCAGTGTCACGGATGTGTGCCGGAAGTGAGTTCCAAAGGGAGGGGGCGGCAACAGTGAAGGCTCTGTCCCCCCCAGGTTTGGCGCTTGGTCCTAAGACAGTCAGGAGGTTTGCATCTGAGGAGCGGATACAGGAAGATGTGTAGGGGTGGGGTGGAGATCATCAGGATTGGAGTCCAGGTTTCTTGAGGATGGGAGTAATGGCAGCCAGTTTGAGAGACGGAGCGACAGTGGAGGAGCTAAGAGAGGAGTTTACAATTGTAGTGATAATTGGGGAGATAGTGGGTTGGCAGTGTTAAACGAGACAGGAGGGGGACCGAGTGGTTCGCATGTTGGCCACACAGGAGATTGAGAAGATCTGGGTTCGAATCTCCGTTGGGCATCTCTGTGTGGAGTTTGCATGTTCTCCCTGTGCATGCGTGGGTTTTCTCCGGGTACTCCGGTTTCCTCCCACATTCCAAAAACATGCATGTTAGGTTAATTTGAAACTCTGAATTGAATAGTATGAATGTGAGCATGTTTGTTTATATGTGCCCTGCTATTGGCTGGCTAGGTGTACCCCGCCTCTCGCCCAAAGTCAGCTGGGATAGGCTCCAGCATACCCGCAACCCCAGTGAGGATAAGCGGCATAGAAGGTGGATGGATGGATGGATGGGATGGGGTCTACAATGCAGTGGAGGATTTCATGGAGGTGATGATGTTAAACAGGTAGATGGGAGATGGGTGCAAATTTGGAAAGAGGAGAGGTGATAGGGGAACAGAAGGGAGGGAGGAGACATGGGAGGAGGGCAGTGCGAATAGAGAGTTGTAGATGGAGTCAATTTTTGATTGAAAGAACGAGAGCACAGAGTTGCATTTGTCGACTGTGATTCTTCAATCTGAACAAATCAATCATTTACCGTATCAAAGTAAAATAAAACATTCATTTCCACCTTAACAAAACTGTTCCTTACCCCCATTGCTTATAAAACCATCTGGCATGTCTAAAACCAAAGCTATGGCATCCACATCCATAAGGTTGCTTGTATGCAAATGGTTCTTTCTTTTCACCAACATTGCATCTGTTACAATGCTGACAACATGAGGGACACTTTACAATTCAAATTGATTTTGCCAGCAAAGCATTCAGATGAAGTCAATTGTTTGCATGTTACGTGCATGTGGGCACCTACCAGAAGATAGTTGGGATCTTTTTCCTATACATGAAGATTTGTGACAAATGACATAGCATGGAATGCTTACATGCAAATGATACGTGGAGTTGAAAATCACATCCAGCTTTGACTTGGTCACGCATTTTGAAAGTCATATTAATTCTGCAGCACTTTCTGGTCCACCAAGTTCTAAACACGCTACCAAAAAATACTTCCCAGTCACTTTGATGCAAGCTCCTTTCTGGTTTTGTTTTTTCCTTTCTACAGGAGGAAGAAAGGTTTGTGTTGTTCAGGCTGATGTAGAAATGATGTAAGAAAAGACATGTATTGGGATCACAAGGTTCAGGTATCACAGCCACAAAGGTACCACACAGGGGTGGGGGGGTGGAGAATGAAGGGTCAGGTAAGCCGAAAGATAATGGGCATCAGCTATGAATGGGCATATGAGAGGCAGGCAGGTGGGAAACAAGCAAGCACAGCAAAAGGATGTTAATGCGGGAAAGGAGGATTGTTCCTCCAGCAAAGCATTCCTCGGGATCTGTGAAAGTTCTCAAGTTGCAGCATAAAAGACAAAGTAACTATAAAACCACTTTTCAGCCCTAGAAATGCACTCATATTCATAGGTTCTGCAGAATGCTATACCAAAAATTTCACAAGGAGCTCAGCTAATATGTAACAACAGTTATGATGGGCCATGCTGGAACTATATACAAGTCAGTGCCACCAACAACGCAATATAAATGGAAAGACAATCGACATTAGTAAAATGCACCAAAATCTCTCAGAGTTGGTGTCTCAGGACTTCACTTGCAAAATAAAGATTTTTATTTTAATCCAATATTGGGTCTGTGATTTAGTGCAGAATGCTGGGCAATTGAGGACATAATCTAACAAGGTCTATCGGTCTTAAAGCACAAGAAGATTGCAATATTACATAAACATAAAAAAACAAGATGAAATCTGACAGTTTTCATCACATCACTTACTCTGGTTTAGTTTAGTTGGATGGGTTTAGTTTAGTTTCATGTCATATTCATCATTGAGCAATAATAAATACCACATGCTGGCTATTTGGGGCTTTTGGGTTTTATACAAATACTAAAATGTGTATTATGTCCAACTCACACACAAACCCAAAGGTTGATAAATGTACCAAATGTGCCACAGTGATGCGAGTGGGGGTAGAGTGCTTTGCTCAAGGGCACCTTTCCAGCAGGTGCCGTAGAGCTATGTTATAAGTTATAAATACCGTCATGCTGTGTGAAACAGATTTAGCATGTGTATGAACGTGTGGACACCCAAATATATGCTCACGGTTACAGAGTCCAACACAATAGGACCATAGGACTACTGCTTAATTTGCTCTTGCCTTGTGGCAAAATGGGAAAAAAAACCAACTGACTTCACATAAAAAAATCTATACTATTGGTTTGATTGAAAATCTGTACTTGATGAATATCTGGACAATGTGCCATAATCAGCCCCCCAAATGCTTTTGAGAGCTTCACTTTCAGTTCCACTCAGATAGGTTTCCATATTACCAGCTATTAATTATTAATCTATGTTCACTTGGCACCTCCGTTGGAAAATAAAGCAAATTCATTGGGCCTGTGATACAGAATAGTGCAACAACTTCCACTGAACTCTGTGCATTGTCCATTTGTCTTCTGCTTCAGGTGCGAGTGTAATTGGAACCAAGATGCAGATTATTTCTCGATGTGTAAAACTTGTCCCTCACACAGGGCA
Source organism: Dunckerocampus dactyliophorus (assembly GCF_027744805.1). Lineage (NCBI taxonomy): Eukaryota > Metazoa > Chordata > Actinopteri > Syngnathiformes > Syngnathidae > Dunckerocampus > Dunckerocampus dactyliophorus. The sequence continues at coordinate 18,858,240 of NC_072821.1, forward strand.
AATCCGTAAGAGGCCAAGACAGTGGCATGTGTGCAATGCTTGGAGAACACTCCCTTTTGTAATGTGCAAAATGATATCTCTGCAGTGCAACCATCTCCATTACAGGGGAAGAGATTGTCTTACACTGTGGGATTTGCTTCAAAGAACAAGACAAATGAATTGGTGCAGCTTGCTACATATGAGCAGGGGGACGTATAGCTGAGACCTAGTGTTTTTTTAAGCTTTGTTTCATTAGATAATTAAAAATGCAACACATTTGCAACATACAATAAGAGGCTTTATTTCAGTACTTCCATTTAAGAAACCTTCTCATGTACAGTCGATGTGCTTAACAAAATCAAGTGCTAAGTGTCAGTTTTGTTCTTATTTTTGCATGTTGTCAAGCCCTTTGATGAGTTCTGTATGTCACAAAAGTGTGGACATTTCAGAGTTTAGGAAGCACTCAAGATTAAAAAATGAGCTGATAAAAAAAGCTTACAGTTAAGCTGAAAAACATCTGTTGAAGCTAATAAAAAAAAATGCATTTTTTCCATTTCATTCGCATCTAATTGAGATGAATAGGGTCTTCTCGCAATGAAGATTGAAATGTTTGAAAATGAACAATATAGCAGGGTCTATTTAACATGCTATAAACAGAGTTACTACGGATTTCACATTTCAAGATTCCATACTTCCTCCATAAATATTTTTCCGTAAAAATATGTGCATCATGAGAGCTGCAACAATTAATCGATGTATCGATGATTAAATCTATTATCCAATTAATCAACAAACTATTTTGGTATTCGATTAATCTTTTTTTATTTATTAAAAAATGTAAATATCCTCCAATTTCAGCCTCTCAAATGTGAATATTTTTCATTTCGTCAGTCGTCCATGAAAGCAGACCTATTACCTTTGTATTTTAGGCAAAACAAGATATTCACACACATCAGCTTTAACTTTAGAACACAGTGATGGACATTTTTGTCTCTTTTCTGATATGTTACAGATCAAACCGCTAACTCTTTGTGTTTGATTCATGTTGATTTGGTCTGTTTACTGAGTACTCAATTCATCGAAATAACAATCTTCAGATTAACCGACTAAGAAAATAATAGCTGTTGCAGCCCAAGTGTCATGTAAATAAATTACGGAATTAATGGTTTGTTTTCATTATTCTCAATATATATGCCATTATGTCACCATAAAATTTCCAGGAGATTATTGCTAGGTAATGGAGCTCATACAAAGGGTGGGAGGGCAAAGAGCAGAGGGCTGGCCATTCAACTTGTCAATCTTCCCAAATGTTTTCCGGGATGCGTCACCCATTGTGTGCTCTCACACGAACATCTCAACAAACAGATCGATCCATTTCGTTTCTTTCTTTAAAAAAAAAAAAAAAAAAATCATAATTTTATTTTTTACAAAACAGAACAGTGGTAACTGTCTTGGAAACATTAATATTTTTCCATACTTGAGTTTCCATTTGCCATACTTTTCCAGACCTGTAAATTTAGAAAATCATATTCCATACTTTCCCATACTTTCGTAGGAACCCTGTATGAAAAGTGTTTTAATGAGTGTTGTACGCAATAATTCAAGAGCAGATGATACAGAAATGTCCAGTGACTGGACAAATGTGACTATGAATAATTATTTCTCTCATTCAGATCATTGTCTGCGCAAAGATCATACATTTATAACAGTAACATTTACAGAGAGAATAATATGACTGTAGAGGGGAAACCCTGCAATTTCATATGCATTTACCATTCAGTAAATGTTGACATCATCAATCCCGAGCTCTTGGTGGTTGGTAATACTGTTGTGTAGGTCTCGTGCGCCTTGGCTGACCATCTCCTCCACGGCGAAACTCTAATGAATTGTCATAATAACCATCATCTTCTTCCTGTTGTACATTTAACAGAGTTGGGATGTTACCGAGAGCTGTTAGAATAACTGTAATTTGTGTCATCAGTTTTTCCATCTTCACATTACTAAGGAGCTAACATGATTTTGTTTGGAATTTAATTTCTCCCTTCCTTCATTCATGAATGAGTGTTTTTTTCCTTACCAAGATGTCAGCAGTAACAGGCTTGATGTTATGGAGGAGGACTTCTTCACAGTTCCCATAATCACTAAACACGACCACAGCTGTAGAACCAGATGGATGCACGGCATCTATTCTGGCATGGTAGAACTTTGCAAAGAAAAAAACATTTTCACATGTTAAGATAAAGCAAAATATGTCAATCTCAAAATATCAGTCATCATTACAGTAGAATCTTGGTTAGTGTCATTAATCCATTGCAGATCGGCAGAAGGACTCCTAACCGAATCAATTTTACCAATAAGAAATCATGTAAATCCAATAAATCCATTCCAGAATGTCTGACTTTAACTGAAACGGACATTAACCCATCAAATTTTTTTAATCAGAAATAATATAAATCTAATTACAGTCATCCCTCGTTTATTGCTGTTATTTGGTTCCAGACCCCACCGAGCTAAATGAATTTCCACGAAGTAGGATTAAAGTTAATAAAATGAATATTTTCACACTTTAAGCATGGAAAACCTGTTTATTGCTTTCTAAATACGTTTTTTTTTACCATTATTAGAGCCCTGCAGACAATACACCACCCCTAATGTCGCGTTTAAGCTCCGAAGTGGCGAGGGACGACTTTAATCCGTTTTGGAAAGCCAAAAGTGTTAACACAAAACACGTTTTTATAGTTTACGTGTATAATATGTAGGAAAAAATGCACATAAATACATATAAACTACATATAAAATGATGAATGACAGGGATGAATAAACATTTATGGTTATTTACCTTCACTGAAGACATGATTCTTGACATGACTGTTCCCAAAGACACAATGTGGCAGATCAACACAGACACCACCTTCGTGTTTTGCCATGGGTTATTTCTTGAATTCAATAGGCTTTCTCACCTCAACCCAAAATGGAGCCAAAGAAAGTTGCAAGTGCCAGCATCATAAAGAAGGTGAGAAACATCATTGAATTAAAATAAGTATAATAATAAAAAACAAAGAGGTGGTGTCTGTGTTGCTCTCGCTGCCACATTGTGTCTATGGGAACAGTGACGTCTTCAATGAAGATTAAAGTAACTTTAAATGTTAGGCCCTGTCTTCACGGGAACGCGGGTTGGAAAAAAAATTGCACCAACACTGTGCCAGATTAGTAAATATTTGTATCCAGCTGGGAACTAATCCCTGGGTGAAAACGAGGTAATACACAAGGCACACCAACGTGTGGCGCTGTGAACAGACACGCAGACTGCAACTACATGACACACCAAACCACAGAAGAAGAAAGAACATGTGTGCATAAGTCCGCCGTCTTCTACTTTCCAAGGCTCGTCTAGACTTAGAATGAAATGGAATTACTTCTGCAAGTCATTTTGGAGTATAAGACAACAATATATCAGGAGAATCTTGACCGGGGTGAGTCATGCTAGTCGAAATATTCAGATATTATCTTGGCTTGTCGTCAAAGCTCACTTCTAGTCACGTGACGGCGACAGGATGGTGAAGTCACGGTTTTCAAAAAGAAGTGGGTTGCTTGTGTACATGGAAATGACAAGCCATTGTTTTCAGATTTTCGCACTCTGGAAGCCGTTTTCAAAAAATACAGTTTAAGGTCACCCAGAACACCGTTTCTGTGTGGATGAAAGGCGGAAACGCTAAACTACTTTGCCGTTTTGACCTGAAAACATTTCCGTGTGGATAGCCCCTTAATTTAGCCCCATCATTTATATGCATTTAAAATTGTAATATGGACGTAAATCTACAGTTGTAGTAGTAAATTGTACAATTTACTTATCTCTGGTATTACCATATCTAACTTATTGTGTGGAGATATGGGGTAATAACGATAAAAGTAATCTTCACTTGCTAAATGTCCTGCAAAAAACATCAGTTAGGATCATTCATAATGCCGCGTACAGAGAACATACAAATCCTTTATTTCTAAAATCGCAAATATTAAAATTTGCTGATTTCGTAAATTTTCAAACAGCTAAAATTATGCATAAAGTAAACAATAACCTGTGACCTAAAAATGTCATACAATACTTTTCTATAAGAGAGAAATATGATCTCAGGGAAAAACTAAACTTAAAACACTATGCAAAAACAACGCTAAGAACCCATAGCATTTCAGTATGTGGAATTCAATTATGAAACAGATTGAATAAGGAACTCAAACAATGCACCAAGATGAGC